>NC_091959.1:35710782-36010782 GCF_031021105.1 Erythrolamprus reginae | reverse complement strand
AGTCCTTCTAAGGTTACCATGGAAAGGGGGAAAGTGTTGCCACCTGTTACCTTTCTTTCTTTTTTTTAAATAAAATTTATTTATTTTTTCAAATATAACAAAAAAGACATACACAAAACATATACATACAACATTTGGGAGACAAAAGTTTCCCCACTTTTTTTTTGAATGTTCGATCAGAGAATTTTGCTTCTTTCACATAATATTAATTCTTTTACAGTGTTCCCTCGATTTTCGCGGGTTCGAACTTCTTGAAACGGCTATACCATGGTTTTTCAAAAATATTAATTAAAAAATAATTTGTGGTTTTTTCCCCTATACCATGGTTTTTCCTGCCCGATGACGTCATATGTCATCGCCAAACTTTCGTCCGCCTTTAATAAATATTTTTTAAAATAAATTTTAATAAATAAACATGGTGAGTAATAATCTAAATGGTTGCTAAGGGAATGGGAAATTGTAATTTAGGGGTTTAAAGTGTTAATGGAAGGCTTGTGACACTGTTCATAGCCAAAAATAGTGTATTTACTTCCGCATCTCTATTTCGCGGAAATTCGATTTTCGCGGGCAGTCTCGGAACGCATCCCCCGCGAAAATCGAGGGAACACTGTATTTGACATGTTGCTTTGCTTGAATTTTTATTATTTCTTCGCTGTTCTTTCCTTTAACCAGTTGTAAATTTTTCCCCATATTTTATAATAATCTGAATCTTCTTTCCCTCTAATTTTTTGGACAACCTGTCCATCTCCGCACAGTCCAATATTTTTTAAATTACTATATTTTCTTCTGGTGCTTTATCTATTTTCCATTGTTGGGCATATGCTATCCTAGCAGCTGTTAATATGTGTATAACTAAGTATCTTACCTCTTTTCCCATTTTTAAAAAATTAAAAATACCCAATAAACATAATTCTGTTTTTTTTTTCAAATTCTTCTTTTGTTATTTCTTTTAGCCAGTCTGTTATTTTATTCCAGTAATTTTTTGGTTGTACACATGTCCACCATTGATGATAGAATGTGCCTCTTTCTTTTTTGCACTTCCAACATAATGGGGAGGTTTTTGGGAACATTTTTGAGAGTCTTTCCGGTGATAGGTGCCACCTGTTACCTTTCACGCATCCTTCTTCGTCTCCTCTGTGCAGGAGCAAGTGAGGGGGCGACTCGGGGAAGAAGGGCAGTACAAGCAAGGGGACCAAGGCCGCAGCCCCACTGAAGGCCAGCAACATTGGCCAGAGGGTCCCACTCCCCAACAGCTCCCTGGGAAAGCAGACAAAAAAACGGGGTTGCTTCCAAAGGCTTGTAAGACGTCTCTCATAGAAACATAGAAACACAGAAACACAGAAACACAGAAACACAGAAACACAGAAACATAGAAAGAGACTAGACTTTCAATCCTGAGCCTAGAAAGTTTAGAACTAAGACGCCTTAAACAAGATCTTAGCATTGCCCACAAGATCATATGCTGCAACGTCCTGCCTGTCGGCGACTACTTCAGCTTCAACCACAACAACACAAGAGCACACAACAGATTTAAACTTAATGTTAACCGCTCCAAACTTGACTGTAAAAAATATGACTTCAGTAACCGAGTTGTTGAAGCGTGGAACTCATTACCGGGCTCCATAGTGTCCATCCCCAAACCCCCAACACTTTACCCTTAGATTATCTACGGTTGACCTATCCAGATTCCTAAGAGGTCAGTAAGGGGCGAGTATAAGTGCACTAGAGTGCCTTCCATCCCCTGTCCTATTGCTCTCCTATAACTCCTATACCTTTCTTCTATTCCTATATCTCTTCTTCTATTCTTTCATTGATATGTTCTATTACTATACCTTCTTTTCTATTATTTCTTAGATATATTTTACTCTCCTCTATAACCTTCATCATGTATTTTACTATGTTTATATAGATATATACCCACTGAAACCCTCATTGTGTATTGGACAAAATAAATGAATAAATAAATAGAAACATAGAAGATTGACGGCAGAAAAAGACCTCATGGTCCATCTAGTCTGCCCTTATATAATCTCCTGTATTTGATCTTAGGATGGGTCTGTGTTTATCCCAGGCATGTTTGAATTCAATGACTGTGGATTGACCAACTAAATCTGCTGGGAGTTTGTTCCAAGCATCCACGACTCTTTCAGTCAAATAATATTTTCTCACATTGCTTTTGATCTTTCCCCCAACTAACCTCGGATTGTGTCCTCCTTGTTCTTGTGTTCACTTTCCTATTAAAAACACTTCCCTCCTGAACCTTATTTAACCCTTTAACAGATTTAAATGTTTTGATCATGTCCCCACTTTTCCTTCTGTCCTCCAGACTAGACAGATTGAGTTCATTAAGTCTTTCCTGATAAGTTTTATGCTTAAGACCTTCCACCATTTTTGTAGCCCGTCTTTGGAACCGTTCAATTTTGTCAATATCTTTTTGTAGGTGAGGTTTCCAGAACTGAACACAGTATTCCAAATGGGGCTCTCACCAGCGCTCTATACAGCGGGATCACAATCTCCCTCTTCCTGCTTGTTATACCTCTAGCTATGCAGCCAGGCATCCTACTTGCTTTTCCTACTGCCTGACCGCACTGTTCACCCATTTTGAGACTGTCAGAAATCACCACCCCTAAATCCTGTCTCTGGCTGTGACTCTCGTGGCCACAGTCATCCATGCTGAAAGAGTAACATGGACCCCCTGGAGGAAAGCGTGACTCTACCTTAATCCCATCACTTGGCCAAGGACTTTTCCCAAACACCAAAACATGGAAGCGGTGGACGTCATAAATCCGCGGAGCTTTTTGGGGGAAATCTCCCCGAGGTACTGGGGATGAAGAAGGATACAAACACCTTGAATTGAAGGCGGAAAACAAGGGATTAGGCCTACAGGAAGCGAAAGTCTGCTGCGCCATCGAAGCAAGAACGTTTGCCTACAAAAAGGAGGAACACAAAACGGGGAACTGTGGGAAGGGGCTTGAACCTCAGCGGGATTGGATCTGTGAAGGCTGCATGGGATTGGGGGGGTGGAATAATAATAATAATAATAATAATAAGTGATGGGCGAACCCAACAATGTTCGGGTTCGGCAAGTTTGGCCGAATTCTACGCAAAATTCAGCCGAATCCGAACGTGAAAGGACGCCACAGTGGCGCTGCAAGCAAAGGGCGGTCCTTTCACGTAAAAATAAACATGTTTATTTTTACGTGAAAGGACTCCCTTTGAAGGAGCTGGGGAATCCCTCCCACGAAGAGATTCCGGGGGCGGAGCTTTGACGTCACCGGCAGGTTGCTAAAGACAGCAAGGTGATCACTTCCTGGATTCCATGGAATCCAGGAAGTGATCACTTTGGCGTCCTTAGCAACCTGCCGGTGACATCAAAGCTCCAAATGCTGAATGCGACCCCGAAACTTTGCCCGAAGTTTGGAAAAATTTCGTGCTCGTGTTCGGCATACCGAATACCGCAAAATTTGGTACGGACCCGATTTGTGCGGGTTCAGTTCGCCCATCACTAATAATAATAATAATAATAATAATAATAATAATAATAATAATAATAATATTATTATTATTATTATTATTATTATTATTATTATTATTATTATTATTATTAATTTATTAGATTTGTATGCCGCCCCTCTCCGAAAGCCAGGTGGGGAGCTCCTCGATCTGTTTGGGTCCCAACCATCTCTCACCTTCATGTGGGACTTGTCCCTTGACTCGGCCAAGGACTGGTTGCTGTGGCTTGACTAGGCTGCAACCTCAGGCGTGGCCCAAGAAGGCCTTGCACGAGAAGGGCAGCCCACATCCAGCAGTGCAGCCCCCCGGTTGCCCTTGGGGGCTCCCACTGGACTCTCTCCCTCTGCCCTCCCGACTGCCTCATGCTTCATTGCTTCGTTGCGTGGCCCTGATAGGCCGCAGCAGCTGCCTAGGCCTTGGGGGGGCAGCAGTTGGAGGGGGCGGTGGGAGTCCTACCTGTGCTTAGGCCACACAGAAAACGTCCTGCCAGAATGAGTTCCACAGACCTGGCCGTCTTGCTGAAGCCCAGGAGGAATGAACTGGCCACCATCAGCACGTTGCTGCCCAAGAAGCAGTACTTCCTGTCCACGAAAAAAAGGGGCAGAGACGCTCCGTTGCATGGAAGAGGGCAGGGATTTCTGGACTGTCCGTGGGAAGTCCAGTAGCTGCCCTTCCTGCCACCTCTCACCCTGCTCTCCCCAGGCAGGGTCTGGGATGGGGAGTTTGGGGTGCACACGAGAGAGAACTAGAAAGTTTGGGCAAATCTCTATTAAATAACTGCTGGGACCCCTTTTACCACTGATTAGAAAAAAAGAACAATTTACCTAACAAATGTTAAGAATTCTTTATATATAATAGATATATATCAGATGCCTAAAACTTTTTTTTTTGGATGAATGGGATAAAGATATATGTTAAAAATTAAATTGATCTATTCAAAATCTCTTTGCTTTGCTATACTCAACACTTTCTGTTATTTATTTTGTTGTGGTTAGCTCTGGCCCAGCTCCTGCCCCAAGGAATGTGCAGGTGGATGTGGGGGAATCATCCACATGCCGCAGGCCTGTTTTGCTCCCGATGGAATCTGCCGACGAAGCCTCCTCTGACCAAGGAAGCATGAGTGACAGGGAAGAGGGGAGTTTGGAAGACAGCCCAGGAGGAGATAAATCATCTGTATCATCTTTGGATTCTGAAGAAGAATTAATGACACATCCACGTGTAGTATACTTGCCTAGCAATACAGACCCAGTGAGGTGATTGGTGGTGCCAGGAGGCGGGAGAAACTGGAGCCTCCTATTGGCCAGCTATTGTGGGGGCCGGGTATATAAATATCCTGTCAGTTACCTGTTGAGTCGTTCTTGTATTCTGTGTTCCGACTAATAAACTGCACTTGTTATCTACTCCGACTCCTTCATAACAATTTGGCGACGAGGATTTCTTTTTTTTTTTTTTCTGTCCTTACCTAAGGACAGATTAATCGTGAGTAACATGTCCACTCAACTCACGTTCGCCCCATTTGACCCCCAAGCCGAAACTTGGGATTCCTACGTGGCAAGGTTTGACTGTTTTCTTATTTCGAACGGGTTCACTGAAATTGGGGGCGACAGGAAGAGGGCGTATTTTTTAAGCTTTTGCGGCACGGAAATGTTCGAGACTGCTCGGGCTATTTTTGCCCCAACCCTCATCCACGACGTGCCTTGGGATGTTTTTCTTACTACCCTCCAAGATCATTACGCCCCCGCCCCCTCCCGTTGCGCCCGCCGGTACAAATTTTTCCACCGGAACCAACTTGAGGGCGAGTCTGTGAACGATTTTGTAGCTGCTCTCCGGCGTGCCGCCCTTTACTGCGAATTTATTGATTTAGAGGACTACCTGCTAGACCGTTTGGTCTTTGGCGTGAGGGACGGGCGCCTGAAGCGCCGCCTTCTCGCCATCCAAGGTCTGTCTTTCAAAGTCGCCCTCGCTGAGGCGAGGGCTTTCGAAATGTCCTCACAGTCCCTGGCCGCTATGGATGTGGTGGTCAACGCTACTACCGCGGCCCCAGCTAAACAGCTCGCTCAATTACCGCAGGACTTGGAATCGGCTTTGACTCAAGAGGAGGAGGTTTGCCGCCTGTCGTCATCTAGGCCCCGTGACGCTCCTCCTGGCCGGCCCCGCCCGCCGCCCTCTCCATGTCGTGGCTGTGGCGGCGATCATTTCCGGGTCGCCTGTCCCTTTGCGGAAGTGACGTGTCGTCGTTGTGGAGGCCGTGGGCATATCGCCCGAGCTTGCCGGATTCGCCGCCCTTACTCCGCTTCGGCCAATTCCGCCAAGGATCAGTTCCCTTCAGGATCCAGGGCGCCTCCAAGGGACCAATCGTATCGACGGTATGATTGCAATGTCGTTTACTCCTCAGCTTCTTCGTCCTGCCGCAGCCGTCCGTCGGGAGCTCCGAGTGAGATTGCCGCTACAGGCCCGTCGGGGGAGAAGATCTGTATGTCCGTCGTTGTGGGTCGGACCCCGTGTTCTTTCCAGGTGGACACGGGCTCGGCCCATTCATTGGTGCCATGGTCAACCATCAAGAGATGTTTTCCTCGCCTGGCAAAACGGTCCCTCTCTGCTTGCCCTGTAAACCTTCGGGATTACCAGGGATCCCAGATTCCGGTTGTTGGGCAGGGCTCATTTCTTGTTCATTTCAAGGAATTTTCGGGTCGACTGCCGCTTATTATTGTGGATGGACCTTACTCTAATTTGCTGGGCCTGGACTGGTTTGGACCTTTGGGGTTGTCGGTCGCTGGTGTTAATCAGGTGACCAGGGGGAAGGCGTTCTCTGAGTTAGCATCTCTTTTTCCAGATGTGTTTGATGATAATTTGGGGTGTTATAAGGGGTCCCCTATTTCTTTTGGGCTGGATCCATTGGTTCCCCCGGTCAGAATTAAGCCACGTAGGGTCCCCCTTGCATTACGCCCCAAGGTGGACGCCGAGCTAGACCGCCTCGTAGCCCAGGGCGTTCTCGAGCCAATTGACCAAGCCACCTGGGAGACCCCTATTGTGGTGGCTGTAAAAGCGGGGGGCGGAATACGGATTTGCGGTGACTATAAGTGTACCATCAATAGAGCATTGGGCCACCACTCTTACCCGGTGCCCGTGGTGCAACATCTGTTGCACTCTTTGGGGGAGGGTACGATTTTCGCTAAACTCGATCTCTCCCAGGCCTATCTACAACTCCCTGTGGACCCCTTAGCTGCTGACGCACAGGCAATTTCCACTCATAGGGGGGTATTCCGATGCAAACGATTGCAGTTCGGAGTGTCCACGGCCCCGGGTATTTTTCAAGCACTTATGGAGCGGTTGCTTTATGGCATCCCTGGCACGGTGCCATACTTCGATGATGTCTTGGTCTCCGCCCAGTCCGAGTCCGAACTTTTGACACGGGTCAAAATGGTCCTCTCAAAATTCCATGAAACCGGTCTTAAACTCAAGGCGCACAAATGTATGTTCGGTGTGCCGCAGGTGGAATTTTTGGGATTCATTATAGACAGGAAGGGAATCCATCCCACTCCCGAGAAGACCAGGGCTATTTGGGAGGCCCCTACCCCACAGTCCAAAGCGGAGCTCCAGGCCTTCCTAGGGTTAGTGAACTTCTACGCGGTATTTATCCCCCATAAAGCGTCTTTGGCCGAGCCCTTACATAGGCTGCTAGACAAAAATCGGAAATGGGAGTGGGGCCCCCGGGAGGCTGATGCTTTTAAGGCTGTAAAAGAAGTCCTCACGTCCAACACGGTTCTAGCGCAGTATTCCCCATACTTACCTTTATTATTAACCTGTGACGCATCCCCTTACGGGGTCGGGGCCGTGCTCAGCCATAAGCTGGCTAATGGCTCCGAGGTACCATTGGCTTTCTTCTCGAGGACACTAGCCAAAGCCGAGAGGAATTTCGGTCATATTGATAGGGAAGCCCTGGCCATAATCGCCGGAGTTCGGCGCTTTCATGACTACTTGTACGGCCGACCGTTTGACATCATAACGGATCACCAGCCACTACTCGGCCTCTTGTCGGGCGACCGCCAGAGCCCCCTCATTTTGTCGCCTAGGATGTCCCGTTGGATCGTGTTCTTGGCCAACTACTCCTATCACCTGCGGTACCGGCCCGGTCGCAATATTGCCCATGCGGACGCCCTGAGCCGTTGTCCCTCGCCACAATTGCTGGAAGACCCAGCCCCAGCATCATCCGTGTTAGCCATCACGGATCAGCCCTTGTCTTTGTCAGCTTCCGTCATTGCCGCTGAGTCCTTTCGGGATCCTTTGTTGTCCACTGTCCTACAGTGGGTCTTAAGGGGGTGGCCCCCAACTGCCCCCTCTGTGGAGTCTACCCCATTTTTTCGTTGTAGGGCTGAACTCACGGTTATCCAAGGGTGTTTGTTGCGGGGTTGCCGAGTGTGCATTCCCCCATGTTTGAAAGAAAGAGTACTTTCCCTGTTGCATAAAGGACATCCTGGGGTAGTGAGAATGAAGGCCTTGGCCAGGGGTTATGTTTGGTGGCCTGGCCTCGATCAGGACGTGGAGCAAAAGGTATCCCAGTGTTGGCCCTGTCAAGAACAGAGACCTTCCCCGACCCGGGAAGCCCCGTTAGTTTGGGAACCGCCTGCAGGCCCCTGGGGAAGGGTTCATGTTGACCTAGCGGGACCCTTTATGGGCCAGATGTTCCTTGTCACTGTAGATGCGTACTCTCGCTGGCTAGAAGTCAACATATTGCATTCAACAACTTCCCAGGCAGTTATCCACATTCTTAACACTTTGTTTGCGACTCACGGCTTCCCGGACTTGGTGGTCTCCGACAACGGCCCTCAATTTACTTCGGCCCAATTTGAGGGGTTCTTGGCTAAGGGGGGAATCCGTCACGCCCTCGTAGCTCCTTGGCACCCCGCCTCCAACGGGCAAGCTGAGCGCATGGTGCGCACTACGAAGGAGGCCCTGAAGAAGATGACCCGGGGCACTTGGCAAGAAAAGCTTGCAGAGTTCCTTTTCGCCCAACATACCACCCCAACTACTCCTACAAACAAGTCACCAGCCGAGATGCTCATGGGCCGTAAGTTAAGAATCGCCTTGGATAGGTTAAACCCCACTTACTCTAGGGAGCCCCCGTGGCCAGCTCCGGGGAGGTCATTCGGCATTAATGCACCCGTTTTTGCTCGGTCTTACAGTGGTGTGGCCCCCTGGGTGGCTGGTAAGGTCACGAGAATCAAGGGACCCAGGTCTTACGAGGTAGAACTCCCCGATGGGAGAGTGTGGCATCGCCATATTGATCAATTAAGGAATCGCTCAGGTACACCTCCCACCAATGGCCCTACCTGCGACCAGGGGCAGAATGTAGGGGAGGAGAACGTCCCCGTGCTTCCTCATGTTAGTGAACCGGTCCCCTCAGAGGAGTCCATACAACAAGATTTCTTGAGCCCCGGAATCCGAAACGAGGGCCTGGAGGGCGTGCATCCCTCAGCTGAAGTTCCACTACCCCGCCGCTCGGAGCGGGTGAGGCGTACCCCCAGTTACTTACAAGATTACGTGGTCTCCAACGTAAGGGGGAAGGGGTGTAGTATACTTGCCTAGCAATACAGACCCAGTGAGGTGATTGGTGGTGCCAGGAGGCGGGAGAAACTGGAGCCTCCTATTGGCCAGCTATTGTGGGGGCCGGGTATATAAATATCCTGTCAGTTACCTGTTGAGTCGTTCTTGTATTCTGTGTTCCGACTAATAAACTGCACTTGTTATCTACTCCGACTCCTTCATAACACCACGCATGGGTAGAGTGATGCATAGGAGACAACAACTGAAGGATTATTACAAGAGAAAATGAGGCCACCTGTGGTTGGGTGGGGCTGTTGTGATTAGTGCTACAGATAAAAGTGCAGCCTGGTGTTTTAGCCTCATGGCAGTGTATCTGATTCATTGTTTTGTCAAGATCGTGGTTTTTGTGCTGTTCAAGATTGTGTGTGGACTCTCTGGACTTTAGAATTGAACTCAATTTCCTAGTTATTGGGTGAGCAATTGGACTGCATTTAACCTGTGCCTTATTTATACCAGAATATCCCTTTGACATTTAAAAAGGGAGCTGTTTCTGTTTTTCTGTTGATAAAGACTTTTGGCTTTTCCTTTTATTGTGTGGTGTGTGTCTTCCTGGACTAATTGCCCTGTAATTACAGGTGGTTGAAACACGCCAGCAGAACATATTTGTAATTCAGATTATTAGCTATATTGTAATGAGCTACTGAGAATATTTTTAGTTTATATTTTCAATACAGATCTATTGTACACTCACCCGCCTTTTTTTAATTGGTTCTTGTTTACTGTTAAATGTATATTGTCTATGATATATTTTGTTGTACAATTTTTGTTTCTTTTCCCCCCTCTTCTTTATCTCTACATGTTTACACTGCTATTTGTACTTAAATGTATTTACTGTATTGATCCTTGTAAATAAAATGTTATATATATATAAAAAAAGGAGGTTTGGGCAAGGGCAGACTGGGGCAAGGGGCGGCCCGCGGGCCACATCCGGCCCACCCGCTGTCTGTGAAAAATGTCCCACTTTTAAAAAAAGTTCTCCTCCCCCGGGGCTGCGGCAGGAGCCTGGAAACAGGGGTCCGGAGGCAACCGCGCAGCTCCTCTGCCAGAGGGAGGCTCAGGACATTGACAATAAGGTGAGCGCTAGATGATGAGGTCACTGTGGGGGACATCAGGAGCCCGAGAGAGATGCTTTGGCAGAGCCGAGCGAGAGCGAGCGGCCAAAAGAGAGAGAGAGCGGTGATTGGGGTGCAGGTGGGTGGAGGAAACGGCGGTGGCGGAGGAAGGAGAGGAAGAGGGAGAAGCAGTGGTGGCAGTGGAGCGGTGGCAGCAGCAGCCGCGGGCTAGGAAGAGCTGGCTCCCAAAGGGAGGGGCCACCAGGGAGGCCTCCTCTGCGCAGGCGCACCACAGGCCCCCTCCCTGACGAAGTGTTAGTCCAGCCCTCTAAAACCACCCCAATTTCTCATGCGGCCCCATGGCAAAATTAATTGCCCACCCCTGGGCAAGGGGAACAGCCTGGAGCTCCCGGGGTTGGGATGGGCCTCCTGAGGCTGAGACAGGGAGTTGAGCTGTTGGAGCAGGAGACGGGGTCCCCTCTGCAGGTTGTACCACTTCTCAGACTGAAGGACATCTGGGCATCAAAAGGGCCCCCTCTCCTGCCCCAGCGCTCACACTTTTCCCAACATGTGCCCCCCCGCCCCCCAGTTCAGAAGGTCGCCTGGACCTCCAGGGTGGTGGAGGTGACTCCAAGGGAGGCCTGGGATGGTGGGAACGTCCACCTTAGTCCCTCCCAAGAAATGCTGCTCTGGGGTCGTTGCATTCCACAAAGGATGTTTCTTCCCCACATTCAGGAAGGTTTCTCGGTCCTGCCATTGAAATTTGGGGCCTAGAGAAGAAGAAAGATCAGCCCTGAGTCCTCTTCCTCCTCCCCCTCCTCCTCTTCCTCCTCCTCCTCCTCCTCCTCCTCCATTTCCACCTCCACCTCCTCCTCTTCTTCCTCCTCCTCCATTTTCACCTCCACCTCCTCCTCTTCGTCCTCCTCCTGGCGCTCCTCCACCTCGCTCCTCCTCCTCCTCCTCCCGACCTCCTCCTCTTCTTCCTCCTCCTCCTCCTCCTCTTCCTCCTCCTCCACCTCCTCCTCCTCTTCTTCTTCCTCCTCCTCCACCTCCTCCTCCACCTCTCCTCTTCCTCCTCCTCCTCTTCCTCCTCCTCCACCTCCTCCTCCTCTTCATCTTCCTCCGCCTCCAGCCTCCTCCTCTTCCTCCTCCACCTCCTCGCTCTTCTTCTTCCTCCTCCGACCTCCAGCCTCTCCTCCTCCTCGCTTCCTCCTGGCCTCCTCTCCACCTCCTCCTCCTCCTCCTCCACCTCCTCCTCTTCTTCCTCCTCCTCCTCCTCTTCCTCCTCCTCCACCTCCTCCTCCTCTTCTTCCTCCTCCTCCTCCACCTCCTCCTCCACCTTCTCCTCCTCTTCCTCCTCCACCTCCTCCTCCTCTTCTTCTTCCTCCTCCTCCACCTCCTCCTCTTCTTCTTCCTCCTCCACCTCCACCTCCTCCTCCAGCCTCTCCTCTTCTTCCTCCTCCTCCTCGCTCTTCTTCTTCCTCCTCCAGCCTCCTCCTCCACCTCCTCCTCTCTTCGTCCTCCTCCGACCTCCACCTCTTCCTCCTTCTCTTCTTCTCCTCCTCCTCCTCCACCTCCTCCTCCTCCACCTCCTCCTCTTCTTCCTCCTCCTCCTCCTCCTCCTCCTCTCCGCCTCCTCCACCCCTCCTCCTCTCTTCCTCCTCCTCCACCTCCTCCTCCACCTTCTCTTCCTCTTCCTCTTCCCTCCTCCCACCTCCTCCTCCTCTTCTTCTTCCTCCTCCTCCACCTCCTCCTTCTCTTCTTCTTCCTCCTCCTCCACCTCCTCCTCCTCTTCCCCCTCCTCCTCCACCTTCTCTCCTCCTCCTCCTCCTCCACCTCCTCCTCCACCTCTTCCTCTTCCTCCTCCTCCACCTCCTCCTTCCTCTCATCCTCCTCCTCCCCCTCCTCCTCCTCTTCCCCCTCCTCCTCCACCTTCTCTTCCTCTTCCTCCTCCTCCTCCTCCACCTCTCCTCCACCTCTTCCTCTTCCTCCTCCTCCACCTCCTCCTTCTCTTCTTCCTCCTCCTCCTCCTCATCCCCCTCCTCCTCCACCTTCTCTTCTCTTCCTCCTCCTCCACCTCCTCCTCCTCTTCTTCTTCCTCCTCCTCCACCTCCTCCTCTTCCTCCTCCTCCACCTCCTCCTCTTCTTCTTCCTCCCTCCACCTCCACCTCTTCCTCCCTTCTCTTCTTCCTCCTCCTCCTCCTCCAACCTCCTCCTCCTCCTCCGACCTCCTCCTCCTCTTCCTCCTCCTCCTCCTCTTCCTCCACCTCCACCTCCACCTCCTCCTCCTCTTCTTCTTCCTCCTCCTCCACCTCCTCCTCCACCTCCTCCTCCACCTTCTCCTCCTCTTCTCCTCCTCCTCTTCCTCCTCCTCCACCTCCTCCTCCTCTTCTTCTTCCTCCTCCTCCACCTCCTCCTCTTCCTCCTCCTCCACCTTCTCCTCTTCTTCTTCCTCCTACACCTCCACCTCTTCCTCCTTCTCTTCTTCCTCCTCCTTTTCTTCTTCATCCTCCACCTCCTCCTCCACCTCCTCCTCTTCCTCCTCCTCCACCTCCTCCTCTTCTTCTTCCTCCTCCACCTCCACCTCTTCCTCCTTCTCTTCTCCTCCTCCTCCTCCTCCACCTCCTCCTCCTCCTCCTCCTCCACCTCCTCCTCTTCTTCCTCCTCCTCCTCCTCCTCCTCTTCCTCCTCCTCCACCTCCTCCTCCTCTTCTTCTTCCTCCTCCTCCACCTCCTCCTCCACCTTCTCCTCCTCTTCCTTCTCCACCTCCTCCTCCTCTTCTTCTTCCTCCTCCTCCACCTCCTCCTCTTCTTCTTCCTCCTCCACCTCCACCTCCTCCTCCACCTTCTCCTCCTCTTCCTCCTCCTCCTCTTCTTCTTCCTCCTCCACCTCCTCCTCTTCTTCTTCCTCCTCCAGCCTCCACCTCTGCCTCCTTCTCTTCTTCCTCCTCCTCCTCCTCCACCTCCTCCTCCTCCACCTCCTCCTCCTCCACCTCCTCCTCTTCTTCCTCCTCCTCTTCCTCCTCCTCCTCTTCCACCTCCTCCACCTCCTCCTCCTCTTCTTCTTCCTCCTCCTCCACCTCCTCCTCCACCTTCTCTTCCTCTTCCTCCTCCTCCTCCTCCACCTCCTCCTCCTCTTCTTCTTCCTCCTCCTCCATCTCCTCCTTCTCTTCTTCTTCCTCCTCCTCCACCTTCTCCTTCCTCTTCCCTCCTCCTCCTCCTCCACCTCCTCCTCCACCTCTTCCTCTTCCTCCTCCTCCACCTCTTCCCCCCTCCTCCTCCACCTTCTCTTCCTCTTCCTCCTCCTCCTCCTCCACCTCCTCCTCCACCTCTTCCTCTTCCTCCTCCTCCACCTCCTCCTTCTCTTCTTCTTCCTCCTCCTCCACCTCCTCCTCCTCTTCCCCCGCCTCCTCCACCTTCTCTTCCTCCTCCTCCTCCTCCCACCTCCTCCGCCACCTCTCCTCTTCCTCCTCCCCAACCTCCCTTCTCTTCTTCCTCCTCCTCCTCCACCTCCTCCTCCTCTCCCCCTCCTCCTCCACCTTCTCTTCCTCTTCCTCCTCCTCCTCCTCCACCTCCTCCTCCTCTTCTTCTTCCTCCTCCTCCACCTCCTCCTCTTCCTCCTCCTCCACCTCCTCCTCTTCTCTCCTCCTCCACCTCCACCTCTTCCTCCTCTCGCTCCTCCTCCTCCTCCTCCACCTGCTCCTCCACCTCCACCCCTCCCTTCTTCCTCCTCCTCCTCCTCTTCCTCCTCCTCCACCCTCCACCACCTCCTCCTCTTCTTCTTCCCCTCCTCCTCCACCTCCTCCCCCACCCCACCTCCACCACCCTCCTCCTCTTCTTCCCCTCCTCCACCTCCTCCTCTTCCACCTCCTCCACCTCCTCCTCCTCTTCTTCCTTCCTCCCACCTCCACCTCTTCCTCCTTCTCTTCTTCCTCCTCCTTTTCTTCTTCATCCTCCACCACCTCCTCCACCTCCCCTCCTCCCTCCTCTTCCTCCTCCTCCACCTCCTCCTCCTCTTCTTCTTCCTCCTCCTCCACCTCCTCCTCCTCTTCCCCCTCCTCCTCCACCTTCTCTTCCTCTTCCTCCTCCACCTCCTCCACCTCCTCCTCCCTCTTCTTCTTCCTCCTCCTCCACCTCCTCCTTCTCTTCTTCTTCCTCCTCCTCCACCTCCTCCTCCACTTCCCCCTCCTCCTCCACCTTCTCTCCTCTTCCTCCTCCTCCTCCCACCACCTCCTCCACCTCTTCCTCCTCCTCCTCCACCACCTCCTCTCTTCTTCTTCCTCCTCCTCCACCCTCCTCCCCTCTCCACCTCCTCCTCCTCTTCCTCCTCCTCCTCCACCTCCTCCTCCTCCACCTCCTCCTCCTCCTCCACCTCCTCCTCCTCTTCCTCCTCCTCCTCCACCTCCTCCTCCTCTCTTCTACTCCTCCTCCTCCACCTCCTCCTCCACCTTCACTTCCTCTTCCTCCTCCTCCACCTCCTCCTCTTCTTCTTCCTCCACCTCCACCTCTTCCTCCACTTCTTCCTCTTCCTCCTTCTCTTCTTCCTCCTCCTCCTCTTCTTCTTCCTCCTCCACCTCCTCCTCCTCCTCCTCCACCACCTCCTCCACCCTTCTCTTCCTCTTCCTCCTCCTCCACCACCACCCTCCTCCTCCACCTCTTCCTCTTCCTCCTCCTCCACCTCCTCCTTCTCTTCTTCCTCCTCCTCCTCCACCTCCTCCTCCTCTTCCCCCTCCTCCTCCACCTTCTCTTCTTCTTCCTCCTCCTCCACCTCCTCCTCTTCCTCCTCCTCCACCTCCTCCTCTTCTTCTTCCTCCTCCACCTCCACCTCTTCCTCCTTCTCTTCTTCCTCCTCCTCCTCCTCCACCTCCTCCTCCTCCTCCTCCTCTTCTTCCTCCTCCTCCTCCTCTTCCTCCTCCTCCACCTCCACCTCCTCCTCCTCTTCTTCTTCCTCCTCCTCCACCTCCTCTTCCACCTCCTCCTCCACCTTCTCCTCCTCTTCCTCTTCCTCCTCTTCCTCCTCCTCCACCTCCTCCTCCTCTTCTTCTTCCTCCTCCTCCACCTCCTCCTCTTCCTCCTCCTCCACCTCCTCCTCTTCTTCTTCCTCCTCCACCTCCACCTCTTCCTCCTTCTCTTCTTCCTCCTCCTTTTCTTCTTCATCCTCCACCTCCTCCTCCACCTCCTCCTCCTCCTCCTCCACCTCCTCCTCCTCTTCTTCTTCCTCCTCCTCCACCTCCTCCTCCTCTTCCCACTCCTCCTCCACCTTCTCTTCCTCTTCCTCCTCCTCCTCCACCTCCACCTCCTCCTCCTCTTCTTCTTCCTCCTCCTCCACCTCCTCCTTCTCTTCTTCTTCCTCCTCCTCCACCTCCTCCTCCTCTTCCCCCTCCTCCTCCACCTTCTCTTCCTCTTCCTCCTCCTCCTCCTCCACATCCTCCTCCACCTCTTCCTCTTCCTCCTACTCCACCTCCTCCTTCTCTTCTTCTTCCTCCTCCCCCACCTCCTCCTCCTCTTCCCCCTCCTCCTCCTCCACCTCCTCCTCCTCTTCCTCCTCCTCTCCACCTCCTCCTCCACCTCCTCCTCCTCCACCTCCTCCTCCTCCACCTCCTCCTCCTCCACCTCCTCCTCCTCTCCTCCTCCTCCTCCACCTCCTCCTCCTCTTCTTCTTCCTCCTCCTCCACCTCCTCCTCCACCTTCTCTTCCTCTTCCTCCTCCTCCACCTCCTCCTCTTCTTCTTCCTCCACCTCCACCTCTTCCTCCACTTCTTCCTCTTCCTCCTTCTCTTCTTCCTCCTCCTCCTCTTCTTCTTCCTCCTCCACCTCCTCCTCCTCCTCCTCCTCCACCTCCTCCTCCACCTTCTCCTCCTCCTCCCTCAAAGGGGCTTATAATAAACGGCAACAATTAAACAACCAAGCAACCCATTAAGATTATTATCAGGGCAACCGAAAAGGCCTGGCTAAAAAGTCCAACTGCTGCTGAAAGGCTCTCAAGGATTTGACTATTGGCATCTTGTTCTTCAATGCTTTCGAGACCACTTGGATGGAAGCCCGTTTCCAATGGGGAGACCTACTTTCCATATCTGGCAGCCAGGAAGCCACTGCTTATGGAGCCCAGGAGACCTCCCAAGCCAAAGATGGAGACCACCGAAGACCACAATAAAGTGAGCGTTGAAGGATCAACTGAATGTCCAAACCTCTCCAGCCACGTCTCGTTGATAAACTCTTTGATGTGCTGGAAAAGAGGGACATGGTTAGGCAGAGGTAGAAGGGAAGGGCAGGGCAGGAAGACCCCCCCCGGGAAGGCACAGCAGCACAGCCCAGGCAGGCGCTGCCGGTAAGGAGACCAAGGTGGGCACCAGTCAATGGGGCCACCAGGCTCAGTAAATGAGAACCTGCCAGAGTTTGGGAGCAGCCAGATTTCAATGGAAGGAGATTCCATTCATGCGTCCTCATGGTTGCAGCATGGAAATTCATGCGCTCAGCAACTGGCAATTCCCCGTGGCCGCTGCGCTGACCCTGGCTAACCAGACCACCATTTGTAACCTTCCGACAAGCAAAATCAATGGGGGGAGCCAGGTACCTCTGGAACCGTCTTCTGCAGCACGAATCGCAGTGGCCGATTAGGTCCCACAAAGTTGGCCTAATCTGGGTCCCGTCGACTAAACAATGGCTGTCTGGTGGGCCCCAGGGGAAGAGCCTTCTCTGTGGTGGCCCCAGCCCTCTGGAATCAACTCCCCCCAGAGATCAGAACTGCCCCCCACCCTCCTAGTCTTTCAAAAATTGCTTAAGACCCACCTGTATCGCCAGGCATGGGGGGAACTGAGATACCTCCCCCAGGCTTATATAGTTTTATGTATGGTATGCTTGTGTTGTATGGTTTTTTTAGATGTGTTTTTTTTAAATATCAGATTTGTTACATTCTCACTTTGATATTATTGCTGTTGTGAGCCGCCCTGAGTCTGAGGAGAGGGGTGGCATACAAATCTAATTAATAATAATAATAATAATTATTATTATTATTATAATTATAATAATTATAATTATACTAATGATAATAATAATAATAATAATCATTATTATCATTATTATTATTATTGAATGACTGCGTGATTCTTTCATAATAATAATACTAATACTAATACTAATACTAATGATAATAATAATAATAATTATTATTATTATCATTAGTATTAGTATTAGTATTATTATGAATGAATCACGCAGTCATTCAATAATAATGATAATGATGATGATGATGATGATGATAATAATAATAATAATTATTATTATTATTGAATGACTGCATGATTCATTTAACAACTGCAGTGATTCGCTTAAAAACAGTGGCCAAAAAAAGTGATAAGATAAGCAAGCAAGAAGCCTTGCTTAGCAACAGAAATTGTGAGCTTAATTCTAGTTGCAAGTATTGATGGACGAACCCAAAGGTGTTTGGGTTCGGCAAGTTCGGACGAACTTTACGCAAAATTCGGCCGAACCTGAACCAAACCCGAACTCAAACCGGAACGGGGAATCCCTCCCACGAAGAGATTCCAGGGGCGGAGCTTTGATGTCCCTGGCAGGTTGCTAAGGACGCACTTCCTGGATTCCAAGGAATAAAAATAAACATGTTTATTTTTACATGAAAGGACTGCCCTTTGCTTGCAGCACCGCTGCAGCATCCTTTTTCGTAAAAATAACAATGTTTATTTTTACGTGAAGACCTCCCTTTGAAGGAGCTGGGGAATCCCTCCAACGAAGAAATTCCGGGGGTGGAGCTTTGACGTCACCGGCAGGTTGCTAAGGACACCAAGGTGATCACTTCCTGGATTCCATGAAGTCCAGGAAGTGATCACCTTGGCGTCCTTAGCAACCTGCCGGTGACGTCAAAGCTGCGAATGCCGAACACAACCCAAAACTTTGCCCAAAGTTTGAAAAAAGTTGGGGTTTGTGTTCGGCATACTGAACACTGCAAAATTCGGTACGGACCCGAATTGTGCAGGTTCAGTTCGCCCATCACTAGTGGTAAGTGGTCCTCCACTGTATAAATTTTGGGCTTGTGATTGTTCGAGGTCTTGGCTCCTTTTAGCTGCTGAGACCTTTTGGCTGGTGTACAATAAAAGAAGCTGGAAATGCCATTCCTCGTGCCAGGTGGTCTTGGTTGGCTTTGGCACCAGGCTAGCACCCATTTTGGGTACAACGATTGCTTACCACAGAGGCATAGGTGATCATAGATCCTTGGAAGCCAACCTGCAGCGATCCTCCGATTCCCAGAATAGCCACCATCAAAAGGAGTCTCGGATGTTGAATCTGGGAGGAAAACAACAACAACCTAAACCTGGTTTGTATCCTTCTCCTTTTTTATTGCATGTTTTCTCTTTCACCAAGCAGGGTGTGGGTGGGTCAAACACTGGATTGAATTTGTTTTTGGTTCATTTGTTTACCAGATAGGTGGGCAGCATAGAAATTCGATAAATATACAAATACATAGAAATTTCCTGTATATAGCTTTATATATATTTCCTATATTTTGAATATAGCTCATCTGTTTGGAACCTATACCGCATCTCGGACATTAACACCATCGAAAATGTCCAAAGATACTCCACCAGAAGAGCCCTTCACTCCTCCACTCCAATACCCTATGAATCAAGGCTTACAATCCTGGGTCTAGAAAGCTTAGAACTACGACGCCTCAAACACGATCTAAGTATTGCCCACAAGATTATATGCTGCAGTGCACTGCTTGTCAATGATTACTTCAGCTTCAACCACAACAACACAAGAGCACACAACAGATTCAAGCTTAATATTAACCTCGCCAAACTTGACTGTAAAAAATATGACTTTAGCAATCGAGTGATTATTGACCTGGAACCCCCAAAAGTCTCCCGAGTCTCAGCAGAAGGGCGGCCTAGATAGCAAACTACTACTACTACTACTACTACTACTACTACAACTACTACTACTTCTCCTCCTCCTCCTCCTCCTACTACTACTACTACTAATAATAATAGCACAGATGATTCACAGGAACTTGTGCCAGAACTACCATTTACCAGTGGCAAAGAAATGGTGGGATCATAAGCCCGAAAAAGTGGTCAAAAATGAGGAAGCAAAACTACTGTGGTACTTCAGACTTCAGACTGAACAAATTCTGAAGCATAACACACCAGACATCCTGATTGTGGAGAAAAAGAAAGTATGGATCATCGACATCGCATTCCCAGGGCACAGCAGAATTGAGGAGAAGCAGCTAGAGAAATTAGTGAAATACGAAGATCTAAAAATTGAGCTGCAACGACTCTGGCATAAGCCAGTGAAAGTGGTCCCAGTGGTACTTGGCACGCTGGGCGCAGTGCCAAAGGATCTCAGCGGACATTTGAAAACCACCGGAACTGACAAAACCTCCATCTGTCAATTGCAAAAGGCCGCTTTACTGGGATCGGCACACATAATTCACCGATACATCACACAATCCTAAGTGCTTGGGAAGCCTCCGACTGATGATGAAATACGAAATCCAGCATAGTGATCTTGTTTGCTGTGTTGTATTGACATAATAATAATAATAATAATAATAATAATAATAATAATAATAATAATAATAATAATAATATAACAACAACAACAACAACCAACAAGTACCACTGGGACCACTTTCACTGTAATCTTCTTCTTCTTCTTCTTCTTCCTCCTCCTCCTTATTAATCATTATCACCATCATCACCATCATCATCGTCATCATCACCATCATCATCATCATTATTATTATTATTAGCAACAGTGACCCCTGTTATAGGATGAACAGCCCCATCAACCATGGGGACAATATTGACCACTTTGAGGAACTCTGATTTAGCCCAACTTCCTGCCTGGGTGAAATCCCTCCAAAGGGGCCTGCTGAGTTTTGCATGGCTGGGGTCTGGAAGTAGCCACTGCTTGCCCTTTGGGATGGGGTGCCAGGAAGCCTCGTCTGGCTTGTACTCACCACATCCCAGAAGATCGCTGCCATCTCTGCTTGGAGCTCTTCTGGATCTTGTCTCTAACAGAAGGCAGCCCTGGACTTTGTGCTCTTCATTTCATTTCTGGGTGAAATCCCAAATTGCTTGGTTAATCATTCCCTGTAATGATTTCAAGAACAAAGGACGAAATGGTACATCTGTCCGCTGGGTTTAGGCTGTCCGTAGACTCTGTGACGAAGCATGAGACTTCTTCTTCTGCAGTCATGGCCTGCAACATCCCCTTGCTGGGATTCCCCACTGCAAAGGGCGCCACCTCTGGTTGCACTGGGACAGACGGAGCGCCACCAAAGTTAAGAGCCAGGCTTAGAGTTTGTCAGCTAACCCAACATGTTTTCTACTCTTGAATTGCAGGACCATAAGAATTGGAAAGACCTGGTGTCAATGTTAATTCTATAAATGAGATATAGATACAGTGATACCTCATCTTACGAACTTAATTGGTTCTGGGACGAGGTTTGTAAGGTGAAAAGTTTGTAAGACAAAACAATGTTCCCCATAGGAATCAATGGAAAAGCGATTAATGCGTACAAGCCCAAAACTCACCCCTTTTGCCAGCCGAAGCACCCTTTTTTGTGATGCTGGGATTTCCCTGAGGCTCCCCTCCATGGGAAACCCCACCTCCAGAATTCCGTGTTTTTGTGATGCTTCAGGGGAATCCCAGCAGCGCAAAAACGGGTGCTTCACTGGCAACAGAAGTCCAGAGGTGGGGTTTCCAGCGAGGGGAGCCTCAGCGAAATTGCAGCATCACAAAAACACAGAAGTCCTCGAAACCCCACCTCCAGACTTCTGTGTTTTTGTGATGCTGTGATTTCGCTGAGGCTCACCTCGCTGGGAAACCCCACCTCCGGACTTCTGTTGACAACGAAGTGCCCATTTTTGTGCTGCTGGGATTCCCCTGCAGCATCACAAAAACAAGGAAGTTCGGAGGTGGTGCTTCCCATGGAGGGGAGCCTCAGGGGAACCCCAGCAGCGCAAAAACGGGGCATCCCAGTGGCGGCGGCTTGGGTTTGTAAGGGGAAAATAGTTTGGAAGAAGATGCAAAAAAATCTTAAACCCCGGGTTTGTTTCTCGAAAAGTTTGTATGACAGGGGGTTTGTAAGACAAGGTATCACTGTATATGTAAAAATTAAGCTTATTTACTTAAATCTTTTCTTTCTTTCACATTCTCTCTTCTCTTTCATTTATTTATAATTTAGATTATTAAGCTATGGTGTAACTGGCTAAAGAGAATATATATAGTTCATACTCTCAATACAGATCTGTCGTACACCCGCCCGCCTTTTATTGTTTATTGTATATCCTTTGCCTTTTTTTCCCTTATGTGTTTGCATTGTCACTTGTATTGTTATTGCATTTATTTATGTAAATAAAATTTATTTTTAATTAAAAAAAAAAGAATTGGAAAGGTCCTTGGAGAGCCAGTCCCTTCCCCTGCAAGAATGCTCCGCTCCATCTTCTTTCAAACAGCTTCTGAGAAAGACCATTGACTTCACTGAAAATAGACTAACAATCCTGGGCCTAAAAAGCCTAGAACTACGGCGCCTAAAACACGATTTGAGTATTGCCCACAAGATCATATGCTGCAACATCCTACCGGAACAACACAAGAGCACACAACAGATTCAAACTTAATACGAACCGCTTCAAACTTGACTGTAAAAAAATATGATTTCAACAATCGAGTTATCGAAGCGTGGAACTCATTACCGGACTCAATTGTGTCAACCCCTAACCCCCAACATTTCTCCCTTAGACTCTCCACGATTGACCTCTCCAGGTTCCTAAGAGGCCAGTAAGGGGCGTACATAAGTGCACTGGTGTGCCTTTCGTCCCCTGTCCAATTGTCTTTCCTTTCTCTCACTTATCATATATATTTTCTTTCTTTCATATATCCTCTCCTCTAAGTTCACTTTTACCCTTATATATATTACTACATGTCTATTTTTCTTCCTATGTATTTGTGTATTGGACAAATGAATAAATAAATTAAATAAATACATAAATAAATAATAAACTGTTGAACAACTCTTAAGACAGGACATTTACATCCTTCTAATTTAAACTTATTGTTGTTTCTGGAGTAATTTTGAATGCTTCTGCTGCATCTTCCACTTTGACAGTGTTCAGATATTAAAGACCAGGAAAAGAAGAGTAAGAGAACACCTGTCTGAACTAGATGAATACAAATCACCAGGACTGGACAGATTCCATCCCAGAGTTCTAAAGGAGCTGACAGATGTCATCACAGAACCACCGCACCGCATCTTCCAAAAATCCTGGGTCACACGGGAACTGCCAGAAGATTGGAAAATTCAATTCAATTCAATTCAATTTATTAGACTTGAATGGCACCCCTCTCCGAGGACCCGGAGCGGCTCACAACATGAAATACTTATTTATTATTATTATTATTATTTATTAGATTTGTATGCCGCCCCTCTCCGTAGACCCGGGGCGGCTTACAGCAATGATAAAAACAATATATAATGACAAATCTAATAGACTCTAAAATAACAATAATACATTTAAAAAGTCTAAAAAACAAGAAACCCCAATATATAAGAAACAGACATACAGTCATATCATACACAGAAAACTACATAGGCAGGGGGAGATGTTTCAGTTCCCCCATGCTTGACGACAGAGGTGGGTTTTAAGGAGTTTACGAAAGGCAAGGAGGGTGGGGGCAGTTCTAATCTCTGGAGGGAGCTGATTCCAGAGGGTCAGAGCTTGTCACAGAGAGGGCTCTTTCCTTGGGTCCCACCAAACAACATTGTTTAGTTGACAGGACCCGGAGGAGACCAACTCTTTGGGACCTAACCGGTCGCTGGGATTTGTGTGGCAGAAGGCGGTCTCATAGATAGCCTGGTCCGGTGTCATGAAGGGCTTTACAGGTGATGACCAACACTTTGAATTGTGACTGGAAACTGATCGGCAACCAATGCAGACTACGGAGTGATGGTGAAACATGGGCATACCTGGGTAAGCCCATGACTGCTCTCACAGCTGCATTCTGCACGATCTGAAGTTTCCGAACACTTTTCAAAGGTAGCCCCATGTAGAGAGCATTACAGTAGTCGAGCCTCGAGGTGATGAGGGCATGAGTGACTGTGAGCAGTGACTCCCGGTCCAAATAGGGCCGCAACTGGTGCACCAGGCGAACCTGGGCAAACAATATGTATACAAATCTAATAGTTAAAACAGTAACATTATATTAAAAAAACAGCCAGTCTACTCAATAACATCCATGCATAACATTTAACAGTCAGAGAAGAAGGGGGCGTGACCTAGCTGCCCCCTGCCTGGCGACAGAGATGAGTCTTAAGTGTCTTGCAGAAGGCGAGGAGGGTGAGGGCAGTACGAATCTCTGGAAGGAGCTGATTCCAGAGGGACGGGGCCACCACAGAGAAGGCTCTACCCCTAGGCCCCGGCAGCCGACATTGTTTGGTTGATGGGACCTGGAGAAGGCCAACTCTGTGGGACCTTATCGACCGCTGGGATTTATGCAGCAGAAGCCGGTCCCGTAAGTAATCTGGTCCGATGCCATGTAGGGCTTTACAGGTCATCACCAACACTTTGAATTGGGTCCGGAAACCAATCAGCAGCCAATGTAGGCTGTGGAGTGTTGAAGAAACATAGATGTATCTGGGGAGAACCATGACGGCTCGTGCGGCCGCATTCTGCATGATTTGTAGTTTCTGAACTCTCTTCAAAGGTAGCCCCATGTAGAGAGTGTTGCAGTAGTCGAACCTCGAGGTGATAAGGGCATGAGTGACCGTGAGCAAGGACTCCCTGTCCAAATAGGGCCGCAACTGGTGCACCCGGCAAACCTGGGCCACTTGGGAAAAGAGCTGATATAGTTCCCATCTTCAAAAAAGGGGGGAAAATAGACCCAGGAAATTACAGACCATTCAGCCTAAACATCAAAAAACAGATCTGCCAACACCTAGAAATAAACAAATTAATAACCAAGCCTTGTTAAAAACATTGGTTTGGAAGTCTACCTTGTCCAAATGCCAAAGTCCAAGTACACCATGTCCACATTTATAAAATGATACTGAAGGCATTTCATGTGATTTTGATTCCATACCTCTGTTTATACAACCAAGGATTGTATTTGCTGTGTTTGGCTGCGGCCAAACACGACTGGCTCATGTTTAAATGATCATTCTATGACTCCAAGACCCTGATGGAACCTTGTGGTACCCCACTACTCACTGAGTACGGTTTGTCAGCCAGTTACAAATGGTGGTGATGCTGTCTATCCCATATTTTTCTATTTTTCCAAGAAGTAGGTTGTCAATATCTATGTCCACAACATTTAAAAAATAAAGATATAATCTTTATTAACAATAAATAGAGAAAGGGTACATAATAAAGAGAAGGTCCAAATACAAATTGAACTTTGAATGTATGGTATTAACTCACATTACATATTAGAAATGGAAAAGAATATTTAAGAAAGGAAAGAAGAGGAAAACAAGAAAGAGAGAGGGGGGAAAAGAAAAAGAAGAGAAAAAGAAAAGAACAAGAAAGGCAAATTTATATCTATAAATCTATAAAAAACTATGCTTGTTGTCAACCTATCTGTTGACTATGTTAACTTATAGCTTCTTAGTACTTTATGGAGTGGTTATACTAAATGCGACTTCTGAAATTCATGTTATATTTCTGTATTCTTTTTTGTCCAGCCAAATATATCATTTATTCCACACTTTGTAAAATTATGTTTCTTCTTTGTCCTGTAGTTCTACAGTAATTTTTGTCAGTTCAGCACATTCCAATATTTTGTTAATAAAGTTTAAGGTCACTGGGGTATGGTCCAGTTTCCAAGTTTGTGCGAAGGTTATTCTTGCAACTGTTAATATATTAATTAATAAGTATTTATGTTCTTTATATAGCTGTTGTCTAATTATCCCTAGTAGGAAGAGTTCCGTCTTTAGTGGGATTGACTTCTGAATAATTTGATCTAAGTATTTTTTAATTTTTAGCCAAAAGGCTCTGTTTTTTGGGCAAGGTTAGGCTTTCAAAAACTGAATGTCTTAGATCAAATTATTTTTGATCCAGATAAACAAATAATATCAACCCTTTATAAATTTCTATTACAATATTAACTTTTTGAAGAAAAGGTTAAAGGAAATATGGTCCAAACCTTTGGTTATATGATAAATCTATCAGAATGGGAAAAAATCTGGACCCAGAATTACAAATTAACCATAGCCACTAACTTTAGAGAGAACATTTATAAGATGGCACCTTCCTCCAGCCCTGCTATCTAAAATGTTTCCAACTACAACTCCTTTCTGCTGGAAATGGAAACAAAAAATAAGGACCTACTACCACCTTTGGTGGACGTGCCCCAAAGTTAGAATCTTTTGGCTAAAGATTAAAAAATACCTTGATCAAATTATACAGAAACCAATCCAGTTAATTCCTTTTAGGCATAATTAGACAGCAATTAAATAAAGGCGACAGATACTTACTACTAAACATTTTAACTACTGCAAGAATAACATTCGCCCAAACCTGGAAATTGGATCATACCCCATCTACCCTAAGTTTCATTAACAAAACTCACGAATGTGCTGAGCTGATGAAAATGACCCTACAGGACAAAGAGGAATCAGAGGTCTACAAAGCGTGGAATAAATGGTACATTTGGCTGGAGAAAAGACAACATATAACGCCATCATGACCCTCTTACCCTCCACCCAAACAACTATCCCACAAATCCATAAAATAACATTACGAATCATTGATAAAAGGATGAACAAATTCAAAATGACAAAATTGAAACTCTAACTCAAGTTTAGAAATTCAAAACTTTCATTTATACTGATAGTAAAGATCTTAAAAGCTGTAATTGGGTCAACAGATAAGTTGACACTATTTACGACATCTGATAAATTTATAGATATGAATTTACCTCTTCTTTTCTTCTCTCTTTTCTAATTTCTTTTTTCACTTCGTTTCACTTCTTTCTCTTTCCTTTTCCTTTTTTTCCTTCTCTCTCTCTCTCTCTCTCATTCTTTAGTTTTCTTTCCTTTTATATATATGTGTGTATTTCGACTTATAACTATATACTCAAAACCTATATACATTTGTACCAATATTCGAATAGTCCCTTTGCTTTATGTATCCCCTCCCCGATTTATATTCAATAAAGATTATATTTTCTTTAAAAAAAAGAAGTTTGTCTAAGATGTTCATTTTTTAAAAGCCTAGTTTCACCTTGTCTTTATTGTATCTTGATTTAATTTGAAAGTATTGTAGCCAATCTAGATTAATACCTCTTTGGATTTTAGTGGGTCCTTTTCATCCAGTAATACCTTATACGTTATAGTTTTACCTGGGGCTAGGGCATTGTCCACAGCATTTTGCTGGTCTACAAATTTAGACCGAGTGGCTGTGGGTTTTGCCTCCCAAGGGCAATTCCATCTGTTCGTCCATCACCCTGGGGGGGGGATTATTGACACCCTCGGAGAGGGTTTGCAACTTGGACGTCCTCCTCGATCCACAGCTCACATTAGAGCACCATCTTTCGGCTGTGGCGAGGAGGGCATTTGCCCAGGTTCACCTGGTACACCAGTTGCGGCCCCATTTGGATAGGGAGTCAATGCTCACAGTCGCTCATGCCCTCATCACCTCAAGGTTTGACTACTGCAACGCTCTCTACATGGGGCTATCTTTGAAGAGTGTTCGGAAACTTCAGATCGTGCCGAATGCGGCAGTGAGAGCTATTATGGGGCTACTCAAATTTATTTATTTATTTATTTATTTATTTATTTATTTACTTACTTACTTACTTACTTACTTACTTACTTACTTACTTACTTACTTACTTACTTACTTACTTACTTATTGGATTTGTATGCTGCCCCTCTCCGTAGACTCGGGGTGGCTAACAACAGTAATAAAAACAGCATGTAAAAATCCAATATTAAAACAGTTAAAACCCTTATTATAAAACCAAACATACATACACACATACCATGCATAACATTGTAAAGGCCTAGGGGGAAAGAGTATCTCAGTTCCCCCATGCCTGGCGGCAGAGGTGGGTTTTAAGAAGCTTACGAAAGGCAAGGAGGGTGGGGGCAATTCTAATCTCTGGGGGAAGTTGGTTCCAGAGGGCCGAGGCCGCCACAGAGAAGGCTCTTCCCATGGGTCCCGCCAAGCGACATTGTTTAGTTGACGGGACCCGGAGAAGACCCACTCTGTGGGACCTAACTGGTCGCTGGGATTCGTGCAGCAGAAGGCGGTCCCTGAGATAATCTGGTCCGGTGCCATGAAGGGCTTGCCCACGTCTCTTCAAAACTCCGCAGCCTGCATTGGCTGCCGATTAGTTTCCGGTCACAATTCAAAGTGTTGGTAATGACCTATAAAGCCCTACATGGCATCGGACCAGAATAAAGACTGATGGAAAGAATGAACTAAGCAACTCTGCTTTCTCTCTCTTGCCTGTTATTCCCTTGCCATGTTTTCTTGTTAGTGAACTGACTGTTTCCTTGGCTGTACCTCTATGGTTTGTCAGCCTATATAGAGGACGTTTTCTCAATGTTGATATTTCCTCAATGTCATCATGAGAACAAAGAAATAAAGGAAAATCAGTCTGATTGTGCTATATACAGCAGAGCTCATCAAGATAAACTTTCCCAAAGCATCAGAAGGCAGACAAGAAGCAACAGGTGGAAATCTATCAAGGAGAGAAGGGCCTGGAATTAGGGAGAAACTCTCTAACAAGTAGAGAACAATCAATCAGCGGAACAGAAGTTGCCTTCGGGAGGCCTGGTTGTTTGATCCGTGGAGGTTTTTAAGAAGACAAACAGACTCTGACAGAGACAAATCAACACATAAGAAAAAGAAAACCAAAAACCAAACAAAACCCAGCACAACAAGGAACCTCTGTAAGTGCACTCTAAATTCCTCTACTCCGGAAAAATACTTTTAATTCAACCCACCCTCCTAATAACCCAACGAGCCAAGTACTTCCGCCCCCACTCCCACTCCCATGAGCAAACCCTCCCAGCACCAACCTTACCCTGCTGGGACGCTCCTGGCAACAAATCTTGCCCTCCTGGGACGTTCCCGGCACCAACCTTGCCTTCCCGGGACCACGAGCTGAGTCCACCATCTTTTGCCTAGTAGAGGCTTCAGGAGCAAGCCAGGCGCGCGAACGACGCAGGGGCTTCCCCCTGACGTCAGTGGAGGTTACCCAGAGCCCTCCCCTCCACCCGACGCCCAGCTGACTACGGAGCTCGGCCCGCACCATCCTTGAACGCTCCTGGCACCAACCTTGCTCTCATCGAAGGCTCTAGCCTAGCCCTCCTGAGCCCACGAGCACTAACCCAGCCCTCCTGAGTCCACGAGCCGAGTCCGCCATCTTAAGCACAGCGGAGGCTCCAGAAGCACGCCGGATTGATGCAGGGGCTTCTCCCTGACGTCAGCGGAGAATACCCAGAGCCCTTCCTTCGACCCGACGCCCAGCTGAGCTCGGCTTGCACTCGACTTCAGGAGGTTCCCCAGTGCTCCTGAAGTCAGCGGGGGAAGCCCAAGCCCGCTCCGCTACCTTGCCTTGCACCCGTCGACCTTGCCTTGCACCCAGCTGCAATCCTGACACTCAGCAAATAGCGAAGCTTTGCACCAGCATTTAGCTGACATTGGAACGTCAGCGGAAGAAGCTCAAGCCCGCTCCACAACCCAGCTTTGCACCCGCAGCCTCCTCTTACCCCCAGCAGCTATCCCAACACCTTGCTGACAGCGGAGCTCAACACTGGCTCACAGCTGACATAGGAACGTCAGCGGAAGAAGCCCAAGCTCCACAACCTGGCCTTGCACACGCAACCTCCTCTTACCCCCAACAGCTATCCCAACACCCTGCTGACAGCGGAGCTTGACACCTGCTTACAGCTGACGTAGGAACGTCAGTGGAAGAAGCCCAAGCCCGCTCTGTGACCCAGATTCGCTCCCACAACCTCCTCTACCAACAAAACAGCAGAAGAAGCCCTAACCTGCGACCCTGCTGGCATCCTACACCTAGCTGACATGGGAGGTTTCCCTGAACCCCCAGACATCAGTGAAGGAAGAAGCTCTAGCCCAGCTTGAACGGAAACTGCCTAGAGCCCTCCACGGAGCCCTTCATAATTGCCGGCCTCACCCATCACCCAGCTGTCGAGTGTCACTCCCCTGGGAAAGCCAAATTGACCCCCCCCTAGCCCAGCCTTCACACCCAACCAAGCACACAGCCAAAGTAGAAAGCAGAAGACGCCCAGAACATAACCTGAAGACCATAATAATATAACAATAATAATCGCACATACAGAAGTCACCTGTAAACCAACTTAGTCTGTCTTTTCGCCCGGAGCCCAGCTATCACATCAACGCAAGACACTCAGAACCCTCTAACAGACTTACAAACCCCACCCCCGCAACCATGCCATCCAAGAAGAAACCCCAAACAAACCAAGTTAACATTTCTGTTAATAATTGTGTTATATGCAACAACAATATAAATTCCCAAGAAGGAACCACAAAGTGTCACTCCTGCAAAAAATCAGCTCACCATACCTGCTTAAACATCAACAAACATGTTGCCACCTTTCTACACGACAACCCCTCTTTCTACTATTCCTGCCCATCTTGCACTCCCAAACAGGACTCCTTCGACAACTTGTCCGAGGTAATCTCATCTGCAGTCTCCAAAACCCAACAATCCTACACTGATAATATCGAACCACGGATCGCCTCCTTAGAAAAAATCATCCAAGACCTGATTAACACTAAAACACCTAATCAAGCACCCCACACCACCTCACAACCACCACCTTACTCCCTACCTAGGCCACCAAAACCTCTTCCTCCAAACCCTACCACCAACATCCCCACCCGGGTGAACGATGCCATGGAAAGGGCACAAAAACGCCACAATGCCATCCTTTTTGGCCTCGAGGAAAACGGAGAATCTGACCTAACAAATATACGAAACATTATCCACAATCAACATCCTCAAACAATTACCCCGGATGTCATCCTAGAGGTCTCCAGAAGCGGCCCCACACTAAAGTACAGCGACGGATCAACGGCTCCCCGACTGTGCAGAATAGTCTGCACTAATGAAACTTCCAAACAACAATTCATCAGGACCATGAACACCATTGCCAGAAACAACACCAAATACAACAAACTCAGATGCAGACCTGACTTAACATTACTTCAACGTATCTGCTCCCGTGAACTACGCGCCGAACTCAGGAGACGGTGCGAACTCGGCGAAAATAACCTCTACATGGACTACCGCTCTGATTGCATCAGAACCAAAACCCACAACCCTCCCTTTATCGTCAAACCCACTACCCCTCCTCAACTCGCCAACACTTCTCCACCCACCATCCCACATCAACAATCGGACCTCCCCAACACCTCCAGCAATGAATAGGAAAATGCACCCCTTACTACCTCGCCTTAATCCTGCCACAACTCAACCCAATCCAATCCCCTTCCTGAACACAAACACAACCTCAAATGCAAACTAATCAATGCAAGAAGTTTAATCAACAAGTTATCAGAATTCCTCCTTCTACTCAACACCAACTTATTTGACATAATCTTTGTTTGTGAAACATGGCTGAACTGTTCCTTTCCTGACTCCATCATTACACAAAAGCTTACCTAGGTATGCCCATGTTTCACCATCACTCCGCAGTCTGCATTGGCTGCCGATCAATTTCCGGTCACAATTCAAAGTGTTGGTTATGACCTTTAAAGCCCTTCATGGCATCGGACCAGAATACCTCCGAGACCGCCTCCTGCCGCACGAATCCCAGCGACCGATTAGGTCACACAGAGTGGGCCTTCTCCGGGTCCCGTCAACTAAACAGTGTCGGTTGGCGGGCCCCAGGGGAAGAGCCTTCTCTGTGGCAGCACCGGCTCTCTGGAACCAACTCCCCCCGGAGATTAGAACTGCCCCTACTCTACCTGCCTTCCATAAACTCCTTAAAACCCACCTTTGCCATCAGGCATGGGGGAACTAAGACATCTCCCCCTGGGCATGTTTAAATTGTGTATGGTATGCTTGTGAGTGTGTATGTACTATATGGGGTTTCTTTTTAAATCTTAAATGTTTTAAATGTATTCAGATTATTTATGATTTGTTTTTCTCTGCTGTGAGCCGCCCTGAGTCCTCGGAGAGGGGCGGCATACAAATCGAAATAATAAATAAATAATAAATAAATAAACTACCTGGTTTTCCGGTCCGACCGTGAATCCCGCAGAGGAGGTGGTGTAGCCATATTCTACAAAAGCTCACTCAATCTAAAAAACATTCAAGTCGCACAAGATTTATTCCTTCCTGAAACCCTAATCTGCGATCTTTCCCTCAACACCACTCTCCGCTTTTTACTGTGCTACAGAGCTCCAAACTATGACACTTCCCATGCATCAAAATTAACTTCCCTACTAACATGGGCATCCTCCTGCCCCTACCCCATCATCTTCCTAGGTGACCTCAACCTACCACACATCAACTGGACACTAAATGAATGCTCCACCGAACCTATACATACCGCCATCTACAACAGCTGCCTCGACCTCATCTTCTGCAATAGTAAAAGTGCTATTTATGGACTGCATATCATAGAACCCTTCTCCAACAGCGACCATAGTATGATCAACTTCAACCTCAACCTACGCCATCATAACACTCAACAGAACAACGCGACACCTAAGTACAATTTCAGGAAAGCCAACTACGAACTCATAGACGTCAATCTCTCATTTATTAATTGGCAATCCCTCTTCTCCAACTGCATCTCCATCGATGACCTCTACAACACGTTCTTACTCCAAATCAATAGACTTATAGATCTGTATGTTCCAATTACCTCTCCTAGAAGAAAACAGAAGAACAACGTTCCCATCTAATTAAAGAAACTACAAACCAAAAAACGATCCCTCTGGCGTAGAAACAAAAAAGGTCCTGTAAACAACTTTTAAAACCGCTACAGAAGAATATGCCAACAAATAAAAGTAGAATGTCTAAACTATCACAGTGAACAAGAGGAAAACCTCCTACGCACCAAATCTAACTGTGCCTTCTACAACTTCGTCAACAACAAACTTAACGACTCCAGACCTATTCCACCTCTCATTGGACCACACAACAAAGAGTACCACGACGACCCATCCAAAGCAAATCTATTCAACTCCTTTTTTGGCTCCGTTTTTGTTAACAGTAATGACTCATCCCCCCTCTTCGCAAATCGCACTCCTAACTCATTAAATAACCTAAGCCAAATCATCTTCACCACAGACTACGTTGAAAAAGCAATCCGTGATCTCAAACCTTCCCTATCTGTCGGACCAGATGGTCTTTGTGCATACTTCCTAAGAAAACTCTCATCTGCCATAGCTGAACCCCTAAGCATTATCTTCCAAAATTCCTTCATGACCAGCACTCTCCCCAAACTGTGGTTAAAAGCAGTAGTCATCCCCATCTTCAGAAAAGGAGACCCATCACTAGTTGACAACTACAGACCAATATCACTATGCTGTGTACCTTGTAAAATCATGGAATCAATTATAAATCGTTCAATCACTCTTTACTTAGAATCTAACAACCTACTATCAAAAAAACAATTTGGATTCAGAAAGAAACTATCCTGCAACCTACAACTACTCCACTGCAAAAACATCTGGACTACCCACCTTGATCAAGGAAAATCCATCGATGCAATCTATATCGACTTCTGCAAAGCCTTTGACTCAGTGGTTCACGACAAACTTCTCCTAAAACTCAAATCCTATGGCATCTCAGGTCTCCTCCACAACTGGATTACCGCATTCTTGTCAAACAGACAACAAGTTGTCAAAATCGGAAGCGCCATTTCCTCCCCTGTCCCTGTCAAAAGCGGCGTTCCCCAAGGCAGCGTACTAGGTCCTACTCTTTTCATCCTATACATCAATGACCTCTGCGATAATATCGTAAGCAACTGTGTACTTTTTGCCGACGATGTGAAACTTTTCAACACCACTGACAACACACTCACTCTCCAAAAAGACCTTGACTTCGTTTCAGATTGGTCCAACACCTGGCAACTTCAAATATCAACCAACAAATGCTCTACCCTCCACATCGGCAAAAATAATCCAAACCACATATATGAACTGAATAAACAAATCCTCACTACCAACCAACACTCAGTAAAAGACCTTGGAATACTAATATCAAATGACCTAAGTGCTAAAGCCCACTGCAACAATATCGCCAAAAAAGCCTCCAGAGTTGTTAACCTGATCCTACGCAGCTTTTGCTCCAGCAATCTCACACTACTCACAAGAGCCTACAAAACCTATGCCAGACCCATTCTCGAATACAGCTCATCTGTCTGGAACCCCCACCACATCTCAGACATCAACACTCTCGAAAACATCCAAAGATACTTCACCAGAAGAGCCCTCCACTCCTCCACTCGAAACAGAATACCCTACGAAAATAGACTAACCATCCTGGGCCTTGAAAGCCTAGAACTACGGCGCCTAAAACACGATTTGAGTATTGCCCACAAGATCATACGCTGCAACGTCCTTCCGGTCAATGACTACTTCAGCTTCAACCGCAACAACACAAGAGCACGCAACAGATTCAAACTTAATACGAACCGCTCCAAACTTGACTGTAAAAAATATGACTTTAACAATCGAGTTGTCGAAGCGTGGAACTCATTACTGGACTCAATAGTGTCAACCCCCAATCCCCTACACTTCTCCATTAAACTCTCCACGATTGACCTCTCCAGATTCCTCAGAGGCCAGTAAGGGCACTGATGTGCCTATCGTCCCCTGTCCAATTCTCTTTCCTTACCCCTTTTATCTTATATATTCTCTCCTCTATATATATTCTCTTCCTATCCACTTCTCTTCTTTTTTACTTCCTATCTTTATATATATTACCTAATGTCTATTCTCTCTCATATGTATTGTATATTGGACAAAGAATAAATAAATAAATAAATAAATAAATAAATAAATAAATAAAAATAAAGATATAAAACCCTTCATGGCATCGGACCAGAATACTTTCGGGACCGCCTTCTGCCGCACGAATCCCAGTGACCGGTTAGGTCCCACAGAGTTGGCCTTCTCCGGGTCCCGTCGACTAAACAGTGTCATTTGGCGGGACCCAGGAGAAGAGCCTTCTCTGTGGCGGCCCCAACCCCCTGGAACCATCTTCCCCCAGATATCAGAGTTGCCCCCACCCTCCTTGCCTTTCGCAAGCTCCTTAAAACCCACCTCTGTCGTCAGGCATGGGGGAATTGAAATTTTCTCTTTCCCCTAGGCTTATAGAATTTATACATGGTATGCTTGTATGTATGAGTGGTTCTTTAAATTGGGGTTTTTAAGATTATTTTAATATTAGATTTGTTTACATTGTCTTTTTTATTGTTGTTAGCCGCCCCGAGTCTTTGGAGAGGGGTGGCATACAAATCTAAATAAATAAACAAAAATAAATAAATAAATAAATAAATAAATAAATAAATGATTGGACAGCCACTTGTCTGAAATGGGCAGGGGTGTCAAACTCCTGGCATTACTTTCGGAACCGTCTTCTGCCGTCTTCTGCATGAATCAGAGGCAACCGATAAGGTCCCACAGAGTTGGCCTTCTCCGGGTCCCGTCAACTAAACAATGTCGTCTGGCGGGCCCCAGGGGGAGAGCCTTCTCTGTGGTGGCCCCGGCCCTCTGGAATCAACTCCCCCCCAGAGATTAGAACCGCCCCCACCCTCCTTGCCTTTCATAAGCTACTGAAGACCCACCTATGTCACCAGGCATGGGGCAACTGAGACACCCCTGGACCCACATAGTTTATGTATGGTATGATTGTGTTGTATGATTTTTAATGATGGGTTTTTAAATGTCTTTTCATTATTGGATTTGTTATATTGCTGTAATTGTTGTGACTTGCTCCGAGTCTCCGGAAAGGGGCGGCATACAAATCTAATAAATAATAATAATAATAATAATAATAATAATAATAATAATAATAATCCTCATCATTATTGCATCTTCGTCATGTGACGTGTCGTGATTCCCCACCCTTTGGTAAACCTTTGGTAGGGGTGGCCAACACATGATGCAAACGGCCCAGGGGCGATGAGTTTGACATCCCTGGTCTAGGGTTTCTTGCTTGAGCAGGGGGCTGGACTAGAAGACCTCCAAGGTCCCTTCCAGTTCTATTCTGATTTTGTTGTTCTGCAAATTTAATCATTTTAATCAAAGGATAGAACAGAACAGAATGATAGAATTTTATTGGCCAAGTGTGATTGGATACACAAGGAATTTGTCTTGGTGCATATGCTCTCAGTGTACCTAAAAGATAAGATAAAGGTTTCTGTGGTGTGATCTGTTTTGGAGAAATCCATATTATCTGATAGAAACATAGAAACATAGAAGACTGACGGCAGAAAAAGACCTCATGGCCCATCTAGTCTGCCCTTATACTATTTCCTGTATTTTATCTTAGGATGGATCTATGTTTATCCCAGGCATGTTTAAATTCAGTCACTGTGGATTTACCAACCACGTCTGCTGGAAGTTTGTTCCAAGGATCTACTACTCTTTCAGTGAAATAATATTTTCTCACATTGCTTTTGATCTTTCCCCCAACTAACCTCAGATTGTGTCCCCTTGTTCTTGTGTTCACTTTCCTATTAAAAACACCCCTCCTGAACCTTATTTAACCCTTTAACATATTTAAATGTTTCGATCATGTCCCCCCTTTTCCTTCTGTCCTCCAGACTATACAGATTGAGTTCATTAAGTCGTTCCTGATACATTTTATGCTTAAGACCTTCCACCATTCTTGTAGCCCGCCTTTGGACCCGTTCAATTTTGTCAATATCTTTTTGTAGGTGAGGTCTCCAGAACTGGACACAGTATTCCAAATACTTGCTTTTCTTACTGCCCGACCACACTGCTCACCCATTTTGAGACTGTCAGAAATCACTACCCCTAAATCTTTCTCTTCTGAAGTTTTTGCTAACACAGAACTGCCAATGCAATACTCAGATTGAGGACATTTGGAAGCATTAAACTGCAGTTTCCATTGCTTGATGGTAATAGCTCTGCTTGTTTCTTGGTACAGTGTTTCCTTGACTTTCGCGGGTCCGCCATTCACAAAAAGTCTATACCACGGGGTTTAAAAAAAAAAAAATTAAAAAATATTTCACTCTTTTTTTCTACACCATGGTTTTTCCCGCCTGTGATGTCATACATCATTGCCAAATTGTTGTTAATAAATAATTATGTTAATAATTATCAGGATCATTAAGTATCTTCTTCAATGGTGAGTACCAGTAATAATGGTGAGTAATAATCTAAAGGTTAGGGGATGTCCTGCGATACTGTTCATAGCCAAAAATAGTGTAATTACTTCCGCATCTCTACTTCGTGAAAATTTGACTTTCGCGGGCGATCTTGGAACGCACCCCCCGGGAAAGTCAAGGGAACACTGTATTTGCGAATCTGTTGCTTGATTATCTTTTCCAGAATCTTCCCAGGTATTGACGAGGCTGTAATTTTCTGTATATATATATTTTCCTTTTTGGAAGATGGGAAGGTCATCGGCTCTTTTCGAGTCCTCTGGTAGTTTCCCGGTACTCCAGGATCTTTAAATATGACTGATTTATCTTCAGTTGGGCTCAGGGATGAAATTCAAAATTTTCCCCTAGCGGTTCGGTGGGCATGGCCTGGTGGGCGTGGCAGGAGGAGGACACTGCAAAATCTCCACCCCCATCCCACTTAGGAGCCAGCCAGAGGTGGTATTTTCTGGTTCTTCAAATTACTTAAAATTTCTGCTACTGGTTCTCCAGAACCTGCCAAATTTCACTTCTGGTTGGGCTCCTGAAAGATCCTCTGTCAGAGCCCAAACCTGAATTCTGAAGTAAAAATCACCTTTCCCTGCTCTAAGTGGAAATTTGATAAAATTACTTAATGAAAACTTAGCTATAGATTAGAAAGAAGAAATAACCCAAGAATGTAGTCAAGCTGTGTATTCGGTCCCCTGGCTGAAAACTCCATTGTACACCCCATGTTTTGAGTGAATTGGACTGGGAGCATTTTGGAATTGAGTTACTGTTCTTTTCTTTTTTTTAACATTTTTTATTATGCTGTTAGCACATTCCAAGTTGCACAGAAATAAAGTGTTAATAAAACCCTTGGGTATGTTATTTGTTTAAGGTTAAATACCTTAAGTCCTAAAGCAGAAAGAAAGAAAGAAAGAAAGAAAGAAAGAAAGAAAGAAAAAAGAAAGAAAGAAAGAAAGAAAGAAAGTGTTGTGGTTAGCTCTGGCCCAGCTCCTGCGGCATGTGGATGGGGGAGACATCCATATGCCGCAGGCCTGTTTTGCCCCCGGTGGAATCTGCTGATGAAGGCTCCTCTGATCAAGAAGACATGAGTGACAGGGAGGAGGAGAGTGTAGCAGACAGCTCAGAAGGAGATCAATTATCTAGCTCCTCCTTAGATTCGGAACAAGAGTTAATGATACAGCCACGCATGCGGAGAGTGATGCATAGGCAACAACAACTGAGAGATTATTATCAAAGAAAATGAGGCCACCTGTGGTTGGGTGGGGCTGTGGTGATTAGTGAGGCTGCTATAAATAGCAGCCTGTGGGTTTGACCGTTGTGGAGGATTATCTGATCGTTGTGTTTCGTGCCTGCCTTGCTGACTTCGACCTTTGTGTGCTGATTTTCCCCCGCTTTGAAACTAAACCAGAGCAAAGTGTGTTTCACTTTGTGAAAGAAGAAGGACTGTGAATTGCCTCACAGCTGCAAGCTAAGTATCACAGAACTGATAAGGGACTTGTACAAATTACCAGTTTGTTTGGAGACAAGTGCTCTTTGTTATACAAAAAGAGTGCTTAGTTTATTTGAATTTTTGTTATAAAGAACATTGTTTTGAATTTTCAAACGTGTGTGTGTCTGAAATTTGTATCTGTGAATTTTCGGGAGGAGTCTACCAGAGAGCTCGACAGGACAGAAGGAAAGAAAGAAAGAAAGAAAGAAAGATAGAAAGAGGAAGAAAGAAAGAAAGAAAGAGGAAGAAAGAAAGAAAGAAAGAAAGAGGAATGAAGAAAGAAAGAAAGAAAGAAAGAGGAAGAAAGAAAGAAAGAAAGAGGAAGAAAAAAAGAAAGAGGAAGAAAGAAAGAAAGAAAGAGGAAGAAAGAAAGAAAGAAAGAGGAAGGAAGAAAGAAAGAAAGAAAGAGGAAGAAAAAAAGAAAGAGGAAGAAAGAAAGAAAGAAAGAGGAAGAAAGAAAGAGGAAGAAAGAAAGAAAGAAAGAAAGAGGAAGAAAGAAAGAAAGAGAAAGAAAGAAAGAATGAAAGAAAGAAAGAGAAAAAGAATGGAAGGAAATAATTCCAAGCAGCAACGCTTAAGCAGCCGTTTTTCAACATTAATTAGGTTGGCACAACTGGCTGAGCTGAGATTCGAGTAGGGCCACGAGTTGATTTTCCAGCGGGTGAAAAACAAGCAGGAAAAGCATTTGAGCTGAGCAGGGATGAAGCCAGCAAGCAAAGGCAACCTGTTGGGAGGGATCTAGAAGTGCTCAGCCAGAAATAAAGGGTGCGGGTTACAGGATGACTGCCTGTAATCGTAGGCGGCCATTTTGTTCAGATTAAAATGAAGATGGGCCTTCCCAGGAGCCCAAACTGCCGCGTGACAAGGGAGGAGAGACATTCGTCTTGGCAGCAGAGCCCTTCATCCACGATGCCCGGACCTTCCTATATCTTCCTGGGCAGATTTAGAAACTGGAGTAGACTGAATGGTCCTCACTGAAATTTTTTCTGAGAGCAGCAAGTTTCTTTCCCAAAGACGATGTGCTGAATTCCTCTGTGATCTCTACCGCAGATTTGCCTTTCGTCTCCGGGAGGAATAAGTAGAAGAATATCGCACAGCCAGAGAGAACGGTGGCGAAGAGGAGGAAGCAGAAGGGACCCAGGCTTTCCTGGAATGGACACAACAAACAGCAACAGTCTCATTAGTGGTTGAAGCCATTGAACAAATTCCCTCTTTTATCATCTCCAAAGTTCAAGCTGGAATTGTGGTCTAGTGGTGAAAAAACAGAAACTGCACCTAGAGAAAGGTACTCTGGGGCATTAAAAAAATAATAATAATAATAATAATAATAATAATAATAATAATAATAATAATAATTTATTAGATTTGTATGCTGCCCCTCTCCGAAGACTCAGAGGTTGGAGGAATGGGCGCCTCAGATGATATTGACTTTGATTTCTTGACTTCATTAAGAGCCTGTGATGCTTTCAGCTTTATAGCTTTATGGCGTGAATGCTGAAAATGAGCAAATCCAGCAATCAGGCTCTTATGCCGGGCTATTGGCAATTAGCCCCCAGTGAGTTCAGAATAAATTTCAAACACACAGTCAGTAAAAATAAATCAAGTTCATAGACAGTCTTGAAAAACAATCCCCAAGAGGAGTCAAATTACTCTCACCCAAAAGTCCTTTGATGCTGGAACCAACTCCCCCCAGAGATTAGAATGGCCCCCACCCTCCTTGCCTTTCATAAGCTCCTCAAAACCCACCTCTGCCATCAGGCATGGGGGAATTAAGATTATCTTTCCCCCTAGGCTTCTACAATTTATGCATGGTATGTTTGTATGTATGATTGGTTTTATAACAAGGGTTTTTAGCTGTTGTAGTATTGGATTTTTACATTCTGTTTTTTGCCACTGTTGTTAGCCGCCCCGAGTCCATGGAGAGGGGCAGCATACAAATCCAATAAAAAAAAAAAATAAAATAAAAAAAAAAATAAATAAAATTAAATAAATAAATAAATAAATAAAAGGAGTAAATGATGCAGCTGTAAAACCACACCGCGCACACGCCAAAATCCTCAAAGCTCTTTGACCCTGAAATATGCAAAGTTCCCGAGTCCTTGAAGACAGAAAGCACTTTACACTGCTTTAATCTTCTTCTGAAACTCTCTCTCTCCAAATGGATAAACGCCCCAACATTTCATTTTATTTCATTTCATTTTATTCGATTTGTATGCCGCCCCTCTCCAGAGACTCCCTTATTAAGTCCTGACCTCCCTTATTTATCATGAACATATTAGCTTAATTACCTCTTGAACAGCTTTCTGCTCTTCTCTTCTTTGACGCTTGCGCAACTGGTCCCTATGTGCCATAATCCTGTGCACACGGGGATCCAAAATTAGGTCCTCCAAAATAGCGTCCCCTTCAGAATCCGATGACTCCCTAACTGTAGAACTGACTGGTGAACTGGCTGTACCCATCCCCCTGTCTGTCTCCTCTCCCCCACTGTCTGCGTCTGTTTGTAAGCCAGCCTCACTGTCTGATTCAGCTGGCAACCAAACAGATAAACCGAGGATTATCCAGATCAATATGGATTTGTGAAAGGAAGGAAAATCTTTGAACCAATAAGAAACGTGATTAATGTTCTACATCATGCTACCAGTACCAAAAGGAAATTAAGCATTTTAAAATTAGATGTTTATAAGGCCTTTGATAAAGTTAATCATGAATACCTATTTCAACTATGTAAAGATTTAAATATGGGAAATAAATTTTGTAAAGTTATAGAAACAATATATAAGTATAATGTAGCTCAAATTAGAGTAAATGGCAATAGAACAGAAATGATTAAAATTCAAAATGGAACTAAACAGGGTTGCCCATTATCCCCAATGCTATTTGCATTAGCAATCGAGACCTTAGCAAATAAAATTAGAAATGATAAGGAATGGAGAGGCTATCAAATAGGGGAACTTGAATTGAAATTAAACTTATTTGCAGATGATGCTATAGTAATGTCTGAAACCCCAATTGAAATGATGAAAAAAATAATGATATTACTTCAAGAATTTAAAGATCAATCTGGGCTTAAGGTTAATATAGAAAAATCAGAGATAATATGCTTAAATACTGGCCCCAAAGAGCAAATTGAAATTCAAAAAATCTCAGGATTGAAATTAGGTTGTAAAAAAATGAAATATTTGGGAATTTGGTTATTTAAAAATCCATCAAAAATAACAACGGCCAATTATAACTTAATATGGAAAAAAATCCAGAAGCAGATCAAAAATTGGAAGGGAAAAAATTTAGGAAGAATGGCTAAGATAAGGGCCCTTAAGATGATGATAATACCAAAGATGATGTATTTGTTTCAAGTTTTACCGGGCAGTTTTCCTGAGGCAAAATTAAGAGAATGGGATAATAGACTAAACTTTTGGATTGAAGGAGAGAAAAAATCTAGAATAAGGAAGCATTGGCAGTATGCACAAGAAAAAGAAGGAGGTTGGGGAAGCCCATCTCTAGTATTACATAGAAATGCATTTCAAATTGAAAGGTTAATCGAGCTACAGTTATGGGGGGAAAAGAAATGGGTAGAATTAGAAAGAGAAATTAATAATATAAATAATAAAGAATTATTATTTAAAAGTTGGAATAGAATTGAAACCAGTACCCTAAGTGATTCTTTTAAAGCATGTTTAGAAATATGGCTTAAATGGCAGAGGACAAGTGGAATAAAGTTATCCAAGCTATCAACGTTGCATGCACTGAATATAGGGGATGAGGCTAATTTAATTAGAATTATTAAAATATTAAATAGTAAAGGGGTAATGAGAATGGAACAGTTATATGAGAAAGATGGAAGAGTTAGTAGAACTAGATTGGAATGGTTGATCGGTAAACAGCAATGGTTGCAGATTAATGCAATATGTACATGTTTAAATAAAAGTGAGAATAAAGAAGCCTTCTTACGAGAAGAAAATAGCTTGGAAAAAATAATAAGGGTAAAGATAAATGAAAGTAAAGGACAAGCCAGTAACATATATAGAATGCTATTGTAGAGGCAAGAAGAAGTAGTTAAAAGTTTAACAAGATGTTGGCAGGATGACTTACAAATAGACGAAAGAGAAATAGAAGAAATAATAGTAAACATATATAAGATTAAAAACACGAGAGTTAAAGAGATGAGAAGAAAAATCTTACATAAGTGGTATTATACACCTGCACAACTTGCATACTTCCAGGGGAAAGAGAAAGGTAAATGCTGGCATGGATGCCAGAAAAAAGGAATCTTTATGCACATGATCTGGGAATGTATAGAAATACAGAAATTCTGGAAGGTAGTCCAGAATGAAATTAATAAAATGTTAAACATTAATTGGATAATTACAAAAGAAACAGCAATTTTAATTAAATATAGGGAACTAGGAGAATCTAAAGAAATTAAAATTGTAGCATTGGAAAGTGCTCAAGCGGTGATAGTATTAGGATGGAAAGACTCTACAAAATGGACACTACAGAATTGGTATTGGTACATGGTGGATTACATACATTTTGAAATTATGGAAATAAGATTAAATAATTTTGATGAGAATAAACTAGAGAAGCTGATGGTGCGATGGAACAAGGTAAAAGATTATATGTTAAGTAGAATCTGTGATGTAAATACGAAAAATAAACTACAATCACTCTTTTAGTAAAAAAAGTGTTCAAGATAGAGCCAAGGATCAATAGATAGACAAATAACTTAAAAGTCTTTGAATCCTCCTATAGGGGTGGTGGGGGTGACGGTGTGTGTGTGTTGTTTGGTGATGGGCACATGCACTGTGCACTGTTATATGTTTGTTTTTTGTAAACCTATAAAATCAATAAAATTTATTTTTAAAAAAAGAAAAGATAAACCGAGGATTCCCATAAATCTACATCAAAATCCCCACCTGCAGGAGCTGGCCCAGAGCCAACCACAACACAGGCTAGGGAGAGTGCACAGGTGCCACCACTTCAAAGTTGCTCTGGGTGATGCTTGGATGGCCCGGTTGGTTCAAGACTATTTATTGTCGCATCTTTGTTTCAACTTGTTGGCATTGTTGCTCTTTCTAGCAGCTTCAGACCACTATAAGTGACTGCCTTGGGCCTATTTGAGCAAACAAGGTGGGACCCTGTGTGGTAGGTCTTCCTACCTTCAGCCCAACCCCTGCAGTGCCTGAAGCAATCATGGTGGCCACGTGGAGTCCACTCCGGACAGAATTGGAGGAAAAACTGACCTCAGCAAAGGGGAAGGTGATTCCAATAAGGAAGAGTCCTGCCCAGTTTAGACAACCGCCGACTGTGAATGCTGCTGGCCTGGCGGATTGGCTGAAAATTTCCATCATAATAGAGAATGTGGCTCCATCTGAGAGGGACAACATAGAGAAATATGTTCAGACCCAGAGAAACCCCCTTTAACCCAGGATGAGCAGAAATTCATTTACCTGGAGAACCATTAGCAGTAGCATAGCAGTGGCACGTCCTTCTTCTGGGCAAAAGACACAAGACTTCCCAGATTTGCCCATGTTTCATCAACACTCCACGGCCTGCACTGGCTGCCGATCAGTTTCCAGTCACAATTCAAAGTGTTGGTAATGACCTATAAAGCCCTACATGGCATCGGACCAGAATACCTTCAGAACCGCCTTCTGCCGCACGAATCCCAGCGACTGATAAGGTCCCACAGAGTTGGCCTTCTCTGGGTCCCGTTGACTAAGCAATGTCATCTGGCGGGCCCCAGGGGAAGAGCCTTTTCTGTGGAGGCCCCGGCCCTTTGGAATCAATTCCCCCCAGAGATTAGAATGGCCCCCATCCTCCTTGCCTTTTGCAAGTTACTTAAGACCCACCTTTGTCACCAGGCATGGGGTAATTGAGATACCCCTGAGCCCATATGGTTTTATGAATGGTATGATTGTATTGAATGATTCTTAATGATGGGTTTTTTAAATGTTTTGTTTCTTTTTAAATATTGGATTTGTATATTGTTGTGTTTGTTGTGAGCCTCTCTGAGTCTACAGAGAGGGGCGGCATACAAATCTAATAAATTCTTATTCTTATTCCTTTTCTTATTCCTATTCCCATTCCCATTCCCATTCCCATTCCCATTCCCATTCCCATTCCCATTCCCATTCCCATTACTATTACTATTACTATTATTATTATTATTATTATTATTATTATTATTATTATTATTATTATTATTATTATGTCAGTACAACACAGTAAACGAGATCACTATGCTGGATTTCGTATTTCATCATCAGTCGGGCGCTTCCCAAGCACCTAGGACTGTGTGATGTAGCGGCGAATTATGTTTGCCGATCCCAGTAAAGCGGCCTTTTGCAATTGACAGATGGAGGTTTTGTCAATTCCGATGGTTTTCAAATGTCCGCTGAGATCCTTTGGCACTGCGCCCAGCGTGCCAAGTACCACTGGGACCACTTTCACTGGCTTATGCCAGAGTCATTGCAGCTTGATTTTTAGATCTTCGTATTTCACTAATTTCTCTAGCTGCTTCTCCTCAATTCTGCTGTCTCCTGGGAATTGAGGAGAAGCAGCTAGAGAAATTAGTGAATAATAATAATTATTATTATTATAATAATAATAATAATAATTATTATTAATAAAGAAAAGGTTGGGAATCACTGCTCGAGGGGGTTGTGCAATGCAGTGAGCTTTGTGTATAATAATAATAATAATAATAATAATAATAATAATAATCATCATCATCATCATCATCATCATCATTATTATTATTATTATTATACACAAAGCTCACTGCATTGCACAACCCCCTCGAGCAGTGGTTCCCAACCTTTTCTTTGGCCATGTCCCATCTAAGCATTTCTTAAAATCCTGATGCTCCTGCCCACCCCCGTGACTTATAATTCTCACTATTTAAAAAGTGAACTCCTCCTCAGGAGGAAGCCTCAAAGGCCATTGACTTGGTTTAATTTCCCCCATTAAAAATAAAATTGCCCCCCTGTAGGGTATGGGCCCCATGTTGGAAACCATTGGCCTGGAGGCAATTCAGACCCTGCACAACCCCCATCAGCCTATAAAGACCCACCCACTCATTCAACCAATTTTTCAGTTGTCCCAGAACCACCAACAGCATAAACCTTCTTAAGCAGCCCCTATTCTCTTCCTGCCTTGGAACAGGAGATGGATTTTTTCTTCCACCAAAGCGTTTCTGTTCCACCTTTTAATTTAATTTTATTTATTTTATTTTATTTTTATTTATTTATTTTGTCCAATACACAATGAGGGTTTTAGTGGGTATATATCTATATACACATAGTAAAATACATGATGAAGGTTATAGAGGAGATACTCATAGTAAAATATATATAAGAAAGAATAGAAAAGAAGATGTAGTAATAGAACATATCAATGAGAGAATAGAAGAAGAGATGCTCTGTTCATCGGCAAAAAGAATCTGAACCTCGTATGCAAACTAAATAAACAAACTCTGACAAACAACCCCTACGCAGTAAAAGACCTTGGAATACTAATATCAAATGACCTAAGTACCAAAGCCCACTGCAACAATATCGCCAAAAAGGTTCCTAAAATTGTCAACCTGATCCTACGTAGCTTCTGCTCTGGCAATGTCACACTACTCACCAGAGCTTACAAAACTTTCGCCAGACCCATCCTCGAATACAGCTCACCTGTCTGGAACCCACACTGAATTTCGGACATCAACACCCTAGAAAAGGTCCAACGATACTTCACCAGAAGAGCCCTTCACTCCACCCTACAAAACTAGACTTACAATCCTGGGTTTAGAAAGCTTAGAACTACGACACCTTAAACATGATCTAAGTATCGCCCACAAGATCATATGCTGCAACATCCTGCCTGTCAACAACTACTTCAGCTTCAACCGCAATAACACAAGAGCACACAACAGACTGAAACTTAATATCAACCGCTCCAAACTTGACTGTAAAAAATATGAGTTTAGCTATCGAGTTGTTGAAGCGTGGAACTCATTACCAGACTCTGTGATGTCAACCCCCAACCTCCAACATTTTCCCTTAGACTTTCCACGGTTGACTTCTCCAGATTCCTTAGAGGTCAGTAAGGGGCGAGTACAAGTGCACTAGAGTGCCTTCCGTCCCCTGTCCAATTGTCTCTTCTATATTTTATATATCTTTTCTCCCATCCATATATCCTTTCTCTACTCTTCATTGATGTATTCTATTCTCATATCTCTTCTTCTATCCCTTCCCTGATATTTACTACTACAGTGTTCCCTCGATTTTCGCGGGTTCGAACTTCGCGGATAGCGTATACCACGGTTTTTCAAAAAAATATTAATTAAAAAATACATCGCGGGTTTTTTTCCTATACCACGGTTTTTCCCGCCCAATGACATCATACGTTATAGCCAAACTAATAATTTTTGCAAATAAATAACAAAAAAATTAATTATTGTTAATAAATAATTATGTTTATAAATATCAGGATCACTGTGTGTACCAGTAATAATGGTGAGTAAATGGTTGTTAAGGGAATGGAGAAATGGTAATGTAGGGGTTTAAAGTCTTAAGAAAAGGCTTGTGATACTGTCCATAGCCATAGTGTATTTAATTCCGCATTTGTACTTTGTGGAAATTCAACTTTTGCGGGCGGTCTCGGAACGTATCCCCCGCGAAAATCGAGGGAACACTGTACACGTTTTTATTCTCTTTAACTTTCAATTTGTATTGGACAAAATAAATAAATAAAAAATAAATAAATAAATATAGGAATAGAAGAAAGGTATAGGAGATACAGGAGAGCAATAGGACAGGGGACGGAAGGCACTCTAGTGCACTTGTACTCGTCCCTTTTGTTCTTAACCAGGCTTGTCCTCACCCATCGATGCCCCTTCGCTCCTGCCTTTATTTCTCTCCACCAATGCTGTGGCTTGGCAGGACACCCCCCCCTTCCACCCCCTCCATCAGGCCTCTCTCTCTTCCCACGTTGTACTCATGGAAGGACTTGTATACTCACTTGGTCCAACTCCAAAGATGATGACGAGCAAGAAAATCAGGATGACGCTGCAGAGAGACATCCAGGGGAGGTTTTTCTGGAGGTGGGAACAAGAGAACAGGCAGTCTGGAAGCTTTTTAAATTTTTTTATTTATTTTCAAATTTTCATGTTACAAACAACAATAAAACACGACAAAGTGTCAAAACAGTAATTACAAAGTTATATAATAAACCGTTTTTTATTTCCAAGTCATTGGATTCATAAGAGATTATACAGTTCCATAAAATAACCAGAAGAGCCCTTCACTCCTCCACCCGAAACAGAATACCCTACGAAAGCAGACTAACAATCCTGGGTCTAGAAAGCTTAGAACTACGACACCTAAAACACGATCTAAGTATTGCCCACAAGATCATATGCTGCAATGTCCTGCCTGTCAAAGACTACTTCTGCTTCAACCACAACAACACAAGAGCACACAACAGATCCAAGCTTTATATTAACCGCTCCAAACTTGACTGTAAAAAATATGACTTCAGTAATCGAGTTGTCGAAGCATGGAACTCATTACCGGACTCTGTAGTATCATCCCCTAACCCCCAAAATTTTACCCTTAGACTATCCACGGTTGACCTCTCCAGGTTCCTAAGAGGTCAGTAAGGGGCGTACATAAGCGCATTAGAGTGCCTTTCGTCCCCTGTCCTATAGTCTCTCCTATATCTCGTATTTCTTCTCTATTATATATCCTCTATAACCTTCATTGTGTATTATTGTGTATTGGACAAAGTAGGTAGATAGATAGATAGATAGATAGATAGATAGATAGATAGATAGATAGATAGATAGAGAAAGAAAGAAAGAAAGAAAGAAAGAAAGAAAATAGCTTGGGTCTCTCTTTTTAAAGGCTTTCTTACTGTAGACGCGGCTTGGACAGCCGTTTGGATTTTTCCGCCCGTGTCTCGGCCAACCGCTCCAAGCGGTTGACATTTAGTTTAAATCAATTTTGTGCTCGTGTGTTGTTGCAGTTGAAGGTGAAGTAGTCGTTAACAGGTAGGACATTTTGGTATATGATTTTATGAAACTATAATTAAGTCGGAACGGATACGACGGAGTTGTAAGTTGTCTAAACCAAGAATTTCAAGTCTGGCGGAGTAAGGTATTTTGTTGTGAGAAGGGGAATGAAGGACTCTTCTTGTGAAATATTTCTGGACTCTCTCGATTGTGTTGATGTCAGATATGCAATGAGGGTTCCATACAGGCGAGCTGTATTCTAGGATTGGTCTGACAAATGTTTTGTAAGCTCTTGTTAGCAGTTCATCCAGGAAACAAGCATGCTCCAGTGGATTTGATCACTGGAATTATAGAGGACTATCAAAACACTTTAGACAAACATTCACCTTAAAGGGAAGAGGCTGTGTTTCCCCAGCATGGCAACTAAGCCTCCATTTCCTACAGGAGATACAGGAAACGGGGGTAACCAGGCTGTCTCCTTGGCCAGATCAGAGGATGTCTGTTGTGGTTAGCTCTGGCCCAGCTCATGCCCCAAGGAATGTGCAGGTGGATGTGGGGGAGACATCCACATGCCGCAGGCCTGTTTTGCTCCCGATGGAATCTGCCGATGAAGCCTCCTCTGACCAAGGAAGCGTGAGTGACAGGGAAGAGGGGAGTTTGGCAGACAGCCCAGGAGGATATCAATCATCTGTATCATCCTTGGATTCTGAACAAGAATTAATGACACACCCACGCATGCGTAGAGTGATGCATAGGAGACAACAACTGAAGGAGTATTACAAGAGAAAATGAGGCCACCTGTGGTTGGGTGGGGCTCCAGTAATTAGGGCTGCTGCTATAAATAGCAGTGTGTGGGTTTGGCCTTTGTGAAAGAGTATCTGATCGCAGTTCTTCAGGAATCATGTGTTGCTGTTTTCTGGACTTTGTTGATTTTCCACGCCTTTGAAACCAAAGCAGAGCAACGTATGTGTGTGTGTGTGTGTCTGTCTCACTTCGTTGGAAGAAGGGGTGTGAAGTTTCTTCACAGCTGCTAGCTAAGTACTTAATGACTGCTTAAGGGAAATTGTACAGACTACCCGGTTGTTTTGGGACGAGTGCTCTTTGCAATACAAAAAGAGTGCTTAGTTTATTTTGACTTTTGTGATAAAGAACATTGTTTTGAATTTTCAAATGTGTGTGTGTCTGAAATTTGTACCCTTGTATTTTCAGGAGGCTCCTACCAGAGAGCCTGGTAGAACAATGTCCAGGCAAACCTTTCCTTCCTACCTGCAGAGAGAGGGTCCCCGTGAGGAAGAAGAGCACCAGGGCCATTGAACCGCAGCCTTTCCACAGCAGCGGCCTCCGTCCATACTGTTCAATGGTAAACATCTGGAGAGGGCACATAAGAGAAACATGGGCAGGTTTCCTGGCATCTAAGTTGGTAGGTGTTGTGGTTAGCTCTGGCCCAGCTCCTGCCCCAAGGAATGTGCAGGTGGATGTGGGGGAAACATCCACATGCCACAGGCCTGTTTTGCTCCTGATGGAATCTGCCGACGAAGCCTCCTCTGACCAAGGAAGCATGAGTGACAGGGGAGAGGGGAGTTTGGCAGACAGCCCAGGAGAAGATCAATCATCTGTATCATCCCTGGATTCTGAACAAGAATTAATGACACATCCACGCATACGTAGAGTGATGCATAGGAGACAACAACTGAAGGATTATTACAAGAGAAAGTGAAGCCACCTGTGGTTGGGTGGGGCTGCTGTAATTAGTGCTAAGATAAAAGTGCAACCTGGTGTTTTAGCCTCATGGCAGTTTATCCGATTCATTGTTTCGTCAAGATCGTGGTTTTTGTGCTGTTCAAGATTGTGTGTGGACTCTCTGGACTTTAGAATTGGACTCAATTTCCCAGTTATTGGGTGAGCAATTGGACTGCATTTAACCTGTGCCTTGTGTGTACCAGAAAATCCCTTTGACATTTAAAAAGGGAGCTGTTTCTGTTTTTCTGTTTATAAAAACTTTTGGGTTTTCCTTTTATCGTGTGGTGTGTGTCTTCCTGGACTAATTACCCTGTAATTACGGGCAGTTGAAACATGCCGGCAGAACAGTAAGGATGGGAGGTTTTCAGAATAAAACAAACTATTCAGAAAAGTCTTACACAGAGGAAAGACGAGAAGAGCTCCGAGAAGCCGATGCCCAGGGAAACGTAGGGGACCAGCCTCTCTTCTACACCTGCCTTCTGAAGCACTTCAAAAGCATAGAAATAAACCTAAGTGGGGAAAAGAAGGTGATAATTGAAGGAAGTTAGGAAGTTAAACTCCTAGAGGACTGAAATACTTTCGGATATGCCTCCTCTTCTACCGTTCTAAATTAAATGATTAATTACCTACAGAATAAGACCAAATACCGAGTACAACTAACTTGACCTTGAAGATAGACTCTTGAAACAATGTCATCTGGTGGGGCCCAGGGGAAGAGCCTTCTCTGTGGTGGCCCCGACCCTCTGGAACCAACTCCCTCCGGAGATCAGAACAGCCCCCACCCTCCTTGCCTTTCGCAAACTCCTAAAAACCCACCTCTGCCATCCGGCATGGGGAAATTGATTCCCCCGGGCCGTTTCATTTTATGTATGGTTTGTTTGGGATGCATGACTGTTTTTTTATTATAAGGGTTTTAAACTGTTTTTTTTTAACCATTAGATTTGTAATGTATTGTTGTTGTAAGCTATTCGGAGTCTCCGGAGAGGGGCGGCATACAAATCTAATTAATAATAATAATAATAATAATAATAATAACAACAACAACAACAACAACAACAACAACATATTCTCTTTAACCCTTCGCTAACTGTTGTGGTTGGCTCTGGCCCAGCTCCTGCCTCAGGGAATGTGGAGGTGGATGCAAGGGAAATTTCAACATGTCACAGGCCTGTGTTATTGCCGACAGAATCAGATCAGAGTTTAGTTTCCTCGGACGAAGAAGAAGATGGGAGTGACTCGACAGAGGGGGGCTTGGAACATAGCCCAGGCAGTCAATCTTCCTTATCTTCTATAGCTTCAGATGATGACATTTTGGACCCACGCAAGCGCAGAATTATGCGTAGAAGAGACCAAGTAAGAACATATTACAGGAAATAAGGGAGGCCACCTGTGTTTGGGTGGGGCTCCAGTAATTAGGGCTGCTGCTATAAATAGCAGCATGTGAGTTTGGCCATTGTAGAAGAATATCTGTTGCAGTTTCGTCAGGAATCTTGTGTGCTGGACTTTGTTGCTTTTTCATGCCTTTGAAACCAAAGCAGAGCAGTGTGTTTGTGTGTCTCCCTTCGTTGGAAGAAGAAGGGGTGTGAAGTTTCTCCACAGTTGCTGGATAAGTAATGACTGCTTAAGGGACATTGTACAGACTACCGGGTTGTTTTGGGAAGAGTGCTCTTTGCAATACAAAAAGTTTATTTTGACTTTTGTGATAAAGAATTTTCACAAGAATTTGAATTTTCAAACATGTGTGTGTCTGAAATTTGTATCCTTGAATTTTCGGGAGGCTCCTATCAGAAAGCCCGACAGAACACTAACCATCTTGAAACAACAATTGATCTATACCGTCACAACATAAATACGATCCATTGACCTAACCTTATTATATTACCATGTCACATATCCTGAAAACGTCTGCTATTTTGCAGACTCTCCCTACCCCTCCCTCTGCCCCCAATTTCACTTCACTTACATCTCCCCTCTACTTTCCTTTCTTATCCTTCCCCTCTCCTCGACTTCTTTTCTCTCCTTTTGTATTTTATATATTTAATATTATATATTACGTATACGTATTCTATACCTCTTGTTATGTAATGTAATTGTGATTATAATATAGTGATATAGATTACTTTATGTATAGTTTAAGATTTGATTTTCTACTGTGTAATGCTTATCCTTTCCCACTCCCTCTATTTCATTGACCCCTTCTTCCCCACCCCTTTTAATAACTTAAATTAAATAAACTTTCCTTTTTTTAAAAAAATGCAGAATATTTCTCCTAAAAGAGAAGAAGAAACTTAGAGAAGCAGAAACTCATCCCCCCCTGTTAATAGCGTGGCCCAGTCTATTCTACATAACAAAGATCTACCTCCTTTCGGCAGAGCTCGTTACAACACCAACGGTGTGTGTGGCTGTGGAGATTACAGCTGTCTTATCTGCTCTATTGTTTTGGCAAGCTCATGCATTCAAGGACTGTGAGCGACATTAACTGCTTCGTGAGCGACATTAACTGCTTCGTGACTCTGTGTGTGTGTGTGTGTGTGTGTATTTGAATTTCATTCCAAACTCACTGGGGGCTAATTGCCAAGGGCCCGGCATAACACCCAAAAATGTTCCTTCCTCTATAGGGCACTGAAGTTGTGCTGAAGATCCCTGCTACTCTCTGAGGTGGCTGGTGGGCAAAAGACCCCCCCTCACCCCCCAGACCAATGTACCAGGCTCCCCTTCAAGGGGCTTTTGCGGGGCAGTTTCTAGGCTGCAGGCACTAGCTGTCCCCCCTCAATTCTGCAGAGATGATGTGAGGAAGGGATACTTAACCGCATTGATGCCACAGAGCTGCACAGTGACAATGACGGCCACTAGGATGCTCAGCTGCTGGCGAAGCGATGCATCGCAGAGTAACTCTGCTGGCCGAAGCACTTTGCTCCTTTGCCCTCCCGGGGCCATTTCTTTCTTCAGTTCTCCAAGTTCCTCCTGGTGATTCCTTTGGCCCCACAGCTGGTCCATTGCTGGGAAAGAGAGAAGAGGCAGGACACAAAGTTTAGCCACGTCATTCCTGGGCAGCAGCACCCTTTCCCCAACAGCCAGAAAGGCTCGGCAGGCCACGAGGGTCCCACAGAATCGCTTCTTATCCTGGCAGGCTGTGGATGCTGTCAAAGTCCCTGATGAAGACAATGTCTTCAATGGGACTAAGTGCAACCCAGCCGTGTGGGATCACTCACGAACGCGAATCCTAGAAAGAAGACTTGGACATATTCTCTCTCTGGGAGAAGTGACACAGTATGGAGCCATGTACTTCTTTTTATTTGGGAGCATGAACAAATGGGGATAATTACACGTACATGTCAAGTGATACACGCATCCAATAACATAACTTCAAACATGTCTTTGAGTTCTTCCTTTTCCCACAGATATCACAAACCAATTTCCTAGATACTCTTCCTCAGAGCAAATGTTTCTCACACCTAATTTCTCTGAAGCCTTCTGCCTTATCACAACTAATCTTCCTTAATCACCCTCTCATCCTGTGTATGCTTCAGGCAATGTAAATCTCCCCCTTTGATCGTATAACGTCCTGTCCGGAGTGATGTAAACTTTGTTTATCAGTGAGATGTTTATGGAGCCCTTTTGTTTCCCTGTAGTAATTACCAGGAATACAGACTAGGCAAGTTAGTTGTAATAACTGGAACTCACGTATAATTCAGGCCGTTTATTTTAAGAACTCATGCCAGAGCAGGCAGATACACACATGAAAGGTTTCAGCACAAGCATAACATTTTATACAGCAGACAGGCTGAGGAGCCAACCAATACAGAACAGCATAATCTCCCGCCTGCATTGTTACTTAGTAAGCGCGGCCAATCAGCACCTTGGAGAAGGCGCCAATCCCCGCGGCTTCCCCTGCTGCCGGTCGTCAGGCAGATATAACACTCCTTTCTTCTTGGATGGAGCAAACGTAATCCTTCAAATAGGCGGGTCTTTTTGAAATCCTGCTGGAGCGTCTGAGTCCTTCCTGACACGCCGGCTGGGCCTCCCCCTCTGTCAATCTTTCCCTGTGCGGAGAAGCCACTCCTGCACAGATGTCTGGGGCAGGACTTCCTAAATCCCTAACTTGGGGTGGTAATGGGAACACCTCTCTTTCCAGCAAGCCTTCCCCTCTCTCCGTGCCCTCCTGATCTCTTGCCCGGTCCACCCTGATTTGGTCTAAATGCCTTTTCCAAACCCGGCCATCCCTTAATATTGCTTCAAAGGAACGAGGCCCTAATGCTCTACTTATGGTTGCCCGCTTCCAGTTCTGCCCCCCTGCGAATGCCCGCACATACACCCTGTCACCTACCTCTATTCTCCTTCCCGCTGGCTCTGGCCACTGTGCAGCAGGGGCATATAAGGGATGTAACCTGTCCAGGGTAATCCTCAGCTTCCTGCCCATTAACAATTCGGCCGGAGTCTTACCCGTTGCCACACATGGCGTGGAGTGCTGAGCCATTAGCAACTCCGTGACTCTCTGGTGCCATGACCCATGTGGCATCCGTTTGAGGGCATCCTTGGCAGAGCGCACCATGCGTTCCGCCTGCCCATTTCCGGCGGGATGCCAAGGAGATGCCAGGGCATGTCTGATGCCCACAGCTGCTAAAAACGACTCAAAAGCCACAGAAGTGAATTGAGGGCCATTGTCCGAGACAAGTATGTCAGGGAACCCATGAGACGCGAACAGCGTTTCCAAAACTGCCACAATAGCCATAGACTGAGTAGACCTCAAGCGGGCCACCTCCAGCCACTTAGAGTGGGCATCCACCACTATTAAAAAATTCTCGCCCAAAAAAGGACCGGCCAGATCAATGTGTAGCCTTGCCCATGGCCCCGCAGGTGGCTCCCAACTCAACGCTTCTGCTCTGGGGGGAAGAGACCTACTCTCTTGGCACACCTGGCAAGCTGCCACCCGCTGTTCTATCTCCTTATCCATGCCAGGCCACCACACATAGTCCCTAGCTAGCCCTTTCATACGGACAATGCCGGGATGTCCTTTGTGTAATACAGACAGTACATGTGCACGTTGCTTAGGGGGAATTACTACTCTACTCCCACGGAGCACACAACCCCTTTCCACTGACAGCTCTATCTTGCTACGAAAATATAGGGCAAATTCTTCCCCAGGAGAAGAGGCAGGCCAGCCTCGGAGAATCCACTGCTTAACCCTGGACAAAATTAAATCATTCCCCGTCTCCCTGGCTACCTCCGGAGCTGCCAATAAAACAGGCTCATCCCCAATGGCCAAAACCGTGCTGGCTGGAGCAGGATCTGACAGGAGCTCAGTAAGGGGACATCTACTCAAGGCATCCGCGTGAGCAATGTGACGGCCAGGCCGGTAAGTCAACGTATAACAATAATTGGCTAAAAATATTATCCAGCGCGACATGCGCGGAGACAACACAATCGGACTCTGCCTGTTCCCAGCTAGTAACCCTAACAGAGGCTGATGGTCCGTGACGAGCTCGAAGTGCCGGCCATACAGATAGTTGTGGAATTTCCGCACCCCCGCAATCAGAGCCAAAGCCTCTTTATCGATATGCCCATAATTCCGTTCTGCCTTAGCTAGAGTGCGGGAGAAGAATGCCAATGGAGCCTCCTTCCCATCTGGCAACTTATGGCTCAGCACCGCCCCCACGCCGAACTGTGAAGCGTCGCATGTAAGAATTAAAGGCAACGTTGGGGAGTACTGGGCAAGTACACTGTTGGAAGTCAGAATTTCTTTTACCGCCAAAAATGCGGACTCTTCCCTCCGCCCCCAATGCCAAACAGCTTCCTTATCTAGCAGTCTATGGAGCGGCTCAGCGACCGATGCCTTGTGAGGCAAAAATACGGCATAAAAATTTAATAAACCTAAAAAAGCTTGCAGCTCTTGTTTTGACTGTGGCCTCGGCGCCTCCTTAATTGCTCTCGTCTTGTCCCCTGTGGGGTGGATTCCCTCAGCATCTACTGTGAAACCTAAAAATTCCACACTCGGGACCCCATAAACACACTTTTTTGCCTTTAACTTAAGGCCAGCGTCTCTAAACTTGGACAGTACCTGTCTCGTTCTCATTTCCAACTCCTCCACCGTCCCCCCAGAAACCAATACATCATCGAAATAGGGGACGGTTCCCCCAATTCCGTAGAGCAACCGCTCCATGAGCCCCTGGAAAATTCCAGGGGCAATAGACACCCCGAATTGAAGTCGGTTGCACTTAAACACCCCCCGGTGAGTAATTATCGATTGCGCCTCAGCAGTTTGGGGGTCTACAGGTAACTGCTGGTACGCTTGCGTTAAATCCAGCCTCGCGAACAACCTGCCCTTCCCAAGTGAGTGGAGCAGCTGCTGCACCACTGGCAGGGGGTAGGAATGATGTGCAAGCGCCCGGTTGATAGAACATTTATAATCGCCACACAAGCGAATTCCCCCATCCCCTTTGACCGCGATAACTACTGGGGTTTCCCATTTTGCCTGGTCAATAGGCTCCAAAACCCCTTGGCTAATTAATCTATCCAATTCTTCGTCCACTTTGGGCCTCAGAGGAATGGGTACACGGCGGGGTTTAAGTCGGACAGCTGGGACACTAGGGTCTAAGCTAAAAGAAATCAAAGAGCCCTTGTAACAGCCCAGGCTAGAGTCAAACACCGAGGGAAATTCCTTGGCCCACCTGTCAAAACCCGTCTCCTCCCGTACAGTATTCACTCCCGTCACAGATAACCCCAAAGCAGTAAACCAGTCCAGACCCAACAAATTGGCAAAAGGCCCATTCACAATAATTAAAGGTAATTTGCCAGAAAAAGCCTTAAATTGAACCGTAAAGGTACCCTCCCCCACAAGAGGAATGAGAGTTCCCTGATAGTCCTTGAGGTTGAGCTGACACGGCCGAAGCTGAGACTTCCGTAGCGCAGGAAAACATCGTTTTGCCGTTGACCAGGACACCAGGGACCGGGCGGATCCAGTGTCGACTTGCATCGGGCAAACAGTGTGGCCCAGGCGCACACACACAGAAATCTTGTCCACCGCGGAGGACGTCTTTCGCACGTACGCTGTAGTCGAACGCGGAGAAGTGAAAATAGCATTGCAGTCTTCCCGGCGAGAATACGAGGACCGTCTCTGCCACCGAGAGCCAGAGTTAGAATAGTCTTTTTGATCCCTTTGAGCCGGCGGAGGAGATCTACGGGACCGGCAAACCTTAGCAATGTGCCCTTTTGCACCACAGCGCCAGCAAGAAGCACCACGGAAAGAGCAATTTACTCTGAGGTGTCCCCCTCCGCACCCTCGGCAAGGAGACAGTGGAGCCCGGGGCCGGGTGGGTGGCTGCTCCCGTCCACGACTCGCAGTCAACCGACAAACTTCCTCCTCAGTAGGCGCCGCTGCACCGTCCGCATCTGCAGGAACCCCTGGCTTGTCTGGGGAAGGGCTACTTGGCAAGGTGACATTGACTGAGGAGTCCATGGCTGCCACAGATTGAGTGGACAATTCAAATGCCCTGGCCTCTGACAAAGCCGTGTGAAATGACAAATCCTGGATGGCCAATAAACGCCGTTTGAGGCGACCATCTCTTATGCCAAATATCAGTCTATCAAGGAGGTAATCGTTCAAATCCAAAAACTCACAATAAAGAGCTGCTCTGCGTAAGGCAGCTACATAGTCATTTATCGATTCCCCCTCACCTTGATTCCTCTGATAGAATTTATACCGTCGAGCACAACGGGAGGGAGCCGGGGCATAATGATCTTGAAGAGTTTTTAGAAACTCGTCCCAGGGCACATTGTTTATGGAAACCGGGGCAAACAACGCTCGAGCTGTCTCGAACATTTCCGTGCCGCAAAATCCGAGGAAATAAGCCCTTTTGCGGTCACCAGAAATCTCTGAAAATCCATTTGCAATTAGAAAACAGTCAAACCTGGCCACGTATGAGTCCCAGGTCTCCCCTTGTGGATCAAAGGGGGGAAAAGATACGTGGGTAGACATTGTGGTAAGTATATTTACCCACAATAGTAGGAATCCTCGTCGCCAAATGTAATAACTGGAACTCACGTATAATTCAGGCCGTTTATTTTAAGAACTCATGCCAGAGCAGGCAGATACACACATGAAAGGTTTCAGCACAAGCATAACATTTTATACAGCAGACAGGCTGAGGAGCCAACCAATACAGAACAGCATAATCTCCCGCCTGCATTGTTACTTAGTAAGCGCGGCCAATCAGCACCTTGGAGAAGGCGCCAATCCCCGCGGCTTCCCCTGCTGCCGGTCGTCAGGCAGATATAACATTAGTGCTGTCCTATCCTGGCTTATAATAGATTCAGGGCAAGCAGAGTATTTTTATGCTAGAGGTCCAGATATAAATCCTATTCTAACATTTATGCTATACTGCAACAGCAGGCAGCTGCTCTGACCTCCAAGCGGTCACTGGGGCGGGAAAACTGCCCCCTGGGTTGGTCCTGCGGCTCAGTGCTTCTCCCCCTCTGCAACTCTATGATTTGGGGAGGAGGAACTCTGAGAGTGGAAATCCACAGATGGTTAAGTTGCTGAAGCTGAGACCCGCTGCCCTAGCTCACAGCTTGCTAAGGATTGGGCTGGTTGGGTAGCAAAACAGACATGTTGTCAGCATTCTAAATAGCATCTGAGAAATAAAACAAGTCCCAGTCCAATTCTCTCAATCAGAGCTTGATTTATTAACAGAACCATGTTACCTACACCATTCTCATTCTGATTCTGAATACTTCCCAGAATCCCACCTAGGTTAAGGTTCATCTTACATCCCCCACACCCACAAGTTCATCACAAGAGCCAGTCTGTGTGCAGGGGCTTATCAACTTCCTCTTCTCTTCAGTTGAGGCAGAACAAACGGTGGCCTTGGCTTGGAGAAAGGAATCTTTGGTTGTGTCTAGTAACTTTCCCCTCTGACTACTCACTACCCCTCCCATCCCCCCTTGTGTTGTGCCAGGTTGAACTCTCTAACTCCACGTGAAGACTTTGGCCTGACACATGTCTGAACATAAGAACTTAAGAAGAGCCCTGCTGAATCAGGCCAAAGCCCATCGAGTCCAGCATTCTGTGTCACACAGTGGTCCACCAATTGTCCATGGGGATCTTGAGTAGAAAGAGAAGGCAAGACCCTCCCTTTCCCCTGACCCACAACAAATGGTACTCAAGGAAATCCTGCCTGCCTCAACCAACATAGAGGCAGCACATGGACATCTGTTTCAATAACCACCGATACACTTGGCATCCATGAATCTGTCTAATCCTGCCTTGAAGCTATCCAGGCTGACAGCTGGATTCCATCAACCAAGGAGCCTCTGAGTGAAGAAATATTTCCCTTTATTTGTCCTCGCTTTCTTACCTATGAGCTTTAGGGAGGGCCCCCTTGTCCTAGTATTGTGTGATAGAGAAAAGAATTTTTCTCTATCCACTTTTTCTATCCCATGCATGATTTTATACACTTCGATCAAGTCACCCCCTAAATGTCATCTTTCAAGGCTTAAGAAACTTGGAAGCTGAATAAAATTCCAGACAAAAGAGAAACATTACGTAAGATTTTAGATTGTGCTGAAATGAATAGGCTTACTTTAAAACTTAAAGATAAAGAGGAGTGTGATTACTCTAAGATCTGGGGAAAGTTTTATGAATGGTTGGAAACTAAAAATAATTGAGAAGTATTTTCTTTTAATTACTTTTGAAGAAATACATGATGATTTAATTTTAATCTATTAAAGACCCAGATGAGGAAATAAGGATTGGTGGCAGCATTGGATAAGGAGATGAAAGGATTAAATTAGATATTGAGTTAAGATGTTAAGATGTTTATGTTTTATTATAAATAGAAAAAGGGAATATAAGGGACTAGATTTCATAACATTGTTATCTGTAGATAAAATATATCTCATGTGTAGTTAATTTTAATTAACTTAGCAAAGAAGAGGATAAAAAGTACATATTGAAAGTATTATTAGCTTTTTTCTCTCTGAATGTTTAACGTATCAAAGAAATATCATTAATTATTATTTTAAGCATTGATTCTGTGTTTTTTATTGCTAATGACATAGACATGAGTTCGGGTGACTCAAATTTATTATTTATTTTATTTATTTTAATAATTAGATTTGTATGCTGCCCCTCTCCGTAGACTTGGGGCGGCTAACAACAGTAAAAAGACAATATGAACAAATCTAATATTAAAAGTAATTTAAAAAACCCCAATTTAAGAAACTAATCATGGGGAAGAGAACAGATGGAGGGATGCTCGTTTCAGACGTTTTCAGAAACACCTGGAGGAAAAAGGGAGGAGATATTAGAGAAGAATTAATTAATAAATTACCTCATATCCGGTTGTAAAATGGAAGAGACGCTGTATTCATTTAATCTTGCAATCTAAAGATGGTTGTGAACTTACTCCGAAACCTAAGCTGTCATGTATGATTTATTACTGGCTTTTTAAATGACTCCTGGCTAGCCTTAATTAGCTGTAAATTTTAGAATGACTTGTGGAATGTTTTTTATGTTGCTGCCAAGCTTATCTATTTAATTGCTGAGATAGAAATGACGAGAGAAGAAAACTGCGTGCAAGTTGAAGTGTTAAGGAGAAATAAAGAGGATGTGTTTTACAATGAGATGCATTGAGAAATCATTTATTCCAAGTATATTCAGTATGAGCCTGAAATCAGAACACACCCACACCCACATATATTTAGCCAAATAAGCCACTCGTATTGCCTCTCCCTTTAACATTCACCCCACAAGAGCCTTATGGGACAACACATTCTGGACCCTTCAACAGAAGCCCTAGATAAGCAAGTTTTTGTTAGCAAAAACTTCAGAAGAGAAGGATTTAGGGGTAGGGATTTTTGACAGTCTCAAAATGGGTGAACAGTGCAGTCAGGCGGTAGGGAAAGTGAGTAGAATGCTTGGCTGCATAGCTAGAGGTATAACAAGCAGGAAGAGGGAGGTTATGATCCCGCTATATAGAGCGCTGGTGAGACCACATTTGGAATACTGTGTTCAGTTCTGGAGACCTCACCTACAAAAAGATATTGACAAAATTGAACGGGCTACAAGAATGGTGGAAGGTCTTAAGCATAAAACGTATCAGGAAAGACTTCATGAACTCAATCTGTATAGTCTGGAGGACAGAAGGAAAAGGGGGGACATGATTGAAACATTTAAATATGTTAAAGGGTTAAATAAGGTCCAGGAGGGAAGTGTTTTTAATAGGAAAGTGAACACAAGAACAAGGGGACACAATCTGAAGTTAGTTGGGGGAAAGATCAAAAGCAACATGAGAAAATATTATTTTACTGAAAGAGTAGTAGACCCTTGGAACAAACTTCCAGCAGACGTGGTTGGTAAATCCACAGGAACGGAATTTAAACATGCCTGGGATAAACATAGATCCATCCTAAGATAAAATACAGGAAATAGTATAAGGGCAGACTAGATGGACCATGAGGTCTTTTTCTGCTGTCAGTCTTCTATGTTTCTATGTTTCTATAAGGACCATGTAGAAGATGACAACGATGATGATACAAAGATGGGCAGGGAAGCTGGAGTCCCTACCACCTCTAACCCTCCTCAGTCCTGGCCAGTCAAAGGTTTGGACGACACCTTTGCCAAGACTGGCTCCGCTCTGGTCCTTCCGCGGTGAGGCCAATGTTTTTAAGGATGACAACTTACCTTTCAGGCATCCTTCCTCGTCTCCCTCCTGGATCAAGAGGTACGAAGGAGACTCGGGGAAGAAGGGCAGAAGGAGCAGCTGGAAGGATGCTGCCACACCAGGAAAGGCCAGCAGCAGAGGCCAGGACGACTCAGTCCCCAGGAGCTCCCTGGAGGGAAGGAGAAGGGAGGTTTATTCATTGATTGCCTTTCGTAAAGTCCTTAAAACCCACCTCTGCCGTCAGGCATGGGGGAATTGAGTCACCTCCCCCAGGCCTATATAATTTATGTATGGTATGTTTGTGTGTATGTCTTGCTTTTTTAAATAAGGGGTTTTTAGATAGAAACATAGAAACATAGAAGACTGACAGCAGAAAAAGACCTCATGGTCCATCTAGTCTGCCCTTATACTATTTCCTGTATTTTACCTTACAATGGATATATTTTTATCCCAGGCATGTTTAAATTCAGTTACTGTGGATTTACCAACCACGTCTGCTGGAAGTTTGTTCCAAGGATCTACTACTATTTCAGTAAAATATTAATTTCTCATGTTGCTTTTGATCTTTCCCCCAACTAACCTCAGATTGTGCCCCCTTGTTCTTGGGTTCACTTTCCTATTAAAAACACCTCCCTCCTGAACCTTATTTAACCCCTTAACATACTTAAATGTTTCGATCATGTCCCCCCTTTTCCTTCTGTCCTCCAGACTATACAGATTGAGTTCATTAAGTCTTTTCTGATAGATTTTATGCTTAAGACCTTCTACCATTCTTGTAGCCCGTCTTTGGACCCGTTCAATTTTGTCAATATCTTTTTGTAGGTGAGGTCTCCAGAACTGGACACAGTATTCCAAATGGGGTCTCACCAGCGCTCTATATAAGGGGATCACAATCTCCCTCTTCCTGCTTGTTATACCTCTAGCTATGCAGCCAAGCATCCTACTTGCTTTTCCTACCGCCCGACCACACTGCTCACCCATTTTGAGACTGTCAGAAATCACTACCCCTAAATCCTTCTCTTCTGAAGTTTTTGCTAACACAGAACTGCCAATACTATACTCAGATTGAGGATTCCTTTTCCCCAAGTGCATTATTTTACATTTGGAAACATTAAACTGCAGTTTCCATTGCTTTGACCATGATGTTTTTAAATATTAGATTTGTTATTGTATATTGTTCTTTGTTATTGCTGTGAGCCGCCCCGAGTCTACGCAGAGGGGCGGCATACAAATCTAATAAATTGAATTGAATTGAATTATTTATTTATTTATTAGATTTGTATGTCGCCCCTTTCCGGAGACTCGGAGCGGCTCACAACAAAAAAGCACAGTACAAATCCAATAGTTAAAAAAAGCAATTTAAAACCCTTAATATAAAAACAGTCATACATCCCAGACAAAAACCATACATGAAGCGGGAACGGCCCGGGGGAATCAATTTCCCTGTGCCTGATGGCAGAGGTGGGTATTCAGGAGTTTGCGAAAGGCGAAGAGGGTGGGGGAGGTTCTAATCTCTGGGGGGACTTCATTCCAAAGGGTCGGGGCCGCCACAGAGAAGGCTCTTCCCTGGGTCGTGTCAGACAATACTGTTTCGTCAATGGGACCCAGAGAAGGCCCACTCTGAGGGACCTAACCGGTCGCTGGGATTTGTGCGGTAGAAGGTGGTCCCGGAAGTTGTGGGTGGGGGGACAGCCTCCCCCTCCCTCTTTGCCCACCCGGCTCCTTCTGTACCTGAGTCCCAAGATTTGGCCCCAGCATTTCCCCAGAGACCAAAAGAATCCTGAGGTAGCATTGGCAAGTCCTCTCCATTTCTTGGGGGAAATTTCTCCAACGTACTGAGAATGAATGTTCTGGCAGAGACCTAGAAGGAAACAACGGACAGACAGAAACCAATAAAATGTGAAATATTCACAGTCCCAGGAGCAGAGTTGTTTATTTTATTTATTTATTGGATTTGTATGCCGCCCTTCTCCGCAGACTTGGGGCGGCTAACAACAATAATAAAAACAGCATTTAACAATCCAATACTAAAACAACTAAAAAACCCTTATTATAAAACCAAACATACATACAAACATACCATGCATAAAATTGTAAAGGCCTAGGGGGCAAGAATATCTCAGTTCCCCCATGCCTGGCGGCAGAGGTGGGTTTTAAGAAGCTTACGAAAGGCAAGGAGGGTGGGGGCAATTCTAATCTCTGGGGGGAGTTGGTTCCAGAAGGCTGGTGCCGCCACAGAGAAGGCTCTTCCCCTTGGTCCCGCCAAACGACATTGTTTAGTTGACGGGACCCGGAGAAAGCCCACTCTGTGGGACCTAACTGGTCGCTGGGATTCGTGCGGCAGAAGGCGTTCCCTGAGATAATCTGGTCCGGTGCCATGAAGGGCTTTATAAGTCATAACCAACACTTTGAATTGTGACCGGAAATAGATCGGCAACCAATGCAGACTGCGGAGTGTTGGTGTTACATGGGCATTTTTGGGAAAGCCCATGACTGCTCTCGCAGCTGCATTCTGCACGATCTGAAGTGTCCAAACACTCTTCAAAGGTAGCCCCATGTAGAGAGCATTACAGTATTCGAGCCTCGAGGTGATGAGGGCATGAGTGACTGTGAGCAGTGACTCCTGGTCCAGATAGGGCCGCAACTGGTGCACCAGGCGAACCTAGGCAAACGCCCCCCTTGCCACAGCTGAAAGATGTTTCTCTAATGTGAGCTGTGGATCGAGGAGGACGCCCAAGTTGCAGACCCTCTCTGAGGAGATGAATGATTCCCCCCACCAGGGTGATGGACGGATAGATAGAATTGTCCTTGGGAGGCAAAACCCACAGCCACTCCGTCTTATCAGGGTTGGGTTTGAGTCTGTTGACACCCATCCAGACACCATGCTGACTTAAGTGGACAACAAGAGTTAGAGTGATCTTAGAGCTACAGGAAAAGGACAAATACGAATTCTACAAAATATGGGAAAGCTGGTATAAATGGCTTAAACAGGAAAAATGAAAAAAAAGAAACCTAACGGAATAGTAATACTAGATACTCCTTCCTCTCATATCCAAACGCAATGATAAATATAGAAATACTGCACCACAAATCGATAGAACTCAACTCCCCCCAAAAAAGAACTCGTACCCCCTCCAGAAATCCCTAACACAAATACAAACACAACACTTACAATTAAAGGAAATAAGTATACAATTCCATACCCTAGACATAAATACCCAACATAAGGTCGCTTGACAATGATAGTCAACAACATGGTTGACGATTTATATATTTTTTACTATTGAAATTTAACATTTTATATGATTTAAACACATTTGTTTGTCTTTTTTCACCCTTATTCAATTTTTTCCCTATGTATTTTTTTTAAATTTTTTTAAAAAGTTTTTATTTACAAAGATACAATAAATACATTTAAATTACAATTAACAATATAGACATGTCAAAATACAGGGGAAAAAGGAATACGAGAAATGGGTAGTTGGAGATTAAAACAATAATTATGTGGAATTATAGTCTAAACAATATGCATTTGACAATAGACAGAAACAAATAAACAAAAAACATCAACAGACATACAGACATACAGAGAGAAAAGGAAGAAAGGAAGAAGGAAAAGAAGAGTGAAAGAACGGAAAGGGTGGGCAGGTGTATGATAGATCTGTATTAAAATTGTGAACTAGATATATTTTCAGTAGCTCATTTCCTTATATCTAATATTTTAAGATTATAGATAAGTAAAAGAAAGTGTTGAATAAATCAAGATAAAGAGATTTTAAGAAAGCCAGTCTAATTTTAGCATATATATCGATGTCTCGTACATCTATTTTTTTTAAAAAGAAAGATTTTATACCAGATGTGTATCTCTATGTATATTTTGTCTGTTTTGGTTGTTTTTATGTGTAGAAAATTAATAAAGATTATTTTAAAAAAAGAGTTACATCAGATCACGGGGGCACCCATTGGAGAGTCCTGAGAGTGCTCTTTAACTTTAACTTTTAATTTAACTTAATTAACCTTTTCTCCCCAGGATCTGATAGAGGCTCCTCTGTTGCCACCATCCTTAGCCAACTGCCCAGTTTATTAGAGCGTGGAGACCTAGCAGACAATCATTTATTGCAGTGAGCACTTGCAGCCAAAAATACTAATGCAATCTTTGGTTGCATAAACAGAGGGATGGAGTCAAGATCACATGAAGTACAGTAGTCCCTCACCTATCGCTGGTGTTACGTTCCAGACCTGGCTGCGATAGGTGAAATCCGCGATGGGGAAATTATCGACTGATAGTACTTATTTAAGTATTTATATTGTAATTGTTTGGTAAGTTTTCATTGTTTTAAGTGTTTATAAACCCTTCCCACACAGTATTTATTTTAGATACAGTATTTAAATACAGTATTTACAATTTTAGATTTTTTTTTTTAAATCTGCCGATCGACTTCCTCAGAAACCCGCGATGAAGTGAAGCCGCAGTAGGTGAAGCGCGGTATAGCGAGGGACTACTGTATCAAGATCGCATGAAATATTAGCACCACTTTATAAAACCACATTTGGAATACTGCATCTAGTTTTGGACATCACATTATTTAAAAAATGACTTTGGAAAAAATGCAGAGAAGAGCAACTGATTAAGGGTTGGAGACTAAAATATGAAGAACGGTTGGAGGGATTGGGTAGGCCTAGGGAAAAGAAGGACGGGGGGGGGGGGGGCATGATAGAATCATCCAGTATTTGAGGGGCTGCCACAAAGAAGAGGGGAGGGGAGTCAACTTATTTTCCAAAGCACCAGAATTCAAGATAAGAAGCAATGGGTGGAAACCAATCAAGGAGAGAAGCGACCTAGAAGTAAGGGGAAATTTCCTATTAGTGACAACAACCCAGAGGTTGGTTCCTGCCAGTTCGGACCAGTTCTATAGAACCGGTAGGGGGAATTTCCTCCATGTGCCAAACCAGCAGCGATGACTGTCTGGACATCCCCACCCCCAAACTGGCTCTCTTGGCAGCCCCATAGGCACCGCCATCTTGTTTTTTGCTTCTGCACATGTGCAGAACCTAAGTTATTAGTACCGTCCACGTGCACCCACGAGGCATGTCAGGAAGTGAACCAATAGCGAGGTAAGCCAGAATCCACCCCGGGACCATCAAGCGGTGAAATGGCTTGCCTCCAGAAGCTGTGGGTTCTCCAACATTGAAGGTGTTATAGAACTATAGAAACATAGAGGATTGACGGCGGAAAAAGACCTCCTGATCCATCTCGTCTGCCCTTATACTATTTCCTGTATTTTATCTTAGGATGGATATACTGTATGTTTATCCCAGGCAGGTTTAAATTCAGTTACTGTGGATTTACCAACAACGTCTGCTGGAAGTTTGTTCCAAGGATCTATGTTATGTTATCTATGTGTTATGTATCCATGTAAATAAGAATATGTAAATAGGTTATTTAAATACATGTTTAAACTAACTCATCTACATGCTGGCTGCGGATTGGCCGAGCCACGGGTGGAAAAATCCAAACGGCTGTCCAAGCCGCGCCTACAGTACGAAAGCCCTTTAAAAAGAGAGACCCAAGCCACGCCCCTTGTCTTTTGCCGCGAACTTCAATTATACTCTTGTTACTTTTTACCTTGTTACATGGGCCGATTCCTAATAAAGAAGAATCAGGCAACCATGTGTCCTTCCAATAAAAGTTTATTTAAAAAAAAAAATCCCATGAAGGCTCCTTACCCGCACATATCCCATAGCCCAATCGTCCGAGCAGGATCATTTCAAAGCATTTGGCTCTTTTGCTGCAGGCCATCACCACCGTCATCAGGATGACCAGGATGTCTGTGCTCAGCTGGCATTTCTTCCTACGTCCAAGCAAAGGGAGGAGAGAGAAAAGTAACATATTAGTGGTCTCACTGCCTTGGGCTGCCTCGCCTGCCAGCCTCTTTTGTGGGGTGCCTCCTATACCCACTGCTCCCCGCAGGCGCCCCTGGCTGGGAAGGGCTACTGCCAGCAGGCCCCAAAAGACCCCTGCCTGCCCATCTAAAAGTGACAGGGAGTCAGATCACAAGTGTGGGAGAACGAAGGCTTAAGAGTGAACCAGAATAAGTATTGCCCACAAAATCATATGCTGCAACGCCCTGCCTGTCAATGACTACTTCAGCTTCAACCGCAACAACACAAGAGCACGCAACAAATTCAAACTTAATATTAATCGCTCCAAGCTTGACTGTAAAAAATATGACTTTAGCAATCGAGTTGTCGAAGGGTAGAACTCAGTAGTGTCAACCCCTAACCCCCAACATTTCTCCCTTAGACTATCCACGATTGACCTCTCCAGGTTCCTAAGAGGTCACTAAGGGGCGTACATAAGTGCACTAGCCTGCCTTTCGGCCCCTGTCCAATTGTCTCTCCTTATCTCATATCTCATATATCTTTTCTTCCTTCATATATCTTCTCCTCTATTTTTATATCTTCTCTTTATATATAATACTTCATGTCTATTCTCTTCAATATGTATTGTGTATTGGACAAAATAAATAAATAAATAAATAAATTTTGTTTAAAAGGATGGCTTTCTGAAAGAGAGGCAGCATCCCACAAACAGTGCAGGACACGTCCCTTTCAAAATCCCTTTTGCATTTGCTTGTTGAACAAACTCACTGGTTTCCTCTATTTATTAGACCAAAAGAAAGAGAACAGCTGGTGCCTGCAGCTGTTTTATAGCCTCCCCTGTTTCCTCTGGACCAGCAGCCCAAATGGCTCCTTGTGCATTTGCTCCTCAGCTCTGCCCCCCCAGGCGGCATCTGCTGGGCCCACCTACTTCCCGAATTTCACGGTCAGGAATCCGCTGCAGAGGCAGCCCAGCATCCCTCCGACTCCGTAGACAGACACGGCGAAGGACCACAGGAAGAGCAGCGTCTTTTCACCGAGGGGGGCTCCAGTGCGCTCCAGCCAGGTTTCGTTCATGAACCTCTTGATGTACTGAGAACAGAGGGAAGATGAGACACCCAGTTAGTTAGTTAGTTAGTTAGTTAGTTAGTTAGTTAGTTAGTTAGTTAGTTAGTTAGTTTTGTTTGTTTGTTTGTTTGTTTGTTTATTTATTTATTTATTTATTTATTTATTTATTTATTTACTCATTCATATCATTCATTCATTCATTCATTCATTCATTCATTTATTAGATTTGTTTGCTGCCCCTCTCCGTAGACTCGGGGCGGCTCACAGCATACAGAGCTGGGGTGGCGCAGCAGGTAGAGTGCTGTACTGCAGGCCACTTAAGCTGACTATAGATCTAAAGGTCAGCTGTTCAAATCTCATCCCCGGCTCAAGGTTGACTCAGCCTTCCACCCTTCCGAGGTGGGTAAAATGAGGACCCGGATTGTGGGGGCAATATGCTGGCTCTGTTAAAAGTGCTATTGCTAACATGTTGTAAGCCGCCCTGAGTCTAAAGAGAAGGGCGGCATAAAAATTCAATCAATCAATCAATCAATAAACAAACAAACAAATAAATAAACAAATAAATAAATACAATTAAACAATTCATGACAAATCTAACAAATTTAAAAAACATTTAAAACCCCCATTATTAAACCAGACATACACACAGACATACCATACATAAATAGTATAGGCCCGGGGGAGAGGGCGGGGGGAATGCCTCAATTCCCCCATACCTGATGGCAGAGGTGAGTTTTAAGGAGTTTATGGAAGGCAAGGAGGGGGGGGGACAGTTCTAATCTCCGGGGGGAGTTGGTTCCAGAGACTCTTCCCCTGGGACCCGCCAGACAACATTGTTTAGTCGACAGGACCTGGAGGAGGCCAGCTCTGTGGGACCTAACCAGTCGCTGGGATTCGTGCGGCAGAAGGCGGTCCCGGAGATATTCTGGTCTGATGCCATGAAGGGCTTTATAGGTCATAACCAACACTTTGAATTGTGACCGGAAACTGATTGGCAGCCAATGCAGGCCACGGAGTGTTGCAGAAACATGGGTGAATAGTTAAAACTATGACTAAAAACCCGCTATCTTAAAAACAATCAACAAGTGGGATTATCCTTGGAAGGCAGAACCCATATAACAGCTCCATCTTGTTGGGGTTGAGTGAGCCTCCATCTGCAATATGGCAACGAAGGGCTGCAATCTACTTTAACCTGCTTACTTGGACTTCGAATGACACAATTCAACATGCAGAAAGAGAATTGTCTTAATTCATGGCGGTGGGGTTGGAGACCCATAAGGTGGCCTTCTGGATTCAGAAAAGACACGAATCAGTCTTGGACGAGCCCCTAACGCTAACCCCGATGGATACTATCTGGCCTCCCCAATCTACCAACTTAAAATATCTCTTACCACAGAGGGGTAATTGATCACAGAAATCTGATAGCCAACGATAAAGTTCCCACCAATCCCCAGGACAAGGATCATTTGGAAAAACCTCTGGTAGTGGCCCTGTGGAGAGAGCAAAGCATGGGTGAGAACGAAAACAAAAGTCCCCCCCGACAGATTTTTTAGATAGACGACCTCTGACCTTGGGAAACCTTCAGGGCTACAGAATCCCAAGTCCTGCGATTAGAAGGAAACATGTTCAAAGGTTGCTTAGAATAGCCTCCCATGGCAGGAAGCGTGATTATTCTTATTCTTATTCTTATTCTTATTCTTATTCTTATTCTTATTCTTATTCTTATTCTTATTCTTATTCTTATTCTTATTCTTATTCTTATTCTTATTCTTATTCTTATTCTTATTCTTATTCTTATTCTTATTCTTATTCTTATTCTTATTCTTATTCTTATTCTTATTCTTATTCTTATTCTTATTCTTATTCTTATTCTTATTCTTATTCTTATTCTTATTCATTAGATTTGTATGCCGCCCCTCTCCGTAGACTCGGGGCGGCTCACAGCAACATCAAAAACAATATACAATGACAAATCTAATAGTTAGAATCTAAAATAACAAAAATAATAATAAAAAAACAGACATACAGTCATATTATACACAAAAAACCCCTATGTAGGCAGGGGGAGATGTTTCAGTTCCCCCACGCTTGACGACAGAGGTGGGATTTGAGGAGTTTACGAAAGGCAAGGAGGGTGGGGGCAGTTCTAATCTCTGGAGGGAGTTGGCTCTTCCTCTGGGTCCCGCCAAACGACATTGTTTAGTTGACGGGACCCGGAGGAGACCAACTCTGTGGGACCTAACCGGTCGCTGGGATTCGTGCGGCAAGTGATGGGCCATTGTGATAGACACAAGGACAGTTTTTCCCCGAACGCCATCACTCCACTAAACAAACAATTCCCTCAACACTGTCAAACTTTTTACTAAATCTGCACTTCTTTTTCTACTAGTTTTTTCTCATCATTCCTATCATCCCTTTCCTCCCACTTAGGACTGTATGACTGTAACTTGTTGCTTGTATCCTAAGATTTTTATTAATATTGATTGTTTCTTCATTGCTTATTTGACCTCTATGACAATCATTAAGTGTTGTACCACATGATTCTTGACAAATGTATCTTTTGCTTTTATGTACGCTGAGAGCATCTGCACCAAAGACAAATTCCTTGTGTATCCAATCACACTTGGCCAATAAAGAATTGAATTCTATTCTATTCTATTCTATCTTTTCTTTTTTGTATGCTGAGAGCATCGGCACCAAGACAAATTCCTTGTGTGTACAATAAAGAATTCTATTCTATTCTGTTCTGTTTTGTTCTATTTTATTTGTTCTATATATTCTATTTATTCCATTCACTCCATTCCATTCCATTCTTCCATTCCATTCCATTCCATTCCATTCTATTCTATTCTATTCTATTCTATTCTATTCTATTCTATGGGTGTTGGTGATCCATACTGTAGCAAGGCAGAGGGATTCCATAGGACAAGAGAGACAAGTAGGAATGGTGGGCAGATGTTAGCTAGACTTTCTTAGAACCAGCCAAACAACCACAAGGCCATCCACATCATGCTGGGCAAAGCCGCAGAGCATGGCAATCCTGGCCTTGGAGCCAGCAGCTGGCCCAGAGGTGGACTGCAGGGCTGCCCAGGATGGGTCGGTCAGCTTTTGGGCTCCGTGTAGCTCAGCTGCAGACGGCCACGTTCACCGCCTGCCTACTCACCAGGTTGGAGAAGAGCCCCTGCATCCTCCTGCAATTCCTCTTCACCCCCAGAGAGCTTTGGCTGAGGGAGGTCCACCGCTTTTCATTCCTCTGGGCTGCAGAAACTACCGCCACTTAGGGATCATTAACCTTGCCTGCTTCTATCCCTCTCGCTCATTGGGCAAGGCGAGATTGTTGGAGAATTCGTCCATTAATCTATGCAGAATAAAAGAGTGGAATGCTTGAGGGCAGAAAGTTGAAACTCATTGAGGCACAAAATCCCAGTGTGCCAACCAACCCTGGCGCAGGCAAGGCTGCTGCCCCGGCTGTGTTTCCTGGCTTGAACTTGTTGGAAATCCCAGCCTCACTGGACTCCTGGACGCTTCACGTCCTCCTGACCTTTAGGGGCATCTGGAGAGGGGATTTCCACTCGGCCTCTTCTGCGTCTCCCAACGTCCCCTCCCTTCCCAGTCAGGTGAATGAACACACACTCGCGGGATGACAAAAACCATTTTTCCCTCGGGTTCCGAAAGTGCTTTGCGTGTGCTATCACCCATGCGCGAGTGCCAACCCACATAATTCAATGCCCCCAGAGGCCCTCTGGAGGCTTGAAACAGCCCATTTCCCAAACTCTGGTGGACCCGATAGGTCCATTTTTCACCCTTCCCGGGCTCCAGAGGCAAAAATGCCTTCCCCCACCCCCTGGAGACTCTCTGGAAGCCGAAAATGCCCTTCCAGGAGCTGGCTGGCATGCAGATGCTCATTTGAGCTTAGCTAGGGTAATGGCTCGCGTGCCAACAGATGTGGTTCTGCCAGGGGTGGGCAGCAGGCAAGATGGGGTGGAACACAGTTCCACCTGTGGAAATGAAGATGAGTGTGCAGCTTCAGCTGATTGGCAGCTTTTACTTCCTGTATTACTAGTCTTTGCTCTGTTCTCCTTTTTTTCTTTGCTGCTGCCTCTGCGCTCCTTGCTTTTTCCCTCTTTCCTCCTTTCTGGCCTCGAACGAGCTTCCCTCTCTCCTGCCTGGCTCCCCTCCAGCCTTACATGGCAACCTCCCACTTGAGGTGCAAGCAGCAGGAGTGGGTGGAAACGGCACTGGCAGCAAAAATTTTACTGCCACACTCTGGGTGTGGATTATTTTGTGGGTGTGGCTTAAGGGTCATATGACTGGGTAGGAGTGGCTTGCCAGTCATGTGATCAAGTGGGGGTGGCTTGAACAATCTACATTGTTCAAGTGAACTGTTAAGTCCTCGACTTACAACCTTACCAGCGTTGCTTGCTGCGGTGACAATTTGCTTCGCGTTTTCCCGTGCTCTCCTTCCTCGGTCGCCCTCCCGCCTCAGGCTGGATAGCTAGGCGAACGGGTGCTGCTAGAAGCATAAATGCTGCCAGTGCCACTTCCACCCACGCCTTCTGCTTGCACCTCAGGCGGGAGGTGGTCGCGTGAGGCTGGAGGAGAGCTGAGCATGAGAGAGGGAAGCTCGTCCGAGGCCAGGAAGGAGGAAAGAGGAGAAAAGCAAGGAGCACAGACACAGCAACAGCAGCAGGAGAAAAAAAGGAGACCTGAGCTGAGATTTTATTCAAGATTGGCCGAGATTTCAACCAATCAGCAATGGGAAAAACCGTGGTATAGAAAAAAACCCCGTGAAGTATTTTTTTAATTAATTTTTTTAAAAAAACCGTGGTATAGACTTTTTGTGAAGGTCGGATTTGCGAAAGTCAAGGGAATACTGTATTGCTATTGATGTCAGGTTTCTGAGTAACACTCCAAAAGAAATCACACTCCGAGGCTTGAGTTTCCTCAAAGCTAAATTTTATTAGTTAAGTTTAATTGGATTTGTATGCCACCCCTTTCCAAGGACTCGGCGCGGCTCACAGCATTTACAAAGACACAATAGTACAATTAATCCAATTAGAGATGTTAAAACAAAAGTTCAAGTCCCTGCCCAGCCCCCACATGTCCATCATATGATCCAATCAGGCACCATCCAAATCTGAAGATGCCACCTGTTCTGCCAGCGTGTCTCAACTGCCTGTAATTACAGGGTAATTAGTCCAGGAAGACACACACCACACGATAAAAGGAAAACCCAAAAGTTTTTATAAATAGAAAAACAGAAACAGCTCCCTTTTTAAATGTCAAAGGGATTTTCTGGTACACACAAGGCACAGGTTAAATGCAGTCCAATTGCTCACCCAATAACTGGGAAATTGAGTCCAATTCTAAAGTCCAGAGAGTCCACATACAATCCTGAACAGCAAAAACCATGATTATTGATGAAACAATGAATCAGATAAACTGCCATGAAAGTAAAACACCAGGCTGCACTTTTATCTGTAGCACTAATCACAGCAGCCCCACCCAACCACAGGTGGCCTCATTTTCTCTTGTAATAATACTTCAGTTGTTGTCTCCTATGAATCACTCTACGCATGCGTGGATGTGTCATTAATTCTTGTTCAGAATCCAGGGATGATACAGATGACTGATCTCCTCCTGGGCTGTCTGCCAAACTCCCCTCTTCCCTGTCACTCACGCTTCCTTGGTCAGAGGAGACTTTGTCGACAGATTCTACTGCGAGCAAAACCGGCCTGCGGCATGTGGATGTCTCCCCCACCTCCACCTCCACATTCCTTGGGGCAGGAGCTGGGCCAGAGCTAACCACACCACCACCCAGCCACTTCTTCGTATCTGCAGGGCAAAGTGGCCTTGACCTTCTGGAAGGAATATTATTTAGACTACTACTTATCACCCACTCCATACAAACTGCCTTCCCATTTTCCCAAAGTAGTAATTGTGGCAGATCTGAAGGCTCAAAGGCAGGAGTGAAACCCAGCAGGTTCTGACAGGTTCTATAGAACCAGTAACAGAAATTTTGAGTAGTTTGGAGAACCGGTAGTGGAAATTTGGAGTGGAGAATTGGCAAATACCACCCCTGGCTGGCCCCAGAGTGAGGTGGGAATGGAGATTTTGCAGTATCCTTCCCCTGTCATGCCCAAGTCCCACCATACCCACCCAGCTACACCTACAGAACCGGTAGTGAAATAATTTGGATTACACCATTGCTCAAAGGTTAAAGACGGCTCCCATGTCTGACAATTGTTGTAAGTCCTCGACTTACAACCTCACCAGTGTCACTCTCTGGGGTGACAATTTGCTTCACGTTTCCCGCGCTCTCCTTCCTGGGCTGCACCCTGCCTCAGGCTGGGTAGCTAAGCGAACAGGTGCCAATCAGCTGTTGAGAAAAGATGGGGGGAAAGGATAAATTTGGATAATGAAACTGAATTGAGACAACTGATGGGACGATGGGACAAGGTAAGACGATATATGATGAGTAGAATCCGAGACCAAACTATAAGAAATAAATTGGAATGACTCTATAATATGTAAAGAGATACTGTATATTGCTCTTGGGTCAAAGTGGATTATATAAGAAACACCCCCGATTGGTGGTGGGGTATGTGTGTGTATTGGGGTGGTGGGCACTTTTCACTATGCACTGTTTTATGTTGTGTGTATATTAAATTTGTTAAAAATTAATTTAAAAATATTTTTTTTAAAAGAGAGAAAAGATGGGGGAGAAATGGCTCCCCTGCAACTCCTGCTGCTTTCCGAGGAGGAGGAGGACGGGAGGGTGGGATGGTCAGTTGGAGCTGGACACACAGCTTCATTGAAGTTGTGAGTTGTGAGCCGCCCCGAGTCCTCGGAGAGGAGCGACATACAAATCCAATAAATAAATAAATAAACTTCCACTTGTGGAACTGCGTCCCACCCCATCCTGCCTGCTGCCCACCCCTGGTCAGAGCCCGTTTTAGCAGCGTTTGCAGGGCTGCGGTCATAGCTTGGTGCCCAGGCTGGAGCTGCTTCCCAGAGCAGGCAATGTGCGCCTCTTCCCCAGAGGGATCCGGTTGAGGTCTTCTGCGATGTCCAGGATGGACCTCCCCTTTGTCTCAGGGACGAAGAGGTAGGTGAAGAGTCCCATTCCAATGAGGACGCCAAAGAAGATGAGGAAGCAGTAGTGGCCAAGGGCTTCCTGGGGACAGAAAACCAGAGGTCAGGATGAGTTTCTCGGCTGAGGTTTGTATTTTTAGATTTTTAGATTTTAGATTTAATCGGATCTGTATGCCGCCCCTCTCGGAGGACTCGGGGCGGCTCACAGCATGTACTGAAAAACAAGAAACAATAATAACAATCCAATTAATACATTAAAAAACGATCTTTAAAATTCCAGTTAAAAAACTATCAATATCATTCATTCAACAACCAAACTAAAGCATTCATTGGTCAGGGGGGAAGATCTGAGGAACCCCAGGCCTGGCGGCAAAGATGAGTTTTTAAACTCTTTTGGAAGGCAAGGAGGGTGGGGGCAGTACGAATCTCCAGGGGGAGCTGATTCCAGAGGGCCGGGGCCCACACAGAGAAGACTCTTCCCCAAGGTCCCACCAGCCAACATTGTTTGGTCGATGGGACCTTAAGGAAACCCACTCTGTGGGACCTCACTGGTCGCTGGAATTCATGCGGCAGAAGGCGGTCTTGGAGATAGTCTGGTCCGATGCCATGTAGGGCTTTATAGGTCATAATCAACACTTTGAATTGTGTCCGGAAACAGATTGGTAGCCAATGCAGTCTGCAGAGTGATGACGAGATATGGGTATGTCTTGGCAGGCCCAACACTGCTCGTGCAGCTGCATTTTGTACAAGCTGAAGTTTCCGAACACTCTTCAAAGGTAGCCCCATGTAGAGAGCATTGCAGTAGTCAAACCTCGAGGTGAGAAGGGCATTAGTGGAGAGGAGACTGAGGTGCCACGGAGGTCTTGCAGGACTCTAGGAAGGGCAAGAATTTCCCATGGCTGAAGGTGGCAGATTCCCTCTCTCACCTCAGTTCACTCGGGACCAGTGATGGGCTACCAAAATTTTTACTACCATACTGTGGGCGTGGCTTATGTATTTTGTTTCAACATAGAAACATAGAAGACTGACGGCAGAAAAAGACCTCATGATCCATCTAGTCTGCCCTTATACTATTTTCTGTATTTTATCTTAGGATGGATATATCTTTATCCCAGGCATGTTTAAATTCAGTTACTGTGGATTTACCAACCACGTCTGCTGGAAGTTTGTTCCAAGGATCTACTACTCTTTCAGTCAAATAATATTTTCTCATGTTGCTTTTGATCTTTCCCCCAACTAACTTCAGATTGTGTCCCCTTGTTCTTGTGTTCACTTTCCTATCGAAAACACTTCCCTCCTGAACGTTATTTAACCCTTTAACATATTTAAATGTTTCAATCATGTCCCCCCTTTCCCTTCTGTCCTCCAGACTATACAGATTGAGTTCATGAAGTCTTTCCTGATGAGTTTGATGCTTAAGACCGTCCATCATTCTTGTAGCCCGTTCAATTTTGTCAATATCTTTTTGTAAGTAAGGTTTCCAGAACTGGACACAGTATTCCAAATGGGGTCTCACCAGCACTCTATATAGCGGGATCATAATCTCCCTCTTCCTGCTTGTTATACCTCTAGCTATGCAGCCAAGCATCCTACTTGCTTTCCCTACCGCCTGACTGCACTGTTCACCCATTTTGAGACTGTCAGAAATCACTACCCCTAAATCCTTCTCTTTCAGTGCAAATTGGGTGTTGTGGGGTGAAGCTCCATTTTCGCTACCCCACTGTGTTTCCCCCCCCCCCCCGTCTGATTATGTACTATATAAAGTGTATGTACACACACGTATGCACAGCTAAAATTATACACATTCAACCTCATTTACTGTGATAGGAAAAATATACCCAGACACCAGAAGGGAAAAAAGGGGGGGGGGAATCAAAATTTTGTTACCAGTACTGCGTATCTGACCATACCCGTAGGAGCCCACCACTGCTTGGGACTTTCTGAATGAAATCAAGAGACTTTCTGGTTTTCTCCAGAAAGGCTCCCACCCCAGAACCACAACCTCCCCTGCAGAATTGTTTGGGACTGAAGGGGGAAAGCAACGGAGAGCTGAAAACCTAATTAGATCCAAGCCACTGAGCGAATCCGATGGACAGTGGGTGGGCTGGAGAATAAGAAAGTCCTGGACAAAAGTATTCAGTGGCTCAGACTGAAAAGAGGTTGAACAAATTCAAGGGAGCTCAAATGGTCCGGACATGGATAGAAACATAGAAACATAGAAGACTGACGGCAGAAAAAGACCTCATGGTCCATCTCGTCTGCCCTTGTACTATTTCCTGTATTTTATCTTAGGATGGATATATGTTTATCCCAGGCATGTTTAAATTCAGTTACTGTGGATTTACCAACCACGTCTGCTGGAAGTTTGTTCCAAGGATCTACTACTCTTTCAGTGAAATAATATTTCCTCACGTTGCTTTTTATCTTTCCCCCAACTAACTTCAGATTGTGTCCCCTTGTTCTTGTGTTCACTTTCCTATTAAAAACACTTCCCTCCTGAACCTTATTTAACCCTTTAACATATTTAAATGTTTCGATCATGTCCCCCCTTTTCCTTCTGTTCTCCAGACTATACAGATTGAGTTCATGAAGTCTTTCCTGATACGTTTTATGCTTAAGACCTTCCGCCATTCTTGTAGCCCGCCTTTGGACCTGTTCAATTTTGTCAATATCTTTTTGTAGGTGAGGTCTCCAGAACTGAACACAGTATTCCAAATGTTGTCTCACCCAGCATTCTATATAAGGGGATCACAATCTCCCTCTTCCTGCTTGTTATACCTCTAGCTATGCAGCCAAGCATCCTACTTGCTTTTCCTACTGCCCGACCACACTGCTCACCCATTTTGAGATTGTCAGAAATCACTACCCCTAAATTTATTTATTTATTATTTATTTATTTATTATTTAGATTTGTATGCCGCCCCTCTCCGAAGACTCGGGGCGGCTCACAACAAGATAGAACAAATCATAAATAATCAGAAAACTTTAAAATTTATACAAAATTTAAAAGAACCCCATATACTAACAGACGCACACACAAACATACCATGCATAAATTAAACATGCCCGGGGGAGGTGTTTCAATTCCCCCATGCCTGACGACAGAGGTGGGTTTTAAGGAGTTTACGGAAGGCAGGGAGAGTAGGGGCAGTTCTAATCTCTGGGGGGAGTTGGTTCCAGAGAGTCGGTGCCGCCACAGAGAAGGCTCTTCCCCTGGGTCCCGCCAACCGACATTGTTTAGTTGACCGGACCCAGAGAAGGCCCACTCTGTGGGACCTAATCGGTCGCTGGGATTCGTGCGGCAGGAGGCGGTCTTGGAGATATTCTGGTCCAGTGCCATGAAGGGCTTTAAAGGTCATAACCAACACTTTGAGTTGTGACCGGAAATTGATCGGCAGCCAATGCAGACTGCGGAGTGATGGTGAAACATGGGCATACCTAGGTAAGCCCATGACTGCTCTCGCAGCTGCATTCTGCACGATCTGAAGTTTCCGAACACTTTTCAAAGGTAGCCCCATGTAGAGAGCATTACAGTAGTCGAACCTCGAGGTGATGAGGGCATGAGTGACTGTGAGCAATGAGTCCCGGTCCAAATAGGGCCGCAACTGGTGCACCAGGTGAACCTGGGCAAACCTTCTCTTCTGAAGTTTTTGCTAACACAGAACTGCCAATGCAATACTCAGATTGAGGATTCCTTTTCCCCAAGTGCATTATTTTACATTTGGAAACATTAAACTGCAGTTTCCATTGCTTTGACCATTTATCTAGTAAAGCTAAATCATTTACCATATTACAGACCCCTCCAGGAATATCAACCCTATTGCACACTTTAGAGTCATCGGCAAATAGGCAAACCTTTCCCTACCAAACCTTCCCCTATGTCACTCACAAACATATTAAAAAGAATAGGACCCAGAACAGACCCTTGTGGCACACCGCTTGTAACCAGTCTCTGCTCAGAATATTCGCCATTAACAATAACTCTCTGATGTCTACGCTTCAGCCAGCTTGAAATCCACTGAACTATCCAGGGATTAAGTCCAATCTTCACTGATTTATCTATCAGCTCTTTATGTGAAACCGTATCAAAGGCTTTGCTGAAGTCCAGATAGGCAATATTCACGGCACCACCTTGATCCAACACCTTTGTGACATAGTCAAAGAAATCAATGAGATTAGTCTGACATGATTTGCCTTCAGTAAAGCCATGCTGATTTGGGTCCAATAAGTTATTGTTTTTTAGGTGCTGATTTATCCTCTTTTTGAGTAGAGTCTCCATCATGGATGTGTAGCTGAAAGTCAGGAGCAGCTCAACCCCTTTCTGGAGTGGAATTCCATGTCCAAAAATGGTATTGCTAGCTGTTTTTAAGAATTCCATGTTTTTAAGAATTTCATCTATAAAAATGGTATTGCTAGCTTTTTTTAATGAATCCCCAGTCTAAAAATGGAAGTGGGTATGTTATTATTGTATGCTGTTCATTGATGTTTGCCCTCTTTTTAAATATTTTTTCTTTTTTTGTCTAAATATTTGTATTGTTATTTGTAATGTTTTGTTTATTGTATATATTCTTGTAAATAAAATTTAACAAATTTAAAAAAAAAAAAGAAGAGGGGTGGGTAGGGAATCTTTCTTTCAATTTTTGGAAATGACTGAAAGAAATAGTAAAAAATACTATAGTAAGCTACTCGTTTTAAGACTCTTGAAGTACAGCAGAAGCAAATCCAAATGGTTTATTAGACTTGTATGCCGCCCCTCGCCGCCCCTCTCCGAAAACTTGGGGCAGCTCACAACAACAATAAAAAAAATTTAGAACAAATCTAACAATTAAAAACTGTAACTAAAACATATTATCTTAAAAACAATCGATACTACACAATCATACCCACTCATAACTTTAATGGTCAGAAAAGGGAATACATTAGGTACCCCATGCCTGGCAACATAGATAGGTCTTCAAGCTCTTGCGAAAGGCAAGGAGGGTGGGAGCAGTTCGAATCTCTGGGGGGAGTTGATTCCAGAAGGCCGGGGCCACCACAGAGAAGGCTCTTCCCCTGGGTCCCGCCAGACGACATTGTTTGGTCAACGGGACCTGGAGAAGGCCAACTCTCTGGGACCTAATTGGCCGCTGGGATTTATGCAGCAGAATAATAATTCATTTCTCCCTCCCTCACGGTCTTCAGCCCCACTTACCACCACAAAGGGAAAGCCTATACCGATGACGAAGAGGCCTGACCAGCTGAACAAGCCGGCTAGGGCCAGGGCGGATGGCCGGGCATCGGGACTGAAGATCTCCACGATTACGGAGAAGATGGCTCCAGCTGAAAGAAGAAAGAGCCATGGAATATCAGGAGCCTCTCCTGAGCAGCCCTGGAGCCCTCATCTTCCTCCCTGTCAGAGGTCACTATTGTTCTGATCCCAGCTGGGATCCACACATCTTTCCCAAGGTTTAGGTATTCAAAACATTAAATGTATTTATTTATTTATTCGATTTTTATGCCGCCCTTCTCCTTAGACTCAGGGCGGCTTACAACATGTTAGCAATAGCACTTTTTCACAGAGCCAGCATATTGCCCCCACAATCCAGGTCCTCATTTTATCCACCTCGGAAGGGTGATTGTTTGCAATATATGGCACATTTTCGCTGAAAAAACTCAAGTGGTTTATTAGCGTGATTAGGGGGGGGATGTAATGTGTTTAAGTGACGCCTTAATTTATTTGGCTTTGTGCTGTCCACTGCCAACATTTTTACACACAGTAAACCTACCGGTCTTTCCTCGGCTCCCACCGTAGTCACAGCGAAGCCAAGTGCTACCTACGCTTCTTAGTCATATTTCCTCATCGTCTTAGCTTTTGGGAGACTTACGTTTGTCTCATTATCTCCGTCTCTCTCCTCCTTTCTTTTCATCCCTGTTAAATATTTTTCCATGCTGTCTCTTAAGGGTCTGCTATCTGCACTGCTCTGTGCTGTGTTCTATTATTTGGTGCAAAAAACTTTTACTCCCAGTGGCAAAACCCCCCATGTTTTCCCCGGGGCCATGAGCCCCCCTGGCATTGCTCTGCGCCCCCCCTCCAATTTGAGAAACACTGCAATAAAGGAAGATCCGTATTTGATTTTGCTGTACTCACATGGACCACTTCCATAGAAAGTTACGAAGAGAAAGATGAGGCCGATGCTGCTGTAGGAAATCCAGGGAGATTGATCCTAAATGGGAGGAACAAGAGCGGGTGGGATTAAAATGAGGGCCGACTGCCAGCAAACCAAAGTTTAGAGCCAGACATTGTCCCCACCACCCCCGTGTGATATTTTCTGCAGCCTGTGTGTGTGTAGGATACTGTGGAAATGGGGAACTCAAATTATTCCCTTGCAATTGATTTAGCTGCTGCTGTGATAGCGGTTCCACTGAATAACCCTTAGGCCAAGAGTCCTCAAACTTGGCAACTTTAAGACTTGTGGACTTCAACTCCCAGAATTCTCCAGATAGCTATGCTGGAGAATTATGCTGGCTGAAGAATTCTGGGAGTTGAAGTTCACAAGTCTTAAAGTTGCCCTAGGCAGTTATTAGTCCCGGGATGCCTCTGAGTTAGCAGACTGCCAGTTGCTCGTCTTGTACTTTATTCATTCATTCATTCATTCATTCATTCATTCATTCATTCATTCATTCATTCATTCATTCATTCTTATTTATTTTATTTTTTTAATTTAACTTAATAATTTAACTGTTTTGTTTTGTTTTGTTTCGTTTTAATTTATTTCAATTTATTTTAATTTACTTTAATTTACTTTAATTTACTTTAATTTATTTTAATTTATTTTAATTTATTTTAATCTTAATTTTATCTATCTATCTATCTATTTATTTATAATTGAAAGGGACCTTGCGGGTCATCAGTCCAACCCCCTGCTAAGCAGGAAATCCTACAGCACCCCAGCCAAATTATAGTCTAATCCCCACTTGAAAATGTCCAAAGTTGGGGAGTTTACAACCTCCGCTGGCAGGCTGTTCCACTGGTTGATCACTCTGACCATCAGGAAGTTCTTCCTTATTTTGAGGTTGAATCTCTCCTTGGTCAGCTTCCAACCGTTGTTCCTTGTCTGGCCCTCTGGTGCCCTGGAAAACAGCGTGATCCCCTCCTCTCTGTGGCAACCCCTCAAGTACCTGTAGACTGCTATCATGTCCCCCCTGGCCCTTCTTTTCTCTAGGCTATCCATGCCTGTTGTGTGTACTCCCTTGCAGCGTGAGGAGTTTTCAGATTCGGATAATGAGTGTGATTTAGAGATCATAAATCTCCCTGCTCTACCAACTGTTAGCAATGTTAGTGAAGACCATGGAGCTAATGACATAGACATGAGTTCGAGTGACTCAATTGGGGGAGATCACAGATGGAGGGATGCTCGTTTCAGAAATTTTCAGAAACACTTGGAAGAAAGAGGGATGAGATATTAGAGAGTAATTAATTAATGAATTACTTCACATCCGGGTGTAAAATGGAAGAGACGCTGAATTCGTTCAATCTTGCAAAATAAGAACTTGCTCTGAAGCGTAAGTTACCAGCTAGCTCTAAATAGCCATAAATTTTAGAATGACTTGTGGAATGTCTTTTAAGTTACTGCCAAGCTTATCTACTTAGTTGCCGAGATAGTAATGATGAGAGAAGAAAACTGTGCAGAGTTGAAGTGCTAAAGGAGAAATTAAAGAAGATATGTTTTACAATGAGATGCCCTGAGAATTCAATTGTTCCAAGTATTATATGAATCAGCCTGAAATCATAACAATGCCCGGTTCTAGCTTTCTTGGAAGCTTAGCTAGCAATTATCTGGAATCAGCTCCCCCAGGAGAGTAGGACTGCCCCCACCCTCCTTGCCTTTCGCAAACTTTTGAAAACTCATCTATGTCGCCAGGCGTGGAGGAACTGATATATCCTTAGCTGCCTTTGACTTTATGGATGGTGTGTTTGGGTTGTATGACTGTTTTTAATAGGGGGGTTTTTTATTTAAAAAAAGACTGTTTTAATATTGGATTTGTATATTGTTGTGGTTGGCTCTGGCCCAGCTCCTGCCCCAGGGAATGTGGAGGTGGATGCAGGGGAAACTTCAACATGTCACAGGCCTGTGTTATTGCCGACAGAGTCAGTTCAGAGTTTAGTTTCCTTGGATGAAGAAGAAGGTGGGAGTGACTCAGCAGAGGGGGTTTTGGCACACAGCCCAGGCAGTCAATCTCCCTTATCTTCCATTGATTCGGATGAAGACGTTTTGGATCCACGCAAGTGCAGAATTATGTGTACAAGAGACCAAGTAAGGACATATTACAGGAGATAAGAGCGGCCACCTGTGTTTGGGTGGGGCTCCAGTAATTAGGGCTGCTGCTATACATAGCAGCATGTGGGTTTGGCCCTTGTGGAAGAGTATCTGATCGCAGTTCGTCAGGAATCCTGGGTTTCTGGACTTTGCTTGTTGATTTTTCACGTCTTTGAAAACAAAGCAGAGCAACGTGTGTGTGTCTCACTTCGTTGGAAGAAGAAGAAGTGTGAAGTTTCTTCACAGCTGCTAGCTGGAATTATTATTATTATTATTATTATTTATTACATTTCCAGGAAGTGATCACCTTGGTGTCCTTAGCAACCTGCCGGTGATGTCAAAGCTCCGGTTTGAGTTTGAGTTCGGTTCGGGTTCGGCCGAATTTTGCGTAAAGTTCATCTGAACTTGCCGAACCCAAACACTGTTGGGTTCTCCCATCACTACTTGCTGGCCATGTGACCAAGTGGGAGTGGCTTGAACGATCATCATCGTTCAACTGAACTATTAAGTCCTTGACTTACAACCTCACCATTGCCGCTCTCTGGGGTGACAATTGGCTCTGCAATCTCCTTCCTGGGTCGCCCCCTGCCACAGGCTGGGTAGCTAGGCGAATGGGTGCCAATCAGCTGTTGAGGGAAGAGGGGGGAGGAAATGGGCCCCCTGCAACTCCTGCCGGTGCTGGTCTCCCTGCCGCTTGTCTTTTTGCCGTGAACTTTAACTGTATCAAGTTAACTGACTACATTGTCACACAGGCCATTTCCTAATAAACATGAATCAGGCCACAACGTGTCCTTCCAATTACAGTAGTACCTCTAGATACCAGCTGCTCCACATGCGAGTATTCCAAGTTACGAGCGAAATTTCTGTTCGACACCCGAGCTCAAATTCGGGATATGAGCCAAGCTTCCACTAGGTGGCACAAGAATCTCCTTGCTTCCAGTTATCTCGGCGTGAAAAACAAAGTCTAAAGGCATTCGTTCGAGATGCGAGTTGATCGACTTACGAGCTCGGGTCTGGAACGAATTAAACTCGTATGTCGAGGTACCACTGTATTCCGATTTAACAGTCCTGATCCACAGGACTAGGAATGACCCAGGTGGGACTTGCTTACCTGGAGAGACAGAGTGAGGACGAGGAGGGCCAAGGTCAAGGCCATCATGCCAAACCCGCCCCACAGCAGAACTCTCCGGCCCAGGCGGTCAATGATGGAGCTCTGAGGACAAAAGGGATGGTCACTCCAAACCGAAGCCCACCCCAAGGTGCTGCCTGAAGTTTGTGGCCACCTCCTGCCTTGACTTCTGACTCAAAGACCCCAGTCTGGATGGACGGATGCCAACCCGCCAGGGCCTCAACCCAGCTGCTGCCCCCTGCTCCCCTGGCCCTTTCTCTTGGGGGGGGGCTGAGGGTGCAAAATGAGTGAGCAAGCCATCGGTACTTACGCACAGGACCACAGAGGCCAATTCGCAGAGGCCAATGCCCAGGGTGACGTAAGGGATGATTGGCTCTTCAAGCCTGGCAGTGCGGAAAACTTCAAAAGCATAGAAGTATATCTGGAAGGCAGAGCAAGTGGGGTTCATGGACGGCAGTTTTTGTGTATGTGCTGGACAACAACAACAACAACAACAACAATAATAATAATAATAATTATTATTATTATTATTAATTAGATTTGTATGCCGCCCATCTCTGAAGACTCGGAGCGGCTCACAACAGCAATACATAATACAAATACAATGATTAAAAACAAAAAACCTTGATTTAAAAGCAATCATACAATCCAAACAAACCATACATAAAACAGAGTGGCCGAGGGGAATCAATTTATCTTTTTTCTTTCTTTTTGTTTACTTTTTGTTAATTTTATTAGTAATAGCACCAAATAGTATTTATTGTTATTAAGCTATTCAAGTTAGGCCATAGAGATTGTACATAGTTCACATTATAATACAGACTTGTTGCGCACTTGCCCGTTTTTTGTGAGTTTTAACTTTGTATGTCTATGTTATGTTTGTAATATTTGTATATATATGTAAATAAAAATTTTCTTTAAAAAAAACATCACCGGTTACAGCAAACCACCTTCCCAAGCTGAAGGAGATCAGCAACTGGCAGATGACCTGAATGTGTTCTACTACAGGTTTGAAAAGAAACCACAACCACCTATCTGCACAACCTCCATCCCAGACACACCAACAACAGCCAAATCTTCTACAACTGAACCCATCCCATTGGGTTTACAACCCCTAGTGATCACAGAAAAGGAAGTGAAAGATCTATTTCATAGACAGAAGCCTGGAAAAGCACCAGGCCCAGACAAGATAATTCCTTTTTGCTTAACAGTTTGTGCTGACCAATTGGCCCCCATCTTCACCCAAATCTTCAACAAATCATTAGAGTTGTGCTATGTTCCTTCTTGCTTCAAACACTCTGCTATCATCCCAGTGCTGAAAAAGCCCTCTATCAAGGAACTGAATGACTACAGACCAATTGCTCTAACATCTGTAGTTATGAAAACCTTTGAAAGGCTAGTGATGTCCCACTTGAAAACCATCACGGATCCACTGTTAGACCTCCTCCAACTTGCATATCGAGCAAATAGATCGACAGATGATGTTTTTAATATGGCTCTACACCAGTGTTTCCCAACCTTGGCCACTTGAAGATATTTGGACTTCAACTCCCAGAATTCCCCAGCCAGCGAATGCTTGGGAAACACTCCTCTACACTACATCCTTCAACATCTTGAATCTCCAATGAGCTACGCTAGGGTCCTCTTTGCAGACTTCAGTTTAGCATTCAACACCATCATACCGGACATTCTCTTAACCAAACTAAATCAGCTAGCGGTACCTGAACACACTTGTAAGAGGATCACAAGCTTCCTAACAGACAGGAAGCAGCAGGTGAAGCTAGGAAAAATAACATCAGATACATGTACCATTATCACAGGGCTCCCCCCCCAAGGCTGTGTATTCTCACCACTTCTCTTCTCTCTATACACTAATGACTGCATCTCAAACGATCCATCTGTTAAACTACTGAAGTTTGCAGACTATACAACAGTGATCAGACTCATTCGAGACAATGATGAATCCGCATACAGACGAGAGGTTGAACAACTATCCTTGTGGTGTGACCGGAACAACCTAGAACTGAACACACTCAAAACCGTAGAAATTGTGGTAGACTTTAGGAGAAACCCTTCCATCCTTCCACCTCTCACAATACTAGACAACACAGTATCAACAGTTGAGACCTTCAAATTTCTAGGTTCTATCATATCTCAAGACCTAAAATGGTCACCTAATATCAAAAACATCATCAAAAAAGTACAACAAAGAATGTTCTTTCTGCGTCAACTCAGGAAGCTCAAACTGCCCAAGGAGCTGCTGATACAGTTCTACAGAGGAATCATTGAGCTGTCATCTGCATCTCTATAACTGTCTGGTTTGGTTATACAACCCAAGAAGACTGACACAGACTTCAGAGGAGAATCAGAACTGCAGAAAAAACAATTGCTGCCAACCTGCCTTCCATTGAGGACCTGTATACTGCACGAGTCAAAAAGAGGGCAGGGAAAATATTTATTGACCTCTCGCATCCTGGACATAAACTGTTTCAACTCCTACCCTTAAAACGTCACTACAGAGCACTGCACATCAAGACAACTAGACACAAGAACAATTTTTCCCCGAATGCCATCACTCTACTAAACAAATAATTCCCTGAACACTGTCAGACTTTTTACTAAATCTGCACTTCTCCTCACACAACAAATTACCTTACTCTTCCAGACTTCAATGACTATGTTTAGAAAATTTACAGCTACGCTGCCTCTGAACTGATTTAAATGTTGTTCATAAAATTATACATCACAATGTACTCCCTGTTAGCAACTACTTCACCTTCAACAACAACAACACAAGAGCATGCAATAGATACAAACTAAATGTAAATCACTCCAAACTAGACTGCAGAAAATACGATTTCAGCAATAGAGTGGTCAACGCCTGGAATTCACTACCGGACTCTGTCATTTCTTCCCCCAATCCCAAAATCTTCAACCTTACATTATCTAAAATAGACCTTTCCCCTTTTATTTATTCGATTTATTTATTTATTCGATTTTTATGCCGCCCTTCTCCTTAGACTCAGGGCGGCTTACAATATGTTAGCAATAGCACTTTTTAACAGAGCCAGCCTTTTGCCCCCACAATCCGGGTCCTCATTTTACCCACCTCGGAAGGATGGAAGGCTGAATCAACCTTGAGCCGGTGATGAGATTTGAACCGCTGACCTACAGATCTACAGTCAGCTTCAGTGGCCTGCAGTACAGCACTCTACCTGCTGCGCCACCCCGGCTCTTTTCTAAGAGGTCTGTAAGGGGTGGGCACAAGTGCACCTTTGTGCCTACCGTTCCTGTCCTAATGTCTTTTTTATGTTTTCTATCTCTACTTTATACTTATACAGTAGTACCTCTAGATATGAGTTGCTCCACATGCGAGTATTCCAAGTTGCGAGCCACGACGGGAGCGAAATTTCTGTTCCAGACCCGAGCTCAAATTTGGGATACGAGCTGAGCTTCCACTAGGTGGCACAAGAATCCTTGCTTCTGGTTATCTCCGCGGGGGGGGGGGGGGGGAGGAAACAAAGTCTAAAGCCATTTGTTCCAGAAACGAGTTGATCGACATACGAGCTCCGTTCTGGAACGAATTAAACTCGTATCTAGAGGTACTACTGTATTATGTTAAACATACTATAATACAATACTATATTTGTATGATAAATAAAATAAATAAATAAATAAATAAATAAAATACAATAAATAAAATAAACATTCTACTCAACTGCACTCAGGCCACAGAGCTGGAAACTCGTGATCAGCATAATGGTGATGAACAACGGCCATCGCAAACTGGGCTGTCTCACCACTTCCCAGATACTCAAGTCCTTGGAACCTGTCATGGCCATCTCCTTCAGTGCCTCCTCAATTTCCATTTGCTGTTGTCTTTCTCCCCAGAGGTCTTTCATTGCTATGGGGCAAGGGAGAGAAAAACAGTTCCAATGTTCATCCATCCCCCAAAAATCACGCTCAGCTGATTCAACAAGAGAAATTTCCGTAGGGTTAAATAGGACATCAGTTTGAAATCTCTGTGCAGCCACAATAAGACCCAAGTTAAGCTCCCTGTGAATTCCATTGACCCTTATCTAGCACCAATTTGGTTTGACCATTAGTAGATCAGATATTTATGGATAGGTAGCTGAATGAACTCTTAGTGCTTCGAACCCAGTTCCTCGTTTTATGAATGGTTGGAAACTAAAAATAATTGAGAAGTATTTTATTTATTTTATTTATTTATTTTTTCCAAAACACAAGGAGGGTTTTAGTGGGTATATATCTATATACACATAGTAAAATACGTGATGAAGGTTATAGAGGAGATACTCATAGTAAAATATATCTAAGAAAGAATAGAAAAGAAGGTATAGTAGTAGAACATATCAATGAAAGAATAGAAGAAGAGATATAGGAATAGAAGAAAGGTATAGGAGATATAGGAGAGGAATAGGACAAGGGACGGAAGGCACCCTAGTGCACGTGTACTCGCCCCTTACTGACCTCTTAGGAATCTGGATAGGTCAACTGTAGATAATCTAAGGGTAAAGTGTTGGGGGTTTGGGAATGACACTATGGAGTCCGGGAATGAGTTCCACGCTTCGACAACTCATTTACTGAAGTCATATTTTTTACAGTCAAGTTTGGAGCGGTTAATATTAAGTTTAAATCTGTTGTGTGCTTTTGAAGAAATACATGATGATTTAATTTTAATCTATTAAAGACCCAGATGACGAAATAAGGACAGGTGGCAGCATTGGGTAAGGAGTTAACAGAGATGAAAGGATTACATTAGATATTGAGCTAAGATGTTAAGATGTTTATGTTTTATTAGAAACTGGGAATATAAGGGACTAGATTTTATAATATCGTTATTTGTAGATGAAATATATCTCATGTATGGTTAATTTTAATTAACTTAGCAAAGAAGAGGATGAAAAAGTACACATTGAAAGTATTATTAGCGTTTTTCTTTCTGAATGTTTAACATAACAAAGAAATATCATTAATTATTATTTTAAGCATTGATTCTGTGTTTTTTATTGCTTTGGTTGTTTTATTGTATGTTGAAAAAAAAATAAAGAATAAATTTATACCCAGAACCCAGTTCCTCTTTCTGGTTTCCTGTGCCTTATTTGTTTTGGATAGAATTGGAACTGACTTTTGAAATATCACATTCAATTATCTGGATATTTGTTTTATAAGCACCCTTTATATTCTGTTATATTTGTGGAGATTCTGTATAACTACAGTATTAATCAGATTTTTTTTAAAAATCCACCTCAAAACCATGATAACATTTTAAAGAAAAATTCCTTGCACTTTTTTGTAACTACATCTGGCAAGCAGAGCTCCATATTTGATACTGCGCCAAAATGTAGGTTTGGTTTCCAGCAGATTCAATTGCTTTATGTTAAGCAATTTGGCAGACCCTGGATGGGAAGGTCCCGCAAAACGGGAGGAGAACAAATATTGTCTCAATTTTCAAAAGGAGTAGAGACTATGTAACACTCTCTACATGGGGCTACCTTTGAAAAGTGTTAGGAAACTTCAGATTGTGCAGAATGCAGCTGCGAGAGCAGTCATGGGCTTCCCAAGGCATGCCCATGTTACACCAACACTCCGCAGTCTGCATTGGTTGCCGATCAATTTCCGGTCACAATTCAAAGTGTTGGTTATGACCTATAAAGCCCTTCATGGCATCGGACCAGAATATCTCCGGGACCGCCTTCTGTCGCACGAATCCCAGCGACCGGTTAGGTCCCACAGAGTTGGCCTTCGGGTCCCATCGACTAAACAATGTCATTTGGCCAGACCCAGGAGAAGAGCCTTCTCTGTGGCAGCCCTGACCCTCTGGAACCAGCTCCCCCCAGATATCAGAATTGCCCCCACCCTCCTTGCCTTTCGCAAGCTCCTTAAAACCCACCTCTGTCGTCAGGCATAGGGGAATTGAAATTTTTTTCCCCTTCCCCCTAGGCTTATAGAATTTATACATGGTATGCTTGTTTGTATGATTGGTCTCTTAAATTGGGGTTGTTTTTTTTAAGATTACTTTTTAATATTAGATTTGTTACATTGTTTTCTTTATTGTTGTTAGCCGCCCCGAGTCTTCGGAGAGGGGCGGCATACAAATCTAACTAAACTAAACTAAACTAAACTAAACTAAACTAAACTAAACTAAACTAAACTAAACTAAACTAAACTAAACTAAACTAAACTAAACTAAACTAAACTAAACTAAACTAAACTACTAACCCTAAGCCCTCTGCATTTTCAATACTAAAACTGCAACAAAAATATGACACTTTCATACTTTCTATTTTAGCCGGGGGTGGTGGTGGTGGTAGTGGTAAGAGGGGCAAGCATCTCTCCCCCGTTTTCTGAATCACTGGCATCCATTGCCATCAATGGGGATTTTTCTCTTTCCTGAAAAGCATTTCTGACAAACACTTTCAGTTTTTCTCCTTAAAAACCTACTCAAGTTTGAGAATAAAATTAAGAGAGATGCTGCTCATAAACGCCTAGCTACCCAGCCTGAGGCGGTGGGGTGACCCAGGAAGGAGAGCACGCGAAACACGAAGGAAATTGCCACCCCAGAGAGCGACACTGGTGAGGTTGTAAGTCCAGGACTTAACACTTCACTTGAATGATGTTGATCGTCCTAGCCACTCCCACCTGGTCACATGGCTGGCAAGCCACACCCACCTGGTCACATGACTACCAAGCCACACCCACAAAATAAGCCACACCCACAGTGTGGCAGTAAAAATTTTGGCTGCCCATTACTGGGCCTCCACTAGTTAAGCATTTGGAGCATAGTTAAAGTGTTCGGAAACTTCAGATCGTGCAGAATGCAGCCACGAGAGCTATCATGGGCTTTCCTAAATATGCCCATGTCTCATCAACACTCCGCGGCTTGCACTGGCTGCCGATCAGTTTCAGTCACAATTCAAAGTGTTGGTTATAACCTATAAAGCCCTACATGGCATCGGACCAGAATACCTTCGGGACCACCTTCTGCTGCACGAATCCCAGCAACGGACCAGGTCCCACAGAGTTGGCCTTCTCCAGGTCCCATCGACTAAACAATGTCGTCTGGCGGACCCAAGGAGAAGAGCCTTCTCTGTGGCGGCCCCGGCCTTCTGGAATCAACTCAGCCCGGATATCAGGACTGCCCCCACCCTCCTTGCCTTTTGCAAACTACTGAAAACCCACCTATGCCTCCATGCTTGGGGGACATAACTGACCCTTAGCTGTTTCATTTTATGTATGGTTTAATTGGATGGTGTGACTGTTTTATAATGGGTTATTATAATTGTTTTTAATATTAGATTTGTGCTTTGTATTTTGTTGTGAGCCGCTCTGAGTCTTCAGATAATGATAATGATAATAATGATAATAATGATAATAATGATGATAATGATAATAATGATAATAATGATGATAATGATGATAATGATAATAATGATAATAATGATAATAATGATAATAATGATAATGATAATAATGATAATAATGATGATAATGATGATAATGATGATAATGATGATAATGATGATGATGATGATAATGATAATAATGATGATGATGATAATGATAATGATGATGATGATAATGATGATGATGATGATAATGATAATAACGATAATAATGATAATAATGCTAATAACGATAATAACGATAATAACGATAATAACGATAATAACGATAATAACGATAATAACGATAATAACGATAACGATAATGATGATGATGATAATGATAATGATGATAATGATAATGATGATGATGATGATAATGCTAATAACGATAATAACGATAATAACGATAATAATGATAATAACGATAATAACGATAATGATAATGATGATAATGATAATGATAATGATGATGATGATGATGATAATGATAATAATGATAATAACGATAACGATAATAACGATAACGATAATAACGATAATAACGATAATAATGATAATGACAATAATAATAATAATAATAATAATAATAATAATAATAATAATAATAATAAGCACAAGGAGGTCCTTTCGAGCGGACAGTGTGGATCACCTTTTCGGCAGGCATCGGCATCCTTCCTCTGTCTCAGGAGATACAGAGGAGACTCCGGGAAGAAGGGCAGGAGCAGCAGCTGTAGCAGGGCTGGGAAGCCGCACAGGGCCAGCAGGAGGGGCCACAGAGCCTCGGTGCCTAGAAGGTCTCTGGGGAGATGGTGGAGAAAGAGACGGAGTTTTCTCTCTGGTGGAGTTGGAGAGAGCCAAAGGAGCGAAGGGGGTGAAGTGGGCACCCTCCCTTTGGCCAAAGAAACCCGAGAGCAGCACCGAGCACTGAGGACCCCTTGAGTACCCCAAAGGGGAGAGCAACATATCCCACAGAGCAGTGATGGGCTCCTACATGTATGCAGAACTGGTAGCAAAATTTTGATATTTTTTTTCTTTTTTCCCTTCTGGGCTCTAGGTATGTTTTTCCTATTGCAGTAAATGAGGTTGAATGTGTACAATTTTAGAAGAGCGTGTGTGTACATACACTTTATATAGTAGATAATCAGGGGTGGGCTACTGCCCGGATGTGTGTGTATGGGAGAAACGTAGTGGGGTATCGAAAATGGAGCTCCACCCCAGAGCACCCAATTTGCACTGAAAGGGGTTGAAACAAAATGCATAAGCCACAGCCCACAGTGTGGTGGTGAAAGTTTTGGTAGCCCATCACTGCCTCAAGGGGAGTTTGCAAATCAGTCTAAAGTAGTGGTTCTCAACCTCGGGGTCGGGACCCCTTTGGGGGTTGAACAACCATTTCACAGGGGTCGCCTAGGACCATCGGAAAAGACAAATTTCCCATGGTGCTAGGAACGAAAGCTTCTACTCTGGCGCCTTGGAACATATTTTTACAATCCGACCAATCAGGCGTTTACATTGGGGGGTGGGTTCTACTTACCTTCCTGCCAATCAGTTTAAAGCTCTGTTTGGAGAATTGGTGCTAGACTTATGGTTGGGGGTCACCACAACAAGAGAAACTGTATTAAGGGGTCGCGGCATTAGAAAGGTTGAGAACCACTGGTCTAAAGGAAACGAGAGGACCCATTGGCAGAACCATCCGCAGCCCTGGGCAGTTCAAGGTCTTTGGCCTTCGATGGGAATGGAGGGGGGAGGAGGGCAGGAGTTTGTCTGGCTGAATGGACTCCTGGGTGGTGCACTTACCTTAAGCCCAAGATTTGCCCCAACGCTTTTCCAAGGGAGAAAAATATGGCTGCCGTGGTGGTGGCCAAGCCACGGAACTTCTTGGGGGAAATTTCGCCGAGATATGGCCCATGGATATTCAGGCAGAGTCCTTCAAGAGAATAGAAGACTTTATTCTTTCTTGGCCAAGTGTGATTGGACAGAGAAGGAATTTGCCTTTGGTGCGGATGCTCTCAGTGTACATATGTTAAAAAAAATTGTATATTTATTTATTTATTTGATTTTTATGCCACCATTTTCCTTAGACTCAGGGCGGCTTACAGCATATTAGCAATAGCACTTTTGAACAGAGCTAGGCTATTGCCCCCACAATCCGGGTCCTCATTTTACCCACCTCGGAAGGATGGAAGGCTGAGTCAACCTTGAGCCGGTGATGAGATTTGAACCACTGACCTACAGATCTACAGTCAGCTTCATTGGCCTGCAGTACTGCACTCTACCTGCTGCGCCACCCCGGCTCTTTTGCCAAGAATCATCAGATGCAACACTTAATGATTGCCATGAAGAAGAATCACTTAAACCCAAAGGTCTCTGCACACACCTGTCCCTTCTGATTTAGGGGATGAATTTGGCCTCCCCGACAGTCAGAGGTTGGGCCCCCCTCTCCATCCTACCTGCACTGATGCCATAAAGGAAACGGCCCATTAGAATAATTTCAAAAGACCCGGCCATCTTACTGGAACCAATCAGAAGAGCTCCCGCGATTATAATAAAATTGTTGCAAATTAAAGTTTTCTTTCTGAAATAAACCACAATTAAACAACTTAATTAGAGACCCCAGCCACTGTGTAAATTCCCACTGTTGAGTGATTTCTCTGTGAGTCAAGCTATTGTTTCAAGGCTTTCAGTTCTAATTATTTATTTATTTGTCAAAACACATACAAGATTGCAGGCATGGTATAGACATAAACAAAAGGAAAGTGGGTACAGTGGTACTTCAACCTAAGAACGCCTCTACTTAAGAACTTTTCTAGATAAGAACCGGGTGTTCAACAGTTTTTGCCTCTACTTAAGAACCATTTTTTACTTAAGAACCCAAGCCGGAAAAAATCTCCCAGGAAATTTGAGAGCAGCACAAAGGCCCGGCCAGTTTCCTGCCATTCCCCCTTTAATCACGGTCATCTCTGGCTTTTCTGGAGCCTTTTGGTGGCGCTTAAGGAGGCTTTGGCAGCCCAGAGCGAACGGAGCGTTTTCTTTTCCCTGTACACTTGGAGAGGGAATAAACCTCTGCCAGCGCCCAGAGAAAAGAAACACTCCATTTGCTCTGGGCCCTCCAGAGCGAACACAACGTTTTCCTTTCTCTGGGCGCTTGGAGAGGGAATAAACCTCTCCCAGCGCCCAGAAAAAAACATTCCCTTCGTTCTGGGCCAAGGAGTTACCACAGCAAAGGAAAGGCAGTGGCTACAAAGCGAGCGAGTGAGAGGAGAGGGGAGCCCTTCAGCATGGGAAGGAAGAGGAAACAGGTAGCAGCAGCAGCAGCCAGTGTATGGGAGGCGCGTGCTCCTCCTCGCCGTCTCAGAGTCCCTCTTTTTTTTTTTAGCATTAAAGTTTTGAAGTTTTTTGATTCCCCTCCCCTCACTTTCTTCCTTTGGCAGTGATTCTCCTCCTCCTCCTCCTCTTCTTCCTCCTCCTCCTCCCACCCAAATTCTGAGCTTTTATTTCTTTCCTAATGGTTTTGCACACATTATTTGCTTTTACATGGACTCCTACGGGAAAAATTGCTTCTTCTTAAGAACGTTTCTACTTAAGGAACCTGGTCACGGAACGAATTAAGTTCTTAAGTAGAGGTACCACTGTGCAGGTAAATTAAGCAACAGGACAGTAGGACAGGGTCGGTATCATACAGTCACCAACATATATGAGAAAATCTCACAACTATCAAACAAGAGCCCATCATGAAAACTTGGTCTTGGGGGAAAGCCCTTACTTTCCGTATCTCATAGCCAGTGATCCGCTCCATAAGCAGCCCAGAAAGCCCCCCAGGCAATAGATGGAGATGATGAAGGACCACAACACAGCCAGCCGGTCTGGCGGGAGAGACACCCCATGTCGCTGCAGCCAAGTCTCATTGATGAAACTCTTGATGTCCTAGGAAAACAAACGAGAGTCAGTTCAACTGCTGGACTGGTTGCAAATCTTGGAGCATAACACAACCTGGATCAGTTTTTCATGTATTGGTTTACATTATATGAAACTTGATAACCTGGATAGATAACATGAATTAGAATATGGTGTCAGTAAAGGAAATGGCTTAATTCAATAAACATTTTTTAAAATTGGTGATATACAACAGTCCCAACAAATGTAGCCCACTGTAAGGTTCAGTCTCACGTCAGGCTGGCTGGAAGCGATCTTTTACATTTTTGTATTCAGGCCTGCTACATTTTCGACTGTGGGAAAATATGGAGTGGGTGATATGCAGTAGTTTAAATAACATTCCTTCCAGAAAGTCAAGGCCGTTGTGCCCGGCAGCTGCGATGAAGTGACTGGGAGGCATCTTCAGTTTTGGATGGTGCCTGATTGGATCGTGTGATGGACATGTGGGTGCTGGGCAGGGGTTTGAACTTTCTTTTTGGGGGAGAAAATCTGGAAGCTTTCAGATTCATATTTTCCCAGATGTTGCCAACACGGCATCTCTAATAAACTGGAGACTGGGTCTCATCCGTATAGAATGGTGGTTGGGTAAGGGAAGATGGCTACAAATAAATGCAATATGCAAATATCTGAATGAAAGGGAGAATAAAGAAGCACTATTTAGTGAAGAGATAGAGTTAGAGAAAATAATAAGAGAAAAAAGTGAGGGTGCTTTTGTGGTTAGCTCTGCCCCAGCTCCTGCCCCAAGGACTGTGGATGTGGGGGAGACATCCACATGCCGCAGGCCTGTTTTGCCCCTGGTGGAATCTGCTGATGAAGGCTCCTCTGACCAAGAAGACATGAGTGACAGGGAGGAGGAGAGTGGGGCAGACAGTTCAGAAGGAGATCAATTATCTAGCTCCTCCTTGGATTCGGAACAAGAGTTAATGATACAGCCACGCATGTGGAGAGCGATGCATAGGCAGCAACAACTGAGAGATTATTATCAAAGAAAATGAGGCCACCTGTGGTTGGGTGGGGCTGGGGTAATTAGTGAGGCTGCTATAAATAGCAGCCTGTTGGTTTGGCCATTGTGGAGGATTATCTGATCGTTGTGTTTCGTGCCTGCCTTGCTGACTTCGACCTTTGTGTGCTCATTTTCCCCCGCTTTGAAACTAAACCAGAACAAAGTGTGTTTCACTTTGTGAAAGAAGAAGGACTGTGAATTGCCTCACAGCTGCAAGCTAAGTATCTCAGAACTGATAAGGGACTTGTACAAATTACCAGTTTGTTTGGAGACGAGTGCTCTTTGCTATAACAAAAGAGGGCTTAGTTTATTTGGATTTTCGGTACAAAAAAGAACATTGTTTTGAATTTTAAAACGTGTGTGTGTCTGAAATTTGTATCTGTGAATTTTCGGGAGGATTCTACCAGAGAGCTTGACAAAACAGGTACCAAGGCGCAAGCAAGTAACATATATATAAGATGTTAATGCAGTCAGATGGATATGTGACCCAAGAATTGACTAAATGGTGGCAGAGTGAATTACAAGTAAATATGCAAGAGATGGGAAATATAGTAGAGAATATAAGGAAAATTAAGAATACAAGGGTTGGGGAAATGAGAAGGAAAATATTACATAAGTGGTATCACACACCCGTTCAACTTGCATATTTCCAGCAGAATATTAAAAATAATTGTTGGCATGGGTGTCAAGATAAAGGAGTGTTCATGCATATGTTTTGGGAATGCCCAGTAGTGCAGAATTTTTGGGAAAAGATGCAAGAGGATATTAATAGGATGTTAAATATACGATGGACAATTACAAAGGAAATGGCAGTATTAGTTAAAAGCAATGCGATGGGAGAATTTAGAGAAATAAAACAAGCAGCGATAGAAAGCGCTCAGACGGTCATAGTCTTGGGTTGGAAGGATGCGACAAAATGGACAATGCAAAATTGGTACCGGTACATGGTGGATCGTATTCAGTTTGAGATTATGGACAAGAGGATGAATTCGGTTAATGAAACTGATTTGCGACAACTGATGGGATGATGGGACAAGGTAAGATGATATATGGTTAGTAGAATTCGAGACCAAACTATAAGGAATAAATTGAAATCACTTTATAATAATAATAATTAATAATAATAATTTATTAGATTTGTATGCCGCCCCTCTCCGAAGACTTTATAATATGTAAATAGATATATTGCTCTTGAGTTAAAATGGTATATATAAGATATGCCCCCATTCTGGTGGAGGGGTGTGAATCTTGTCTGGTGGTGGGCACCAATCATTGAGCACTCGTTGTATGTTGTGTGTGTGTTGTATACTTTATATTTTAAAATCAATTAAAAATTATATATATAAAAAAGAGAGACTGGGGCTCATCATAGTGGTGACCGGCCAGCTGTTATTTTATGGGGTCCAACTCTCTACTGCACAGGATATTCATTGTTTAAAAACCAGAGTCTGCCCTCTGCCCCAGATAGAAGTCATGTGAAAGCTCATGGATGGATGCATGATGTGATGCCACCTCTAGGCCTCCCTGATCTGATGGCTGAAGGGAGGGTGGGTGGCTGACTGACAGAAGAGCCCGTGAGAGGTTACCTTTGGCCCAGCAGAGGCAACAGTTGGATGACTCCAGCGGCAGAGTGTAGCTGGAGAAGGACACCAAGAGGAAAGGAGAGTGCGTTAGGATTTGTGTGTTCAGCTGCGTAGATGATCTCTTCATGGAGGCCTTGCCATCTTTCTCAAGGCCATATTGTGCTTTTGGGGCTGTGGATACTGAGTTGCAAAAACTTCTGTGACTTACCTGGGATAGGTAGGTGATCACAGAGACCTGGAAGCCAATAAGGAGGGTCCCACTCATTCCTAACACAATCACCATTTGGAACAGCTGCCGGTACTGCACCTGGAAAGACAACATCCTGGTCGAGGTGGAGACTGAGGGACACATGCTCCTGAGATGCTCCTTTTATACAGACATTAGGAAAAAACATATTTTGCCACTAATTGCAAGGTATCCTGGCCACTCAGACACTACCTATCTCCAGTGGATGCTTAAAGATGAACAGGCCATAATTGCAGCACAGGTGGCCAGATTCTGCACAGCAGCAGTGGGGATTCGTCGCAAATATGTGCCTTCATCATAGCGAGATATGTACATCTTTTTTATATTTACAATGGGTCAATTTTGGTTGGTCAGCCAAACGTCATGAATTCTGTAAGTAATTTGTCTCCAGATGTCTATGAACCTCAACACCTAGCATGTCTTTGCTCATCCATTTCAGCGCATCTATATACTTTCTCAATAATTAAATTTTCGGACGGGATTTGTTCCTTTTTCCACATTTGCGCTATTGAAATTCTGACTGCGGTACTTATATGCGTCATAATATAAAGTTTTTGCTTGGGGTAATGTTGTTTCTAGATCCCTAAAAGCATACTTTCTGGTATCCATACAGCTATTAGTAACGCTATCCTCCGGCCTCCCTCCTCCTGCCATGCCGTGCTTGCTTGGCTCGCTCTCACCGCATTCGCTGGCTTCGGTGCTTTCTTTTTTTTATTAGAAAACCTCTGCTAAACACTTGGCTAAAAATTAAGAAACAAGTCTATAAAGGAATTCCAACATGGTACGTACCTCTAGAAGCTTATATACACCCTAACTTACATAAAAAGAGCAATATAATAAGATACAAAGATATAATAAATACTAATGGAGTCCGCGGAGAGGGGCGGCATACAAATCTAAATAATAAATAAATAAATAAATAAAAATAAATAAATAAATCAAGAACAGAACTAGAAACTATAGGCCAAAAGACAGAATGGTGGGAATGTCTACAAATCCAATCAAAATTTACTAATGATAAAAATTCGCTGGGTATCACAAAAAATAACTTGCTAGACAAAATACTTCTAGGACCACACGGAAAACTAATTAAATTTTTTTATTGCTGCCTAACAACTAATGAATTTGATACAACTAAAATAAAAGCCAATATTAAAAAATGGAATTCTGACTTTAAATACGAAATTAAATCTGAAAAATGGCAACTTATATGGAGCAGGAGCTTTAAATTGACTTTAGTCACCCCATATAAGGAAAATTTGATCAAAATGTTCCACAGATGGCACATTACCCCTATAAAACTTGCTAAACTAAATAAAAAATTGTCTTCTACTTGCTGGAAATGTCAAAAAGAACAAGGCACGTACTTTCACATATGGTGGCAATGTGAAAAGTCGCAGGCTTTCTGGAAAAAAATAGGAATCTGGTTGGACGGAATCTTAAATTTTAAATTAGACATAACACCAGAATGCTTTCTTTTAGGTATTCTTAGACAGAAGGTCCTTAAAAATCAGGTAAACTAATTATTCATATCACCACAGCAGCTAGATTAGCATTTGCTCAATGGTGGAAAAATGAAGACACACCCCAAGATGAATTAATAATAGAAAAAATCAAATATTGCGCTTCGGTGCTTTCTGAAGCACGAGGGTGGGAAGAAGGCACAAATGAAACACTTTAGCAAGCAGGCATTTCTTTAGTCGCCTAAAATAGCTGGTTAGGCATGGTAGTGACGTCATGATGTGGCGACCCGGGGGCAGCAAGGCCCTTCCAACATGCGAACTCAGTGTAGCTGGCCATGCTTCAGGGTTGGGGGGAATCGGGCAAAAGAGCGTTAGAGCGAAGTGGAGGAAGATCAGGCATGTCCCGACTTACACCAAAATTTGGCTTACGACGCGACGTAAGAATGGATCAACGTCGTAAGTCGGGGACCCCCTGTATGATGTGGGAGCAGCCTATGAGAAAAACATCTGGGAGTTCTAATATTTATTTATTTATTTATTTATTTATTTATTTATTTATTAGATTTGTATGCCGGCCCTCTCCGTAGACTTGGGGCGGCTCACAACACAATAAAACAATTTATAACAAATCTAATAATTTAAAAAACATTTTAAAATGTCGGAATAATATACTCCAAATTGAAGATTTTTTTTTTTTTTAAAGCCAAATAATTTGCTAAAAATAGCAGACTTCTTTGGGGAACATTCAGAAAGACACGGAGTAGAGATCATATGAAGCTAGAGTTCCACTCTTAGTTGGATTCCAACTGATCCCATGACAGTGAATCCAAAAGGAGGATATTGTCGTGGTGACAGATCTGGAATCCAAGCCTTAAGAGGAATGGCTGGTGGCTCTTGGCTATTTAACCTATAGAAAAGACAATTGTATGATGCTAGAACAGCCATCTTCCAATGACAGAAAGTTCATCGAATAGAAGAGGGAGTAGATTTATTCCCTACCTCTTACCTCCACCCTATATTTCCCAGTGAACCAGGGAGGTATCTGCCCCCAGCCATTTTTAAATAGCATGTTGCTGTTTAGAACTTAAAACATATTTCAGCCCAGTTGCCTAAGAAACAATTCTTGCACATTTCCATAAAGATGAGGGTTTAGGGCAGACCTGGGCAAGGTGTGGCCTGCCCGTTGTCTCTGACCGGCCCACGGAGGTTGGAAGGAAGGAAGGAAGGAAGGAAGGAAGGAAGGAAGGAGAAATGAAGGAAGGAAGGAGAAATGAAGGAAGGAAGGAAGGAGAAATGAAGGAAGGAAGGAGAAATGAAGGAAGGAAGGAAGGAGAAATGAAGGAAGGAGAAATGAAGGAAGGAAGGAGAAATGGAGGGAGGGAGGAAGAAAGGAAAGAAATAAAGAAGGAGAAATGGAGGGAGGAAAGAAGGAAGGAAGGAGAAATGGAGGGAGGAAAGAAGGAGAAATTATCTTTCCATGCCCTTTTGCAAAAGTCCAATAAATGCTCATTTTTTAAATTGTTCAGTGGTTTCATTGGCCTTTCCAAGAAATTTAAAGCAAACCCCACCACCCCACCTCTCAGGGGGAAAAAGTGGGGAGGAGGAAGAAAAGGAATCCAAAGCTACTTTCAGGCAAAGCCTCCACTATGTTTTCTCAACTGACAATGTAGGTCGGTTGAAGAGAGGCACCTGAAAGGAATATTTTGAAAGAGAAGTAAAGAACTGCCCAAAAGCAGAAATAAAAGGCAGAGAAAATCAGACAGAAGCTTATCTCCATTTGGAGAAGGAAGGAAGGAAGGAGAAATGAGGGAACAAGGAAGGAAGGAAGGAAGGAAGGAAGGAAGGAAGGAAGGAAGGAAGGAAGGAAGGAGAAATGGAGGGAGGAAGGAAGGAAGCAAGGAAGCAAGGAAGCAAGGAAGAGGTGGGCAATTAATTTATAATTATAATATAATTATAATATGTAATAATATATATATATATATATATATAAAATATATAATTATAATTTATAATTATAATATAATTAACTCAGTTCTACCCAATAATATACAGTATTGGGTAGAATTAAGTTAATTATATTAATCCGGCCCTCTAAAACCATCCCAATTTCTCATGCGGCCCCATGGCAAAATTAATTGCCCACCCCTGGTTTAGGGTTAGCTTTCCAAGTGGGGACCTGGAGGTTAACCCCCAATGGGCGGTATACTCACAAACTCCAAGAGGAAACTGGCTGTCATTTTCTGGAAGGGATCCTGCTGATGTCCAGCTGGCAGTTGTCAGGCTGATCAAGTTTCATTAACTGAATCTGGACATTTAGGAGAACTATGACCCAGAACTCAGTGATTTCTACTCTTGTTGGTTATTGGAGGATGACGTGCAATGCTAGATTAACAATTTCAACAAGCAGATTAAAACTGCTTGAGGTCACCATTTCCCCCACCCCTCATTCCTCTTTAGCATACTGCCAGAATCTGATCTGGAGATGGGTGGACTCCTCCTCTGGACTTTAGTAATCCTTTGGGCTGATCAGTAACCGGGGGATGCTGAAACTGCTGTCTAGGAAGAAATGTGGAAAAGGTCAGCTAACTGAAGAGAGTTTGAAAAGTTGGAATCCAACACCCGGAGTATGACTTAATGCAGTATCAGGAAAATCGTTGGAAGACTTGAAGATCAGGCGGTGATCAAGCATTTGACAAAGTAGACCATAACCAGGGGTGGGCAGCAGGCAGGACGGGATGGAACGCAATTGCACTGGTGGAAATGAAGATGCGTGCACAGCTTCAGCTGATTGGCGGCTGTCACTTCCTGGATTACTGGTCTCAGCTCGGTTCTCCTGCTGCTGCTGCTGGGTCTGCGCTCCTTGCTTTTTTCCTCTTTCCTCCTTCCTGGCTTCGGACGAGCTTCCCTCTCTCTTGCCCGGCTCTCCTCCAGCCTCATGCGGCCACCTCCCGCCTGAGGTGCAAGCAGAAGGCGTGGGTGGAAGCGGCGCTGGCAGCATTTATGCTTCGGGCAGCACCCGTTCACCTAGCTACCCAGCCTAAGGCAGGGGAGCGACCCAGGAAGGAGAGCACGGGAAACGCGAAGCAAATTGTCACCCCAGCGAGCGACACTGGAAAGGATGATCATTGATGACCGCTCAAGCCACTCCCACCTGATTACATGGCCAGCAAGCCACTTCTACCCCGTCACATGACAATTAAGCCACACCCACAAAATAAGCCACACCCACAGCGTGGCAGTAAAAAAATTGGCTGCCCATTACTGACTATAACCTACTACTACGTAAAGTAGAAAAATGTGGGATGGATAGCAACACCACCAGATGGATTCAAAACCAACCGCACTCAACATGTAGTGCTCAATGGAACTACATCTACATGGAGGGGTGTATGCAGTAGAGCAGAGGTCCCCAACCTTTTTAGCACCAGGGACCGGCTTTAAGTTAGACGAGTTTTCCACGGCCCGGTGGGGGGGGGGGGGGCTTTGGTCATATGGGGGTGGGGTTATGGAGGGGTGGAGCTTAGTGACGCAGCCCTCCACACTTCTCCACAGGGCGGGGAGAATCAGGAGGCTCCTTTGGCGGCTGGGGGCTGCCTGGCTTTGTGATTTTGGCTGGGGGGGGGAGTTAGGAAGGTCCTACTTCTCCCCCCCAGCCAAAAATTCAAAGCCTATCTGCTGGATACGGGCGATGAGTGGGACAGAGCGGCGCGGAAGCCTCTTGCAGCAGCTGCCACAGCCACCGGCTTCGGCGCCGTTCGTCCCGCTCATTGCCCGTGTCTGGCAGAAGCTGCTGCCCGAGTGCTCTTGGCCGGCGGGATTTAAAGTGCTGGGGTGGGGGGTGTCCCAGCGGGAGGCGAAGCACTGGGGTGGGGGGGCTGTCAGGACACCCCCACCCCAGCACTTTGAATCCCGCCGGCCAAGAGCACTCGGGCAGCAGCTTCTGCTGGATACGGGCGATGGGCGGGACGAACGGCGCCGAAGCCGGTGGCTGTGGCAGCTTCTGCAAGAGGCTTCCGCGCCGCTCTGTCCCACTCATCGCCCGTATCCAGCAGATAGGCTTTGAATTTTTGGCTGGGGGGGGAGAAGTAGGACCTTCCTAACTCCCCCCCCAGCCAAAATCACAAAGCCAGGCAGCCCCCAGCCGCCAAAGGAGCCTCCTGATTCTCCCCGCCCTGTGGAGAAGTGTGGAGGGCTGCGTCACCGCCCGACGCCCCACCCCGTCCTGCATAATGTTCTCTGCCGGGAGGGCAGCGCCGCCGCGGACCGGCTGAAAACCCCCAACGGCCCGGTCCCGGTCCGCGGACCGGCGGTTGGGGACCTCTGCAGTAGAGTACCCCAAGTCTCTGTTTTAGGCCCAGTACTCTTCAACATCTTCATCAATGACTTGGATAAAGGGATAGATGGGGAACTCATCAAATTTGCCGATGACACCAAACTGACAGGAATAGCCAACGCTCCAGAAGATAGGCTCAAGATATAGAAGGATCTTGACAAACTTGAACATAAGGCGCTATCAAACAAAATGAAATTTAATGGTGAAAAAAATAAGATTCTATATTTAGATAAGAAAAATAAAATTCACAGATACAGTATATGTAGTAGCTTGCTCAACAGTAGTAACTGTGAGAGGGATCTTGGACAGCCATTTAAATAGGAGCCAGCCGTGTGCAGCAGCTGCCAAAAAAGCCAACACAGTTCTAGGTTGCATTAACAGAGGGACAGAATTAAAATCATACAAAGTGTTACTATCAATTTATAATGCCTTGGTAAGGCCACACTTGAAATACTGTATTCAGTTTTAGTTGCCACGATGTAAAAAGGATGTTGAGACTCCAGAAAGAGTGCAGAGAAGAGCGACAAAGATGATTAGGGGACCGGAGGGCTAAAACATATGAAGAACGGTTGCAGGAACTGGGCATGGCGAGTTTAATGAAAAGAAGGACCAGGGGAGGCATGATAGCAGTCTTCCAATATCTCAGGAGTTGCCACAAAGAAGAGGGAGTCAAGCTATTCTCCAAAGCACCTAAGGGTAGAAGAAGAAGCAATGGGTGGAAATTAAACAAGGAGAGAAGCAACTTAGAACTAAGGAGAAATTTCCTGACAGTCAGAATGATTGACCAGTGGAACTGTTTGCCTCCAGAAGTTGTAAATGCTCCAACACAGGAAGTTTTTGCAAAGAAGGATTAGACAGATTCATGGATGCCAAGTGTATTGGTGGTTATTGAAACGGATGTCCATGTGCCGCCTCTATGTTGGTTGAGGCAGCCAGGATTCCCTTGAGTACCATTTCTTGGGGGTCAAGGGAAAGGGAGGGTCTGGCCTTCTCTTTCTGCTCAAGATCCCCATGGACAATTGGTGGGCCACTGTGGGACACAGAATTCTGGACTCGATGGGCTTTGGCCTGATTCAGCAGGGCTCTTCTTATGTTCTTATGTTCTTATGTTCTTTGCGAGCTGTTCTCTCTCTTTTGAAGCTACAGCCTGGTGGATACAATCTCCTCTGGACACCCCCAAGCGCTGTCACAGGGCTGACCTCCAAAGTTACACTTAATAAACTCTTCTGAGATTTCTAGGAAGCTCTTTCCTTTCGTCTCCGGGAGGAAAAACCAGACATAGAGAGCTGTTCCAACACAGACCGTGAAGAAGGGCAGGTAGCAGTAATAGCCAAGGCTTTCCTGAGAGGAGAGAAGAAAGGGGTCAGCATACGAAGCACCTGTCGACAGGGGCATGCCAGTTTGGCTGTAAAGTCATCCTCGGAGAGCGATCTGCTCTCTCTTACACAAAGTGAGGAGAAAGTAGCGCCCACCGGCTAGGGGAGGAGAGCCTGGGTCACATGACTGTGTAGCAATCAGGAGGAATAGGATAGGATAGGATAGGATAGAATAGTATGAGCCGGGGTGGCGCAGCAGGTAGAGTGCTGTATTGCAGGCCACTGAAGCTGACTTGTAGATCTGAAGGTCGGTGGTCCAAATCTCATCACCGGCTCAAGGTTGACTCAGCCTTCCATCCTTCCGAGGTGGGTAAAATGAGGACCCAGATTGTGGGGGCAATAGCCTAGCTCTGTTAATAAGTGCTATTGCTAACACGTTGTAAGCCGCCCTGAGTCTAAGGAGAAGGGCGGCATAAAAATCAAATAAATGAATGAATGAATGAATGAATGAATAAATAAATAAATAAATAGAATAGAATAGAATTTGGAAACAAGAATGGAATGGAATGGAATGGAATGGAATAGAGTAGAGTAGAGTAGACTAGACTAGACTAGACTAGACTAGACTAGACTAGACTAGAGTAGAGTAGAGTAGAGTAGAGTAGAGTAGAATAGAATTCTTTATTGGTCAAGTGTGAGTGGACACAAAAGGAATTTGTCTTGAATCACAACTGGATTCAGTGTAGGAGGAACACCTAGTCTTGAGCAAGGGGCTAGCTTGAATCCACCGCTAGGACAATACTTTCCGCTGATGGTCGCTCCAATTTCCTGCATCCCACGTGAACTAACTGATGCCTTGCAGAGATATAAACAGAGAGCGCTTACCATAACAAAAGGGAACGCTAGGCCCACGAGAAATAAGTTGGTCCAGAGCAGAGAACCGCTGATGGTGTAAGCAGCCGGGCGGGCGGCCTGATCAAAAATCTCCGTGGGTATAATTCCTGTCACACCAGCTAGAGAAACCATGCAAATTAAAGGTTGCTTTCTAAGAAGAAAGATAAAAATATGGCAACATCAGCCCAGTTTCTGACCTTTCCTAGGTCATCTAGGGTGGATTTTTCACGCCCCTGTCGAGATCTCAGGTGCTTTTGTAACTCACCTGGTCCAATGCCAAAGCTTAGGATGTAGGCAAAGATGCAGGCCATGCTGAGATAAGGCATCCAGCTGAGTTGGTCCTGGAAAGCCAAAAGTGGGCAGGTGGGGGGTAGGAGGGAAATGGGCAGATTAGAAAGTGCCCTGCATGTGACCCTTGCTAGATCAGAAGGCCTGGGGTCCTTCAACCCAAAGGAACAAAGAGCCCCTCTTACCTGTAGAGATAGCGCTACCATGAAGAGGATGGCCGAGGCGGCCATGAGGCTGTACCCCACTATGAGCAGCACCCGTCGCCCAACACACTCGATGAGAAGGTTCTGGAAAGCAGCATTACAAGGAAGCCCCTTAATGGGCGGCCCACCCAGGCACTCCCCAGAAAGACCCCCCCTCCCAATTGAACAGGCGAGTCTCTTTCCCTCCCCCATTGAACAGATGAAAAAGAAATTTGGGGAGGTTGATAGACTGGTGCTTTCTAGAGACCGACTGATCGATCCTCTCCTCTTGACTTTGGTCTGTAGAGTTTGGGATTAGAACAGCTCCAAGGAATCTTTTCTTGTAACAAAAAAACATGTAACCCTTCCCTGGTACAGAGCTGAAGGGATTGGATACTGTAGCCTAGAGGTTAACTCTCTGCCTTACAAGGCAAAGGCTGCAGGCTCAAGTCCCAGTGAGAGGGTATGGCTAGCTGATGAGGCCAAAATAAGGCCGAAATATATCTATCCTAGTCTCCCTTAATTTTCAAATTCAGCCAAAACATGTGACACATACAGAATATAGTTTGTCGGCTATTAATTAATTTATTTATTAGATTTGTATGCCGCCCCTCTCCGTAGACTCGGGGTGGCATACAAATCTAATAAATAAATTAATTAATAGCCGACAAACTATATTCTGTATGTGTCACATGTTTTGGCTGAATTTGAAAATTAAGGGAGAAAATTAAATTAATAAATTAACTGCCTTGGAAATGGCCCTGGGTTGGGCTAGGAGGCAAAAAAGGAGCTGCGATGTTCCTTCCATATACCAGGGTGATTTGACACAAAAATATGTAATCCTTCCCTGGTACAGAGCTGAAGGGATTGGATACTGTAGCCTAGAGGTTAATTCTCTGCCTTACAAGGCAAAGGTTCAGGTTCAAGTCCCAGTGAGGGTATGGATAGCTGATGAGGCCAAAATAAGGCCGAAATAGATCTATCCTAGTCTCCCTTAATTTTTAAATTCAGCCAAAACATGTGACATATATATATACAGCAGCACGAAGCTTATAACTTCAGCCTGATGATGGTGAATGTGATTTCACCGAAATGTCGCATAGACATGCAAAATATTACATGGGGCAAAACCCGAACTCAGAACAATCTACATACATATACCTGTGAAAACCTACGAATATGTATGTATGTATGTATGTATGTATGTATGTATGTATGTATGTATGTATATGTAGATTGTTCTGAGTTCGGGTTTTGCCCTGTGTAATGTTTTGAGTGTCTCTGCGACGTTTCGGTGAAATCACATTCACCATCATCAGGCTGAAGTTATAAGCTTCGTGCTGCTGTAAATATAGAAATATATATATATATATTTGTTTATCACATGTTTTGGGAAATGGGCTGTTTCTGGCCTCCAGAGGGACTCGGGGGGGCAGGGTAGGCAATTTTCATCTCCCCAGGCACTAAATTATGGGTGTGGGCACTCACACAGGCGCAATAGTGTGTGTGCACGCACTTTCGGCACCTGATCTAGAAAAACCACCCTGGGAAGGAAGAAAGGAGATAAAATTCTCACGCAAGTCATGGACATGATGAGCTCACAACTCCCGGTGCCAATGACGCTGTACTGGATCTTGTCGTATGGGATCCCTGCCTCTTGGAACACATAGGAGGCGTAGAAGTACATCTGCAGGAATAAAGAAACGGCAAGTGTCGCTACCGAGTCTCTATTTTTTATTGCTACGCAAAGGAGGGGAAGTTAATCTGCTTATCTGAGGTAGGAAACTGACAAAAATGGTAACGTAAAGCATAAAAAAAACATATTGCAATTTAAGCAGCAAAGAATGATTCTAAAGTGTGCAATAGGGTTGATATTCCTGGAGGCGTCTGTAATATGGCAAATGATTTAGCTTTACTAGATAAGTGGTCAAAGCAATGGAAACTGCAGGTTAATGTTTCCAAATGTAAAATAATGCACTTGTGGAAAAGGAATCCTCAATCTGAGTATTGTATTGGTAGTTCTACGTTAGCAAAAACTCCAGAAGAGAAGGATTTAGAGGTAGTGATTTCTGACAGTCTCAAAATGGGTGAACAGTGCAGTCAGGCGGTAGGGAAAGCAAGTAGAATGCTTGGCTGCATAGCTAGAGGTATAACAAGCAGGAAGAGGGAGATTGTGATCCCACTGTATAGAGTGCTGGTGAGACCCCAATTGGAATACTGTGTTCAGTTCTGGAGACCTCACCTACAAAAAGATATTGATAAAATTGAACCGGTCCAAAGACGGGCTACAAGAATGGTGGAAAGTCTTAAGCATCAAACTGATCAGGAAAGACTGAATGAACTCAATCTGTGTAAAGTGATCCCTCGATTTTCACGGGTTCAAACTTCGCGGAACGCTGTACCACGGTTTTTCAAAAAATATTAATTAAAAAATACTCCGCGGGTTTTTTTCTATACCACGGTTTTTCCCACCCGATGACGTCATACGTCATCACCAAGAGTTACTTCTCTCTCTCTTTCTCTTTCTTTCCTGTCATTCTCTTCTTCAATCATTTTCTCATTTCTCTTTTTTCTCCCTTTTTCTATCATTTTTCTCTCTCTCTCTACCTTCCACTCTCCCCCCTCTTGCTCTCTCTCTCTTTCTCCCTCTCCCTCTCTGTGAGAACGCCTGCCCCCACCTCTCCTGCAGCCCCCTCGCTGATAGCTGGGACAAAAGCGCTCTCACCTAAGGGACTGTGAGAGGGGCGGGGCGGGCATTCTCAAAGCGCTCAGAGCGGCTACCGGCCGAATGAGGAGGATGAGAAGCCGTAGCCGCCAGCGCTGCTGCAGGAGGACCCGTGTCCGAAGAAAGCCGGTGAGAGGGGTGGATCGGGCAGGTGGGCGGTAGCGGCGAGGGGGCCGGAGGCGCTGGGGGGGCGGGGGCAGCCGACATTCAAAGCAATCTTTGCCGGCATCCGCACTTTCGTCGCTCCCTGCCCTAATTTCAAGCTCGGCTCCTTGCGCTGCCTTGAAAAAGGGTGCGTGGGGGTAGTTTTTGGCTGTCCGTAGCCAAAAATTGTGTTTTTACTTCCGCACCGCTACTTTGCGGAAAATCGACTTTCACGGGAGGTCTTGGAACGTAACCCCCGCGAAAATCGAGGGAACACTGTAGTCTGGAAGACAGAAGGAAAAGGGGGGACATGATCGAAACATTTAAATATGTCAAAGGGTTAAATAAGGTTCAGGAGGGAAGTGTTTTTAATAGGAAAGTGAACCCAAGAACAAGGGGCACAATCTGAGGTTAGTTGGGGGAAAGATCAGAAGCAATGTGAGAAAATATTATTTTACTGAAAGAGTAGTAGATGCTTGGAACAAACTTCCAGCAGACATGGTTGTTAATCCACAGTCACTGAATTTAAACATGCCTGGGATAAACATATATATCCATCCTAAGATAAAATACAGGAAATAGTATAAGGTCAGACTAGATGGACCAGGAAGTCTTTTTCTGCCGTCAATCTTCTATGTTTCTATGTTTCTAATAAAAATCTCCCAACTCTCTTTGAAGCTCATCTCAAGAAAGGGTGCCGGGGAGGATGCTATCTGGAACACATTTTAATCTGCCCCTTGGATTGTGTCAGCGGTCTCCTGGCGGAGAAGCCAGCTGTTCCGTAGGCGAATCCCATTTCGGTTCGCAGTCCTGTTGGGGAAAAGAGCGTGCAGGATAGTAGCGGGGAGCCCCCCAGACTTACGGAATCGTTGCCACAGAGCTGCATGGCACTGCTCAGCACCACCACCGTGATAAACTGCCGACGCATCGCCCGGTCACTCCACAGCTCCCAGGGCGCTTTAGCCGCCTGTCCCTGGAGGGCTGCCTGCTCCGCCAGGATCTCTTTCACCTCGCATCCCAGGTCGCTGGTGCCTCTCAGTTGCTGCAAAGCTGCAAGAAGCCCAAAGTGACCCTGGCTTTCTTGGGAAACGTGAAAGTCTCAGATTCATTTTATTTTTATTTTTATTGCATTTGTATGCTGCCCCTCTCCGAGGACTCGGGGTGGCTCACAACACATAATAAAACAGTACAAAAACAATCCAATTCATAACATAAACAATCGTTTAAAAATTCTAATTTTAAAACTTCCATTAACAATTCATACAACAGTCATACCAGGAAACATTCATTGGTCAGGGGGGAAGATCTAAGGAACCCCAGGCCTAGCGGCAGAGATGAGTTTTTAAACTCTTTCGGAAGGCAAGGAGGGTGGAGGCAGTGCGTATCTCCAGGGGGGGGGCCGCCACAGAGAAGGCTCTTCCCCTAGGTCCTGCCAGCCGACATTGTTTGGTCGACGGGACCCTAAGGAGACCAACTCTGTGGGACCTCACCGGTTGCTGGGATTCATGTGGAAGAAGATGGTCTCGGAGGTAGTCTGGTCCTATGCCATGCAGGGCTTTATAGGTCATAACCAACACTTTGAATTGTGTCCGGAAACAGATTGGCAGCCAATGCAGTCCGCGGAGTGATGGCGAGATATGGGTATGTCTTGGAAGGCCCAAAACTGCTTGTCCGGTTGCATTTTGGATGATCTGAAGTTTCCGAACACTCTTCAAAGGTAGCCCCATGTCATGGGTTGCCTTAGCAGAGGGAGGGTGAAACCTTTTTGGTTTGCCTGCCCAAATGGGTGAGTGCATGTGCTAGCATGCGCACACATGCCCCCCCCTTTCCCAAGATTCATAATATTCCAAATCTTCCTTATTTTTTAATTCCATTGTTAATTTATCCATCTCCGCACATGCTATTATTTTTTGTATTATGTCTCCCCCTGTTGGTACATTTTCATTTTTCCAATATTGTGCAAATATTATTCTTGCCGCAGAAACATTAGCAATGAACATCTGGGTCACAGATTCCACTGTTGACCTCCAGATGGGACCACCTTCCTCATGTGAAGTTCCCTTTGGGGGAAAGCACAACGCCTGCGGGCTACAACCAGGGATGGGCAGCAGGCAGGACGGGGTGGAACGCAGTTCCACCGGCGGAAATGAAGCTGTGTGCCCAGCTCCAGTTGACTATCCCCCCCTCCCATCCTCTTCCTCCTTCTCGGAAAAAGGCAGGGGGGCCATTTCCTTCCCCCTCTTTTCTCAACAGCTGATTGGCACCTGTTTGCCTAGCTATCCATCCTGAGTGGATAGGGGCGACCCAGGAAGGAGAGCCTGGGAAACACGAATAAAATTATCACCCCAGAGAGCGACACTGGGGAGGTTGTAAGTTGAGGACTTCACTTGAACGATGAGGATCGTTCATGCCACTCCCACCTGGTCACATGGCCAGCAAACCACTCCTACCCAGTCACATGACCATCAAGCCACACCCACAAAATAAGCCACACCCACCGTGTGGCAGTAAAACTTTTGCCTGCCCATTACTGGCTACAACGATTACTGAAATGGCCACAGGACATAAAATGGCCTCATGTAATGAGTCCGATTTCCCCCACAACTCTATTGCCTCCCATGCGGGTTCAGAAGTACTTCAGGAAAAGTCCCTCACTCTTCTGCATACAAGAGAATCCCCCAGGCTGTGAGGCTTGAAATCCTCAGTTTGGATAACTTAGAATTGTGATGCTTGCGGTCCGACCTGGGCATTGCATACAAAATTATATGTAGCAATGTGTTACCTGTAAATGCCTTCCTTTGTTTTAATCGCAATAATACGTGCACCAAAACCCACTTTAAACTCAATGTAAATCATTCTAAACTTGATTGTAAAAAATATGGTTTCTGTAATAGAAAGGTCAAAGTCTGGAATGCTCTACCTCAGTGTTTCCCAACCTTGGCAACTTGAAGATATTTAGACTTCAACTCCCAGAATTCCCCAGGCAGCAAATGCTGGCTGGGGAATTCTGGGAGTTGAAGTCCAGATATCTTCAAGTTGCCAAGGTTGGGAAACACTGCTCTACCTGATTCAGTTGTTCCAATTTTTTACAGTTTCAGTCATAAATTGACTTCCATGGACCTTATATCATACTTACCATATTTTTTGACGTATAAGATGTACCTTTTGCCTCCCTAAAAGAGACTGAAAATTTGGGTGCATCTTATACTCCGAATGTAGCTTTAAAAAAAAAACTTTTTCCCCGCAGCCCTAACTTGGTGCTAACAATGTTCCTGGCTTCCTACTCACTCCAAAGAAGGGGGGGGGGGGGGTTTCCAGTCCAAAGTCTTTGCAGGTGTGTTTTCATTCCTATTCCTTCTGAAAAAGGTTTTTCCAGCCCTAACCAGGGAATACAATAATGTGCTGAAGCTGACCAGATTAAGGACGCTAGCCAGATGAATACCTGGTGGGCAGATTTATTTTCCCCTATTTTCCTCCACCAAAAGTAAGCTGCATCTTATACTCTGAAAAATATGGTAAGTAGTTGTTGTGGTTAGCTCTGGCCCAGCTCCTGCCCCAAGGTCTGTGGATGTGGGGGAGACATCCACATGCTGCAGGCCTGTTTTGCCACCCACTCACCCCCGGTGGAATCTGATGATGAAGGCTCCTCTGACCAAGAAGACATGAGTGACAGGGAGGAGGAGAGTGTGGCAGACAGCTCAGAAGGAGATCAATTATCTAGCTCCTCCTTGGATTCAGAACAAGAGTTAATGATACAGCCACGCATGCGGAGAGCGATGCATAGGCAGCAACAACTGAGAGATTATTATCAAAGAAAATGAGGCCACCTGTGGTTGGGTGGGGCTGTGGTAATTAGTGAGGCTGCTATAAAGAGCAGCCTGTGGGTTTGGCCATTGTGGAGGATTATCTGATTGTTGTGTTTCGTGACTGCTTTACTGACTTTGACCTTTTGTGTGCTGATTTTTCCACTTTGAAACTAAACCAGAGCACAGTGTGTTTCACTTTGTGAAAGAAGAAGGACTGTGAATTGCCTCACAGCTGCAAGCTAAGTATCACAGAACTGATAAGGGACTTGTACAAATTACCAGTTTGTTTGGAGACGAGTGCTCTTTGCTATACCAAAAGAGGGCTTAGTTTAAGTGAATTTTCATTATAAAGAACATTGTTTTGAATTTTCAAACGTGTGTGTCTGAAATTTGTACCTGTGAATTTTTGGAAGGAGTCTACCAGAGAGCCCGACAGAACAGTAGTTAGAGGGGGTGTGCATTAATGCACTAACATGCCTGGTGTCCCTGTCCCTGTATTTTTTTTTCTTGTTCTCATTTTTGTTTGATAAATACCAGCCAACCAACCAAACCAACAACCCCATAACTGTTTGCTCTCTGGGCATCCCTCAGGGCACGTTGCTGGTCTGGACACCTTTGCTTACCAGAGATACATGAATCCTGGTCTCCTTGGTCAATCAGGAGGTAGCGGGGGCTTTCAGGAGCCAAGGGCAGAAACACCAGCTGGATCAACCCAGGCACCACATTGCTGGCTAGAAGGATAGGCCAACTCTCTTCTGCTCCCAAGATTTCCCTGCATTAAAATCCACAGTCACTTATGGAAACAGAAGTAGGCTCTCATTTAAAAGATGTAGAAACATAGAAACATAGAAGATTGACGGCAGAAAAAGGCCTCCTGGTCCATCTATTCTGCCCTTATACTATTTCCTGTATTTTATCTTAGGATGTGTTGTGGTTACCTCTTGCCCAGCTCCTGCCCCAAGCAATGTGGAGGCGGATGTGGGGGAGACATCCACATGCCGCAGGCCTGCTTTGCTCCCAGTAGAATCTGATGACGAAGTCTCCTCTGACCAAGGAAGCGTGAGTGACAGGGAAGAGGGGAGTTTGGTAGACAGCCCAGGAGGAGATCAGTCATCTGTATCATCCCTGGATTCTGAACAATTAATGACACATCCACGCATGCGTAGAGTGATGCATAGGAGACAACAACTGAAGGATTATTGCAAGAGAAAATGAGGCCACCTGTGGTTGGGTGGGGCTGCTGTAATTGGTGCTACAGATAAAAGTGCAGCCTGGTGTTTTAGCCTCATGGCAGTTTATCTGATTCATTGTTTCATCAAGATCGTGGTTTTTGCTCTTCAGGATTGTGTGTGTGTACTCTCTGGACTTTAGAATTTGACTCAATTTCCCAGTTATTGGGTGAGCAATTGGACTGCATTTAACCTGTGCTTGTGTGTACCAGAAAATCCTTTTTACATTTAAAAGGGGAGCTGTTTCTGTTTTTCTATTTATACAAACTTTTGAGTTTTCCTTTTATCATGTGGTGTGTGTCTTCCTGGACTAATTACCCTGTAATTACGGGCGGTTGAGACACACCGGCAGAACAGGATGGATATATGTTTATCCCAGGCATGTTTCAATTCATTTACTGTGGATTTACCAACCATGTCTGCTGGAAGTTTCTTCCAAGGATCTACTACTCTTTCTCATGTTGCTTCTGATCTTTCCCCCAACTAACCTCAGATTGTGTCCCCTTGTTCTTGTGTTCACTTTCCTATTAAAAACACTTCCCTATTTAACCTTATTTAACCCTTTAACCTATTTCAATGTTTCAATCATGTCCCCGCTTTTTCTTCTGTCCTCCAGACTATACAGATTGAGTTCATGAAGTCTTTCCTGATAGGTTTCATGCTTAAGACCTTCCACCATTCTTGTAGCCCGTCTTTGGACCCGTTCAATTTTGTCAATATCTTTTTGTAGGTGAGGTCTCCAGAACTGAACAATGTCAACTTACTTGCCAATTGTCATCACGGCAATGTCTCTCCATAAGTCCATACAAAAGAGAGGCCACAGGCCCTTCCCTGTGCTTCCTGGGCTTGGGCAGGAGCTTCCAAGGCAGGGCATCTGTCCACTTGGTGGCTTTCCATTGCTCGAGTTTTGTTTAAGATGCAGTGCACAGCCCAGCCCTGGCTGCCCTACAGCAGGCCCCTGGCAAAGGGTGTGCCTTGTCGATGACCCCAGGTTCCCCCAGACCTTCGTGTCTCACCTGAGGCCGGCCACCTGGCCAAGCACCAGGCCAAGGGCTGTGAAACATGCCGACGTCATGGCCACAGCTCCCCGGAGCTCCTTAGGCGCGCTTTCCCCCAGGTACATGGGCTGAATGCTCATGGCCACCCCTGTACGGAAAGGAAACATATTTGTTTTATGACATTTATTATGACCGCTTGGGTTTTGGCAACAGGGATTGGTCAGCCATGGCTCTCCATGCTAAATGAGTGAACTTTCTTTTTTTATTATATATATCACATGTTTTTGCTGAATATTTAAAATTAAGGGAGACTAGGATAGCACTATTTCGGCCTTGTTCTAGCCTCATCAGCTAGCCATACCCTTACTGGGATTTGATCCTGGGGCTTCTGCCTTGTAAGGCAGAGAATTAACATCTAGGCCACCAGATCTGATCCCTTCAGCTTTGTACCAGGATAGGGCTATATGTTTTTTTGTTCTGTTGGATCACCCTGGTATATTGAAGGAACGTCACAGCTCCTTTTTGCCTCTAGTATGTATATATATGTATGTATATATACATTCAAAACATAAAACGACACTAATACATTTTAAAAAAGAAAAGAAAAAAACAAAAAGAACAAAAAGAAAAAACAAAGAAAAACGAACAGTATTTGGACAGATTTGCAGCATATTCTACAGGAAAAATGGTTCCAACTATGTTAACATTCTATTATAGCTCTGTTAAGTTATTTGCATATGCCAGTTTTGGGGGGGGAAATACACATCTTAAATTGTAAAAAAACATTCTATATCTTTATATTAACAATAAATTCTAATACCAGGCAATAGCTTTGTCAATTAAATATTATTCTGATTGTATATTTACCACGTTTTTTTCTTTTTTTCTAACCACCAATAGAACCTCTCCCAACACTTGTACACGTCAGATTCTTCCTTATTTTTGATTTCTAACGTTAACTTATCAATTTCTGTGCAAAGTATGACCTTTTCTATGATCTCTTCCTCCTCAGGAATAGCTTCATTCTTCCAATATTGGACATAAATTAACCTGCCCGCTGTAGTTATGTGGATAATCAAATATATTTGATGTCTGCTGGAAGTTTGTTCCAAGGATCTACTATTCTTTCAGTAAAATAATATTTTCTCACATTGCTTTTGATCTTTCCCCCAACTAACTTCAGATTTTGTCCCCTTGTTCTTGTGTTCACTTTCCTATTAAAAACACTTCCCTCCTGAACCTTATTTAACCGTTTAACATATTTAAATGTTTCGATCATGTCCCCCCTTTTCCTTCTGTCCTCCAAAGTATACAGATTGTGTTCATGAAGTCTTTCCTGATAGGTTTTATGCTTAAGACCTTCCACCATTCTTGTAGCCCGTCTTTGGACCCGTTCAATTTTGTCAATATCTTTTTGTAGGTGAGGTCTCCAGAACTGAACACAGTATTCCAAATGGGCTCTCACCAGCGCTCTATATAAGGGGATCACAATCTCCCTCCATCTTGACAAACTCCTTTGGCCAGTCTGGTGTTAAAAGACACAATTGGGTATCATCAATGTATCCTAGCCAACAATAGTGGAACCTCCCCCCACCCCAGCGAAGAGAACCACCCCAAAGTCCTGTCTCTCCATGCCCAATCCACAGAGCCAGCCAGAAAAGATACCGAGGTCAATAGTATTGAAAGCAACAGAGAGATCCTCCCCCTGCCCACCCCACTTGCATTGGAAGGCAAAGATGGAGAAAGAAAAGCAGATGGTTTCTGATGGATTCTTGGCTCTGTTGTGATTAGCTCTGGCCCAGCTCCTGCCCCAAAGACTGTGGAGGTGGGGGAGACAGCCACATGCTGCAGGCCTGTTTTGCCCCTGGTGGAATCTGCTGATGAAGGCTCCTCTAACCAAGAAGACATGAGTGACAGGGAGGAGGAGAGTGTGGCAGACAGCTCAGAAGGAGATCAATTATCCAGCTCCTCCTTGGATTCAGAATAAGAGTTAATGATACAGCCACACATGCGGAGAGCGATGCATAGGCAACAACAACTGAGAGATTATTATCAAAGAAAATGAGGCCACCTGTGGTTGGGTGGGGCTGGGGTAATTAGTCAGGATGCTATAAATAGCAGCCTGTGGGTTTGGCCATTGTGGAGGATTATCTGATCATTGTGTTTCGTGACTGCTTTGCTGACTTCGACCTTTTGTGTGCTGATTTTTCCTCGCTTTGAAACTAAACCAGAGCAAAATGTGTTTCACTTTGTGAAAGAAGAAGGACTGTGAATTGCCTCACAGCTGCAAGCTAAGTATCACAGAACTGATAAGGGACTTGTACAAATTACCAGTTTGTTTGGAGACGAGTGCTCTTTGCTATACCAAAAGAGGGCTTAGTTTAAGTGAATTTTCATTATAAAGAATATTGTTTTGAATGTTCAATCGTGTGTGTGTGTCTGAAATTTGTACCTGAGAGCCCGACAGAACAGGCTCCAGGTTGCAGCCCCGGCTGATCTTCAAGGAACAAACCCTGGTCAGAGAGCAGAGGTTGCTTGTCACAATGCTGCATGTGAAATGTCTTGAACGTACCAGAATTGATGCCCGCAAAAAACCTGCTCAGCAAGATCATTTCGAAAGATTTCGCCACCCGGCTGAATCCCGCCAGCAGCGCAGCCAGGGCCACGAATGCGTTGTTCAGCAGTAAAGATTTCTTCCTTCAGGGGAACAAAGGGAGAAAAGGTTCAAAGGCTTGTTTCGGTCCGTCTGCCTCTTTCCTGGGCCTCTTGTGGCTGCCCCCCAGCATCACGGCTGCTCCTGGGGCTCCTCGCCTGGCCACAGGGGCAAGTGGCTTCCAGTGGCAAGAGGTTCCACAGGGAGTGGCATGTTGGTGGCCTTTTCTCCCCCATTAGTGGGAGGGGATGACTCAGCAGCCAGGTGGGCATGGCTGGGTGGTCACAGCCAGGGGTGGGCAGCAGGCAGGACGGGGTGGAACACAGTTCCAGCGGCGGAAATGAAGCTGATCGGCGGCTGTCACTTCCTGGATTACTGGTCTCGGCTTATCTCTCCTTTTTTTCCCTGCTGCTGCTGCTGTGTCAGCACTCCTTGCTTTTTTCCTCTTTCCTCCTTCCTGGCCTCGGACGAGCTTCCTTCTCTCCTGCCCGGCTCCCCTCCAGCCTCACACAGCCACCTCCCACCTGAGGTGCAAGCAGAAGGCGTGGGCAGCACTGGCAGCATTTATGCTTCTGGCTGAATCCAATTCTAGAAGACCCTAGGAGACCCCCCCTCCTGCTGAGAGAGGCTGGCCCAGCTCACCTGCCCATCTTCACAGCCATGGGGGCAGCAATCAGGGCTCCAGCCAGGCCCCCCAAAGGATACACGGAGACAATGAAGGACCAGACCAGCGTGATCATCTTGGCATCCAAGGCAGCTCCTGTGCGGTCCAGCCAGGTTTCATTAATAAAAGACTGGATGAACTACAGGGGGAGGAAGAAAATACATCTATTGTTTTATATTGCTGTTAGCCGCTCAGAGTCTGTGTGGAGTTGGATGGCATACAAGCGGGAGGGAGGGGCTACTGTCCGTACGGGGTGGGGGGACGCAGTGGGGTAGCAAAAATGGAGTTCCACCCCAGAGCCCCCAATTTGCATTGAAAGATGTAGAAAGAAAATGCAGGGCAGCTGTGCGCTCATCACTTTTTTCCTCTTTCCTCCTTCCTGGCTTCGGAGGAGCTTCCCTCTCTCCTGCCAGACTCCCCTCCAGCCTCACGCGGCCACCTCCCAAGGCCAGGAAGGAGGAAAGAGGAAAAAAGTGGGAAATGCGAAGCAAATTGTCACCCCAGCAAGCGACACTGGTGAGGTTGTAAATTGAGGACTTAACGAGGATGATCATTCAAGCCACTCCCACCTGGTCACATGGCCAGCAAGCCACTCCTACCCAGGCACATGACCATCAAGCCACACCCAGAAAATAAGCCATACCCACAGTGTGGCAGTAAAAGTTTTGGCTGCCCATTACTGCCTGGGGGCCTGTGTTCCAATGAGAGGCGATCTAGGAGGCCACCTTACCTTAGTGGGGGCGTTGATGATGGTGAGATTGTAGCCGTACTGAAAAGTGCCACCAATCCCAGCTGCACAGATGGTCAGAATCAGGATCTTACCTCGAACCTGGGAAACAATCACACATGATCATGGAGGCAGAGCGGAAAACTCCCAAGTGCCCCTTGTTGGGCTAGACTCCAAGGGAAAGTGGGTAGGGGGAGAGAAGAGAGTAGCTGACCCCCGCGAAGCTGGCTTCTGGGCAGTTTCTTTGAAAGGCCCTGGCCTTGGCCTGCCCTGTGCCTGACTCTTGAGTTTTGCCCAGGGGACCCTCTGGAGCAGGGGTGGGCAATTAATTTTGCCATGCGGCAGCATGACAAATTGGGATGGTTTTAGAGGGCTGGGCTAATATAATTAACTCAGATCAACCCAATACTGTAAAGACCCAGACCCTGGCCTCACCCAAACACCCAGACCCACTCCACAGACCCCTAATTGTTTGCTTTACGGCAACACGGTGCACCACAGTCACTGCGCTGGAGTGTTTGCATGGTTTCTGTGCTCAGCCGCTCTCGGTAGGAGTTTAGGGTCCGCTCTAGTGCTGTTCTGTCGGGCTCTCTGTAGACTCCTCCCAAAAATTCACAGGTACAAATTTCAGACACACACACGTTTGAAAATTCAAAACAATGCTGATGCAATCAAGGCGGCATGGTACGTGCATCTTGCCGCCTTGAGCGCCACTTTGTAGGTCTTAATAAAAACTCTTACAAGTGTTCGGTCAGATTCAGACTTAATCTTCCTCCATCACTTCTCTAGATGTCTCTTCTGGCGTTTCAACTCCCGGAGCTCCTTGTTGAACCACAGGGCTCTACGGGGTCTAGTGCCACAAAGAGGCCGCAAAGGCGCAATTCGGTCGAGAGCCTCCACTGCAGCCCTGTTCCAGGCCTCAGCAAGAGACTCCATCGAGCTGTGGACAAGTGAATCTGGTAAAACCCCAAGCGCCCTCTGAAAGCCCTCAGGGTCCATCAGGCGTCTGGGGCAGAACCTCTTAATTGGTTCCGCCTCCCTGCGGGGGAGGATTGGAGCCGGGATATCAAGCCGCAGTAGAAAATGGTCTGACCATGACAAAGGCAATGCTTCTAAGCCCCTTAGTCTCAGACCATTATTCAATTGCCCCGAGAGGAATATCATATCGGTTGTGTGCCCACCCTCGTGAGTTGGACCCTGAACTACTTGAGTCAGGTCCATGGCTGTCATGGTGGCCATGAACTCCTGTGCCAATCCAGAGGAACCGCCGAGTGACGGTAGATTGAAGTCCCCCAGGACAATAAGTCCGGGGAACTCCACCGCCAACCCGGCCACCTCCTCGAGCAACACAGGCAGGGCTGTTGACACGCAGCTGGGAGGCAGGTACGTGAGTAACAAGCCCACCTGAACCCCTGAATCCAACTTCACAAGGAGTGACTCACAACCCGCAATCTCAGGGGCAACGAGTCTACGCAGGCGAAGGTTCTCCCTGGCTACAATAGCCACTTCCCCCCTTCCCTGAGGTCGAGGCTGATGCCATATCTGAAACCCGGCTGGGCATAATTCCGAAAGAGGAACTCCTCCCTCTGGGCCCAGCCAGGTTTCAGTCACACATGCCAGATCGGCCTCCTCATCCAGGATTAAATCCCGGATGAGGAGGGCTTTGTTAACTACCGATCTGGCATTGAGCAGCAGCAGCTTGAGTCCAGGGCCCGGATTGCACTCGTCACCAGGGCTCCGATTTGAGCTCATGGGACCGGAACAAAGGATCACTATTAAGCAGCGATCTCTTTTGCCTCCAGAACGGCTAGCCCCGTGGCTCCCGCCATATCTACCTCTCCCCAGCAAGACTGAAATATTCTGGCCCTCTGTCACCTCGGAGAAAGGTACCCCCACCAGTGTTCCCTCTAATTTTTTTTTGGGGGGGGGGCGGAAAAGTATGGTGTCTGAGCAGCAGTCCATTCGGGCGGCACAGAAATAATAAATAAATAAATAAATAAATAAACAAAAAAAAACCCCCACCCTGTTTTGTCTCAGAGAATTTCAAAATAAAATTTATTTATTATTTATTTTATTTATTATTTGGATTTGTATGCCGCCCCTCTCCGAAAACTGTCTGTCTATAACAGTGTACTGTCTGTCTATAACAGTGAGCTCATAATAGGGCAACTCTATCAATATCAAAATGCCACTTAAATAGTTGAGCTAGTTTCAAACTAGATTTTGATTTTCTTTCTCTCTTCCTTACTCCCATTCTTTTTCTTTCTCTTTTCCTTCCTCTCTTTTTTCTATCTGTTTCCCTCTCTTCCTCTCTCTCTCCTTCCCTCTCACACTTTCCCTCTCGGCTTCTGGACAGGTTTGGAAAACTCTGAGTTGATGATGATTTTAAGTGAGCGATTGCTCACTGCTCAGCTTAGAGGGAACTATGACCCCCACCCCTCCTGTCCCTCTACCGCCAGGTAGGCTAAATTCTGCATTCATACTGACCCTATTATTCCCATACATACCATCCCACTCACCCCACTCATTCATATTATAAAAATTACAATTACCATTTACCCCATCCATACCCCACTCATCCCACAGGTTAATCCCATCATTCATTCCCTTCGCTTCATATATACCTTCCATCTGATCCCAAATATCCATCATTAAAATTACCCCCCAATAGAATAGTTAAAAGATATATAAAATTTAAAAAAATGATTAATTAATTAAAAAAGGTTAACCAGTCATTTATAAATTAATCTGAGACAATAATATAAATTAGAATCAATTAATATAAAATCAGTTCTTAAATGAATAAATAGTTCAAAATTCATCAATCAATCAGTCAATCCAGGTCAGGGTGATAATAATGTCTTTAGTAAATCCTTCTTTAAGACTGCTGTGTTATAAAGTCATCCACTAGGGGCGCAGTGTCTTCAATGTTATTCGATAGGGAATAGGGAATACAGTACAGAAGATGGATGGAAAAAGGGGGGGGAGGGGGGGAGATGACAAAGCAACGATCTCAACATTTGCAAATACCCCCAGTTTAATAGGCAGTTCGGCAGCTCAGTTCCCATTGTCCACTCTGGAAGTGAGGGGAGAGGAGGGTGGGGGACTCCATTGTTCACTCTCCCCCAACTCTGCCCTCTCTGTTCTTTCAATCCAATCCCAGCCAACACTCCACTCCACAGGGCAGCTCCAACTCGCCTCAGCCTCCTTCCTGCATATTCCGGCCATCTGTCTCCTTCGTCCCCCTCAGCACCAGCAGCTCTCACCCACTTGCATCGTACAGGGGGCTGGGCTGCTGCTCTTCGCCCACCAGCCGGCATCCCAGCTCCTCTGCTCTCCGCAAACCACCTCCGGCGCCGAGAGCCGACCGCTCCCACCGGCCTGCACCCTCGGCGTCCTCAGTTTCACACAGCACCAGTTACTCTCACTTCCTGGTGTCTTCCTGGTGTATCGCTAAGAGGGTCGGTTTGTTCCCTGGGTTGTTTTCCACTCATTTATCTCCAGCTCACGTCTCTCCACCTGTGTTCAGCGTCTGGGAGCAGCCGCCATCTCCCGCTCCCCAGCTGACCAACCAGGCAATTTCTCGGAGCTATTGTCCCTGGCGCCACATAAAGCAACACAACAGCATCCAATATTAATCCCCCAAACACAGAGGGTTGCAAAGCCAGAAAGAATCAGACAATATCTGGTCTGGATTGACTCATTGTTCTGTGGGGTGACTACCCCCCCCCCCCATGTCACCCCACAGAACACCATTGCTTGCAATGTGATCGCAAAGATCATTTATATAGAGTATGAGGAGTCCTAGTATATTGCCTTGGGGTACGCCGCTGTTAGCCAGAAAAGGATTGTTGTCTGTTTGATAGGAATGCCGTTACCCAGCCATGTAGGGATCCTGAGATGCCGTAGAATTTCAGTTTTAGAAGTAGTTTGTCATGAACCACTTAGTCGAAGTCATTTATAGAAGTTAATGTAAATTGCATCTATTGATTTGCCCTGATTGAGATATGTAGTCATTATTATTATTATTATTATTATTATTATTATTATTATTATTATTATTATGGATTTCGTATTTCATCACCAGTCGGGCGCTTCCCAAGCACCTAGGACTGCGTGATGTAGTGGCAAATTATGTTTGCCGATCCCAGTAAAGCGGCCTTTTGCAATTGACAGGTGGAGGTTTTGTCAATTCCGATGGTTTTCAAATGTCCACTGAGATCCTTTGGCACTGCGCCCAGCGTGCCAAGTACCACTGGGACCACTTTCACGGGCTTATGCCAGAGTCGTTGCAGCTCGATTTTTAGATCTTCGTATTTCACTAATTTCCCTAGCTGCTTCTCCTTAATAATAATAATAATAATAATAATTATTATTATTATTATTTAGATTTGTATGCTGCCCTTCTCCAAAGACTCTCCAAAGACCATATGTTCTTGCAGTGTAGGAGTTGCAGGTTGCAAGATAGCACCTAATTGGACACTTTTTGATAACCAGGTGGGCAGATAGAACTGAGGGAAAGAAATAATGGTTTGGGCGCGAAAACCCCAGACCCAGCTTTGCTTCTTCTGCAACCACTTGGCTTTAGTGTTGTGGTTAGCTCTGGCCCAGCTCCTGCCCCAAGGAATGTGCAGGTGGATGTAGGGGAAACATCCACATGCCGCAGGCCTGTTTTGCTCCCGATGGAATCTGCCGACGAAGCCTCCTATGACCTAGGAAGCATGAGTGACAGGGAAGAGGGGAGTTTGGCAGACAGCCCAGGAGGAGATCAATCATCCGTATCATCCCTGGATTCTGAACAAGAATTAATGACACATCCACGCATGGGTAGAGTGATGCATAGGAGACAACAACTGAAGGATTATTACAAGAGAAAATGAGGCCACCTGTGGTTGGGTGGGGCTGCTGTAATTAGTGCTACAGATAAAAGTGCAGCCTGGTGTTTTAGCCTCATGGCAGTTTATCTGATTCATTGTTTCGTCAAGATCGTGGTTTTTGTGCTGTTCAAGATTGTGTGTGGACTCTCTGGACTTTAGAATTGGACTCAATTTCCCAGTTATTGGGTGAGCAATTGGATTTCATTTCACCTGTGCCTTGTGTGTACCAGAAAATCCCTTTGACGTTTAAAAAGGGAACTGTTTCTGTTTTTTCTGTTTATAAAAACTTTTGGGTCTTCCTTTTATCGTGTGGTGTGTGTCTTCCTGGACTAATTACCCTGTCGGTTGAGACACGCCGGCAGAACATTTAGTAACGTGCATTTTCGGCTAACCTTTTGCAACTGAGCAAGTTGGGACAACTGGCAAGGAATTTCATCTTTCAACACAACAACAACCCAAAACGAATACCTCCAAACCAACAAAAGATAAGTGTTGGAATGGCCCGGCAGAGGCCCGGCTTGAATCCCATTGAAAATTGGTTGGTTCCCAATTTTTTTAAACTTGGTTGGTTGGTGCCATGCTGAGATGCTGCTTACCCTGGATGCTCTCATAAAATCAAAAGGTGCTTCAACAAAGCTTATTAGTAGCAATTTTGTGCAATCACATTATTGTAAGTTTAAAATTATCATTTTTATCCTAAAATATTTCAGTTTGTTTTTCAATTGTAGTTTAACATGTTATATTAAAGATGGAAAATATTCTGAGGTTATTTGTCTTAGATCTGATATTTTTACATATCAAAAACCTGGCATGTTAAACAGGGGTCCCATATCCACTGTACGTAGTTTTTCTAACTATGTAAATTAAATTTCTATTCAGTTACAAAGGAGCTTATTCTTATGGATTTAATGCAGTGCCCAACACAAATTAGGAATAAATCTTCAAAACACCAAGAAGGGAAATAGTACTCCAACTACATCTTCAAATCTGATGTCGTAGTGAACCACGATACCAGCCAAGTAGATGGTTCCTCTTCTACCTCTGTCATCCTCTCTTTTTTCTTTTCCATTCTGCATCTTTCTTTTCATTAGAAGAAACATAGAAGACTGACAGCAGAAGAAGACCTCATGGTCCATCTAGTCTGCCCTTATACTATTTCCTGTATTTTATCTTACAATGGATATAAGTTTATCCCAGGCATGTTTATTATTACTTCTATTCTACCCCTTCCCAATATTTCTTTCTTTTATTGCTTATCCCCTCTTTTTTCTTTTTCTTTCTCTGTTATCCCCACGATTAGGTTATCTTATGTTATATGATTTGAATGTACTAATCATTATCTTATGTATTGTTGATTTACTTTATGTTGTTTTCTGTTATCTTATTATTTTAAAACTTAATAAAGATTATTTTTAAAAAACAAAAAACAAAGGAACTCATTATTATGGATTTAACGCAGTGCTGATTGTATTAAGTTAGGGCGGTAGGAAAAGCAAGTAGGATGCTTGGCTGCATAGCTACAGGTATAACAAGCAGGAAGAGGGAGATTGTGATCCCGCTGTATAGAGCACTGGTGAGACCACATTTGGAATAATACTGTGTTCAGCTCTGGAGACCTCACCTACAAAAAGATATTGACAAAATTGAACGGGTCCAAAGATGGGCGACAAGAATGGTGGAAGGTCTTAAGCATAAAACGTATCAGGAAAGACTTAATGAACTCCATCTGTATAGTCTGCAGGACAGAAGGAAAAGGGGGGACATGATCGAAACATTTAAATATGTTAAAGGGTTAAATAGGGTTCAGGAGGGAAGTGTTTTTAACAGGAAAGTGAACACAAGAACAAGGGGACACAATCTGAAGTTAGTTAGGGGAAAGATTAAAAGCAACATGAGAAAACATTATTTTACTGAAGGAATAGTAGATCCTTGGAACAAACTTCCAGCAGACGTGGTTGGTAAATCCACAGTAACTGAATTTAAACATGCCTGGAATAAACATATATCCATCCTAAGATAAAATACAGAAAATCAAATGAAAAATGCCCCCTTCCTCCCCAACTCGCAAGATTCAGCTGGGAGCCCGTGAAACGGCTGCCTCCTTTTGTGTGTGTGTGGGGGGGCCTACAGCTTTACCTGAACGGCTGGGAAGACCCTGGGAAGTGACCGGCCACATTGGATGGGGCCAAAGGGAAGAGCTGAGACCGGCAGCTCCCGACTGACCTCGTCAAAAGAATTTGATGGTTGTTCAGAGATTTTGTGGGATTCCCCTGCCTTTCAGGAATGGGGAACGTTAAATACAATAATCCCTCACTACTTCACGGTTCATCTTTCATGGATTCGCTATTTCATGGGTTTTCAAAGGGGGCTTAAATCCATTAAATCCATTAAAAAATTTAAATCCATTAAAAATTCATAAAATTCTTCTACAGTTCTATTGTACTCTATTAAAGAAACTGGTAGGCTATCCCATGTAGTTCCAGCTGAGAAACATTATAGAATGACGGTTTAATGCAAAGGGTGGGTTTTAGATTAGATTTAGATTTAGATTTTAATCTCTCCGAAGACTCTCCAAAGACTCGGGGCGGCTCACAACAACAACAATACAATATACAAAGTACAAATCCAATATAAGTTTAAAAAAAACGAATTTAAAACCCGTAAATATTAAAAACGATCATTACTACACAGTCACCCCATTCTCATATATTACAGTCAGAAAAAGGTGGTAATGGAGGGGGAAATAGTTATTCCCCCCCATGCCTGGCGACAAAGATAGGTCTTCAACATCTTGCAGAAGGCGGGAAGAGTAGGGGTAATTCGAATCTCCGAGGGGAGTTGATTCCAGACGGCCGGGGCTGCCACAGAGAAGGCTCTTCCTCTTTAAAAGTCCAAATACTCGTTAAATACATTAAAAAAATATCTTTCCTCTACTTCACGGAAATTCGTTTTTCACGGGTGGTCTTGGACCGCATCCCCCGCGAAAAACGAGGTATCACTGTACCTGAAGGGTGAGGAGCTTCCTGGGCTTCTCCAGACGAGAGAGGAATGAATATCTCCGGGACCGCCTTCTGCCGCACGAATCCCAGCGACCAGTTAGGTCCCACAGAGTTGGCCTTCTCCGGGTCCCGTCGACTAAACAATGTTGTCTGGCGGGACCCAGGGGAAGAGCCTTCTCTGTGGTGGCCCCGACTCTCTGGAACCAGCTCCCCCCCAGATATCAGACTTGCCCCCACCCTCCTTGCCTTTTGCAAGCTCCTTAAAATCCACCTCTGTCGTCAGGCATGGGGGAATTGAAAATTTCCCTTCCCCCTAGGCTTATAGAATTTATACACGGTATGTTTGTATGTATGATTGGTTCTTTAAATTGGGGGTTTTTTAGATCATTTTTAATATTAGATTTGTTTACATTGTCTTTTTTATTGTTGTTAGCCGCCCCGAGTCTGCAGAGAGGGGCGGCATACAAATCAAATAAATAGATAGATAGATAGATAGATAGATAGATAGATAGATAGATAGATAGATAGAGATAGATAGATAGATAGATAGATAGATAGATAGATAGATAGATAGATAGATAGACAGACAGACAGACAGACAGACAGACAGACAAACAAAATAAACCTCCACACACACACCCTATGTCCTATGGATTCCTGGAAGAATCGCTACGTCCAATAGCTGACCCCCCCCCCCCCCAAATAAAACGTAAGACTGTACCACTTGCTGGAGTGCGTTCATCCTGCTTGAGACTTGCGCCCGAGGAGTCCGTGGAACCCTTTGGGAAGAATGCTGGAGCACCGTCTGAATCTCCAATTCAGGAATGTGTGCTTGGTCACCCATTACACACCACGATGCAAATGTTTAGCTGGGCAGGTGAGAAGCTGCGCTGAACGTTTCCACTGAACCGGGAGCAGGAGGCAAGAGGCAGGTGGGCCAGTTGCCCGCAGACTGGGGGGCAACGTTGGTCTGAAGCCCCTCTACTTTTGCCATCCTTGCTGTTCAGCTGGAGAGCAAGCACTGTCTACTGGTGATGTCAGAATCGATGGGGTTAATTTTTGAGGGGCTCTGAACAGGTTTGATGCCCTCCAAGGCATCCTTGCCTTGCAGGTGTGGCTTTTACTGCTCACCTGCCCTGTGCCGCGTGGCCAGAAGAAGCTGCAGAGCCATGAAACAGAGGCAGGGGGGAGTGGGGGGTCTCTGCTAGGGGGTGAGCCATCTTCTGGCTCATAATTCACTAGCTTACAACCTGCCTTTCAACTAGAACAGGGGTGTCAATCTCAATTTGCATGAATGGTATGTGCACGATACATGGTACGTTTGCATGAATTGCACAAGCAATCAGCCGCACGAATCCCAGCGATCGGTTAGGTCCCATAGAGTCGGCCTGCTGTGGGTCCCTCGTTTGGCGGGACCCAGAGGAAGAGCCTTCTCTGTGGTGCCCCCGACCCTCTGGAACCAGCTCCCCCCAGAGATCAGGACTGCCCCCACCCTCCTTGCCTTTCGTAAGCTCCTTAAAACCCACCTCTGTCATCAGGCATGGGGGAATTGAGATATCCCTTTCCCCCTAGGCCTATACAATTTATGCATGGTATGTTTGTGTGTATGTTTGGTTTTCATATGGGTTTTTTTAATTATTAAACTTTAGATTTGTTATATACTGTTTTACTATTGTTGTTAGCCGCCCCAAGTCTGCGGAAAGGGGCAGCATACAAATCTAATAAATAAATAAATAAATAAATAAATAAATAAAATAAATCGTGGGCCTCCCTAGATACGCCCACGTCTCGTCAACACTCCGTGGCTTACATTCTGGTCACAATTCGACTACTGCAATGCTCTCTACATGGGGCTGCCTCTGAAGAGCGTTCGGAAACTGCAAATCATGCAGAATGCAGCCACACGAGCGGTCATGGGCTTGCCCAGACACGTACATATCTCTCCAACACTCCATGGTCTGCATTGGCTGCCGATCAGTTTCCGGTCACAATTCAAAGTGTTGGTAATGACCTTTAAAGCCCTACATGGCATCGGACCAGAATACCTTCGGGACCGCCTTCTGCTGCACGAATCCCAGCGGCCAATCAGGTCCCACAGAGTTGGCCTTCTCCGGGTCCCGTCGACTAAACAATATCGTCTGGTGGGACCTAGGGGGAAGAGTCTTCTCTGTGGTGGCCCCGGTCCTCTGGAATAAACTCCCCCCAGAGATTCAAATTGCCCCCACCCTCCTCGCCTTCCGCAAGATGTTGAAGCCACACTTATGCCACCAGGCATGAGGGGGGGACTAACTCTCTCCCCCACACTTCTGACTTTAACATCCGAGAGTGGTGTGATTGTGGAGAATTGATTTTTAGTAGTAATGGGTTTTAATTTAGTTCTCTAATATTGGATTTGTATTATATTGTATTAGTGTTGCTGATGTGAGCCGCTCCGAGTCCTCGGAGAGGGGCGGCATACAAATCTAATATATTATTATTATTATTATTATTATTATTATTATTATTATTATTAATAATAATAATAATCCCAGCGGCCAATCAGGTCCCACAGAGTTGGCCTTCTCCGGGTCCCGTCGACTAAACAATGTCGTCTGGTGGGACCTAGGGGAAGAGCCTTCTCTGTGGTGGCCCCCGAGTCTTTGGAGAGGGGCGGCATACAAATAAATAAATAATATTATTATTATTATTATTATTATTATTATTATTATTATTATTATTATTAATTAGATTTGTATGCCGCCCCTCTCCGCAGACTCGGGGCGGCTCACAACAGTGATAAAAACAATATATAATGACAAATCTAATAATTAGAATCTAAAATAACAATTGTACATTTAAAAATCTAAAAGCAAGGAACCCCAATATAAAAAACATACATACAGTCATATCATGCACTAGGACTACATAGGCAGGGGGAGATGTCTCAATTCCCCCACGCTTGATGACAAAGGTGGGTTTTAAGGAGTTTACGAAAGGCAAGGAGGGTAGGGGCAGTTGTAATCTCTGGAGGGAGCTGATTCCAGAGGGTTGGAGACGCCACAGAGAAGGCTCTTCCCCTGAGTCCCGCCAGATGACATTGTTTAGTCGACGGGACCCAGAGAAGACCAACTCTGTGGGACCTTGGGATGTACGTGTGTATAGTTGAGTTACTCTGCTATGAGTTTTAATTAGGGCTTTAGAATTTTTTCTTGACTTCTTTTTATTGTTGTCTGTAATTTTATATGGTAATTTTATGTTGTTGTAAGCTGCTTTGAGTCCACTCAGGTCTGCATCTGGGTTGTGTTTGACCTCAGGGTGGGCATGGCCAGCTCCATCTCACTCCTAGTGGAGGTACCAGTAGTGGCCAGAGGGCTCTTCCAGCGAAAATGGACTCCCAGGCTCAGTTTTCAGCTGCCACGGCTTCCTGCAACCCTCTATCAGTGAAAATGGAGGTCAGGGGACCATTTTTGCTGGCAGAAGCCCCACAGACCCATCCTTTGCTGTTTCCAAGCCAGCCCCACAGGCCAGATCTATCCCACGGGCTGGAACAGGGCCCTGGGCATTGAGTTTGACACCCCTGAATTCTAGAGCAGGGGTAGGCAAAATGGGCTCTTCTATGACTTGTGGACTTTAACTCCCAGAATTCCTGAGCCAATCATGCTAGCTCAGGAATTCTGGGAGTTGAAGTCCACATGTCATAGAAGAGCCCACTTGGCCTACCCCTGGACTAGGGTATCCCCACAACCTTGTAAGGAAGCGGCCCTATCTGGACCGGGAGTCACTGCTCACAGTCACTCATACCCTCATCACCTCGAGGTTCGACTACTGTAACGCTGTCTACATGGGGCTATCTTTGAAAAGTGTTCGGAAACTTCAGATCGTGCAGAATGCAGCTGCAAGAGCAATCATGGACTTCCCAAGGTATGCCCATGTTTCACCAACACTCCGCAGTCTGCATTGGTTGCCAATCAATTTCCGGTCACAATTCAAAGTGTTCGTTATGACCTATAAAGCCCTCCATGGCATCGGACCAGAATATCTCCGGGACCGCCTTCTGCCGCATGAATCCCAGCGACCGGTTAGGTCCCACAGAGTTGGCCTTCTTCGGGTCCCTTTGACTAAGCAACGTCGTTTGGTGGGACCCAGGGGAAGAATCTTCTCTGTGGTGGCCCCAGCCCTCTGGAACCAGCTCCCCCCAGATATCAGAGTTGCCCCCACCCTCCTTGCCTTTCGCAAGCTCCTTAAAACCCACCTCTGTCGTCAGGCATGGGGGAATTGAAATTTCCCTTCCCCCTAGGCTTATAGAATTTATACATGGTATGCTTGTATGTATGAGTGGTTCTTTAAATTGGGGTTTTTAAGATTATTTTTAATATTACATTTGTTTACATTGTCTTTTTATACTGTTGTTAGCCAGAGAGGAGCGGCATACAAATCAAATCAAATCGAATCGAATCAAATCAGATCAGATCAGATCAGATCAGATCAGATCAGATAAAATAAAATAAAATAAACAAACAAACAAACAAACAAACAAATAAATAAATATATAAATCTCAAAGCTTTCATGACCAACGATGGTCTTGAACAGTGCTCTCCACAGCCTAGACCAGGATGCATCATGAGCAGGCCACACCGTTCCCAGCTCCATGAAGGGGGAGAATGTCACAAAACATCACATGACGGCAACGCAATGCCACGCGTTTCATACCTATGGCCTCGACCACCTGACTCCCAGGTCTGTTTTTCCATTACCTACTAGAGTTTGCAATTGCTGGACATGATGAAAGTAAGTTGCAATTCAGATAATACATGATGAATTGAAATTGTGGAGAGAGCATGTGTCAAATATTAACCTCTCTACCATGCTGCCTCTCCATCTGGGATAGTAAAACTGGAGCCCACTGGAACAATTTGCAAGTGAATTTTTTTATTGTCCTGTTGATCTTCCTGTATTTTAAGCCATAAATTTTACACTTCAGTTTCCTGAGTTACACATCATTAACCGTACACCTTTGCCTAGAGGGCTCTTTTCCTAGGCCAGAGGGAAAACACTCACAGTAAAACACTCACACTTCTGAGAAAGTTTAAATGCAAAGCAGAACATAAAAGAGACAGGGCTGGAAAGGATGTGCAGTCTTCTAGTCCAACCTTCTGTACCAGGGGTCTCAAACTCAATTTACCCGGGGGGCCCTGGAGGTAGAGGCTGGGTGAGGCTGGGCTGCATCAGATTTTCCACAAGCAAAGCTCTTACAAAAACATTCCAATGTTATCAAGTGTCTTTATTTTTTCATCTTATTTTGTGTTAAAAAACTAAAAATAAATTAACAAATTCATAAGAAATAAATAAATAAATCAGTAATAAATAAATAAAATGAAAATGATGATGATGATGATGATGATGATGATGATGATGATAATAATAATAATAATAATAATAATAATACAGCAGATATAGAAGACTGAAGAAACCACATTCAGCTCCACACACAGTACTGAATAGTGAGTGCCATTTGTATCAAACCCGGGCCGCAAACTATTGTCCCAAAGGCCACAGTTGGCCCGCAGGGTGTGAGTTTAAGACCCCTGTTCTAGACCCTTTTATAATTCTGGACAAATGGCTATTAGTTCTCTTCTTGAAACCCTCCAGTGATGGAGTGTGTTAAGTTCTGGAACTGAAGAGACCCAGAGGCAGAAGTCACCAACAGCTCTTCATTGGAGAAGATCCAGCAAAGAAACCAGCTGGGAATCTCTCTCTTTAAACAGAGGGCTGCTGTCTGGTTCAACCAATCAGCATTCTTGGGTTTCCCGCTTCCAGAGCGGATCTTGGAGGAAACAGCTTTGTTAATACATGGTACTCACCAGTATTTGGGGTTGCCATGTATGTAAACTACCAATTGTAGTTTGTACCTTTATAGATGCAATATACCTTTAAGGACTTTCACTGGTTCGCCATAAGAGGGCGCCAGCACTCTCTCCCGATGATGATGCTGGAGAGCTCATTCGTTCTTTGCCTTTACCTTGAGGTGGGGAACATATTCTGCTTCGTGCTGCTATGTGCGGTTTGTTGTTCATTTCTGCTTTGGGCTTCCAAGTCAAAAGAATTGGCGCAGGAGCCCGAGGCTCCTGGTGAAGATAAGTACCTATCTTAATCCAAACGGCAGGCTTTATCGAGCCGTGAGGAGGATAAGAGGGACAATGTTTCCAAACATAAGTTAAAAGGTTGCGTAACTCGCGGTTAGTAGAGAAAAGAAAGTCTTGTCTAAATTTAGGCTCAAAAGCTCTGAGAATCTGTCCAAGCTCCTTCACGTGACCGGCCTGCGGCTTGGACAAATCTCCCCCCATACTTACGAAAAATTGCCCGCTCCAACCGACGGACGATGAGGGTGCCAGTAAGCGATGAGGGTCTCAGGCACGTGTCAACAGCAGGATAAAGCTGCCCGCATTCTCCACCACCTGCGGATGCTGCAAAATCCCTGTGGGGAACAGGGTCTTCAGAGAGACTTAGGGCAACCCAGATGCGTGGGGTCACTCACGAATTCGAATCCTAGAAAGAAAACTTGGACACATTTCTCTCTGGGTGAAATGACACAGTTTTGGGCCGTGCACTTCCTTTTATTGGGGGAATATGCAAATTGGGTAAGGTTATACATATATGTCAAGTGGTATACAAACATCCAATAACATGACTCTAAAATATGACACAACTTCCGAGTCCTTCCTATCTACATATGGCACGTAACTAGTTTCTACTGAACAAATGTCTCTTATGGCCAATTTCCTGGGCTCCTTTGTTGTGAATATGGTTATCTCCTGTTTACCACAAAGCAAGGTCTTTTATTGCTGCTTTCGTCCTGTTTTCCCCAAGAAATGTAAATATGCATCCTTTTATCACACAGTTCTCATCCTGCTGACACATTCTTGTTATTCAAGGGGGGCTGCCATGAACCGCTTTATGGCCAGTCACTTCCTCAAGCAGAGTTCACCAGAAATGCAGACTTGTCCTTATGTGGTTTTTACGTTCAGTCCTATTCTGGCTAATGGAATAAAAGTGTATAAGACAGTTATGTTAGAAGTCCAGATATTAAATCCTATCCTAACATGATATGGCAGCCACATGTATATATGTAAATAATACTTGTTTAGCATACTAAGTCTGTGTCGTTACTGGCTGTATCACACATCCACACTCTTACCAAAAACTCTGCGTATGTCGAAGGTCGCGCAGCCTAGCTACACCGAGACATACTAACAAGCTTCATTCAATTCAACCGTGTTGCCCACAAGTTCTTCTCCCCATTACTTCTTCTCCTGCCTCTGGTGCTTTGGGAAAGAGACCGAGCCCCTCGTCTCTGTGAGAGCCCCTCAAACACTGCAAGGCTGCTCTCAGGCCTCCCCCAAACCTTCTCTTCGGTAGTCTTCATGTCCAGATGGAGAAACCAACATGACTGGGGATTCTGGTGCAAGCATCCCACACTCCCTTACAAAACATCCCTTTTGGTCTATAAACTACATTTAATTCAAGAGCAGGAACAACCTCGATGGATATTTGTCAACTATATTTCGTTCCTTCTACTAGCAGAAACAGGAAAGCAGATAACTACAATGGCACCTTTACTTAAGAATGCCTCTACTGAAGAACTTTTCTAGATAAGAACCGGGTGTTCAAGATTTTTTTTTGCCTCTTCTTAAGAACCTGAGAAAACTTTCCTGGAAATTTGAGAGCAGCACGAAGGCTCGGCCAGCTTCCTGCCATTCCCCCTTTAATCCTGGCCATCTCGGGCTTTTCTGGGCTGCCAGAGGAGCCTTTTGGTGGTTCTTAAGGAGGCTTTGGCAACCCAGAGAGAACAAAGCATTTTCCTTTCTCCGGGTGCTTGGAGAGGGAATAAACCTCTGCCAGCACCCCGAGAAAAGAAACACTCCCTTCGCTCTGGGCAGCGACTGTCCTCCTCCTCTTCTTCTTCCTCCTCCTCCCACCCAAATTCTGAGCTTTTATTTCTTTCCTAATGGATTTGCTATTTACATTGATTCCTATGGGAAAAATTGCTTCTACTTACAAAGTTTTCTACTTAAGAACCTGGTCATGGAACGAATTAAGTTCTTAAGTAGAGGTACCACTGTATTTTGTAAATCTTCCATTGGTCTACATAATTTCCTACCACACAGTTGTTCCCTTAGGGAAAAGATATGTATTTTCTGCCCTTCCGTACTTGGTCATAAGAGGGCCTGGCAACCCCTTTGCTTTCCAATCCACAACTGGCTGGGCTCACAAGTAATAACAGGAAGCCACAATTCTTGGTTTACCAACAAGGACAACTTCTCAAGGCAAAGTGGAGCATTCGGGCTATGTGGGGTCAGCGAACCCAATGAAGCACCAGAAGCAGCAACGATGGCCCCAGTGAAAGAGAAGTCCCTTCGCCCACTTGGTACACCCCCAAACTCCCAAAACAGCCCCAACACAGAGCGACCTATGCAAAGTTTGCCCTTCCACAGCAAAAGATCATGCCACTTGGACCAGTGTTCCCTCTAATTTTTTTCCAGTGTGGGCGGAAAAGTATAGTGTCTGAGCGGCAGTCCCTTTGGGACTGGGCGGCATATAAGTATAAATAAGTAAGTAAGTAAGTAAGTAAGTAAGTAAGTAAGTAAGTAAGTAAGTAAGTAAGTAAGTAAAAAAAATAAAAATAAAAAATAAAAAATAAAAAATAAAAAATAAAAAATAAAAAATAAAAAATAAAAATAAATAAATAAATAAAGTAAGTGTGGGCGTATGCTATCACACATGAGCAAGTTCTTGCATCCATAATTCTATATTTTCAATAGTTTATTTTCAAATACAGTGGTCCCTCGATCATCGCGAGGGTTCCGTTCCAGGACCCCAAGCGATGATCGATTTTTCGCGAAGTAGCGGTGCGGAAGTAAAAACACCATCTGCGCATGCGCAGATGGTGTTTTTACTTCCACCGCCGCCCGCCCTTCGCCCGCCCACCCCGTTGCTCGCGCCTGGGGTTTCCCCGCGCGCGTGCCGCCCGCCCGCCCACGCTGTTGCTGGGGCCGCTTCCCAGCTGGGGAGCGGAGCTGGGGTGTCCCCAAGCGCGCGCGCACCGCCCACCCGCCCACGCTGTTGCTGGGGCCGCTTCCCAGCTGGGGAGTGGAGCTGGGGTGTCCCCAAGCGCGCGCGCACCGCCCGCCCGCCCACGCTGTTGCTGGGGCCGCTTCCCAGCTGGGGAGCGAAGCTGGGGTTTCCCCAAGCGCGCGCGCGTTGCTGGGGCCGCTTCCAAGCTGGGGAGCGGAGCTGGGGTGTCCCCAAGCGCGCGCGCACCGCCCGCCCGCCCACGCTGTTGCTGGGGCCGCTTCCCAGCTGGGGAGCGGAGCTGGGGTGTCCCTGCGCCTGCCGCCCGCCCGCCCACGCCGTTGCTCGCGCTGCTGCTGGGGGAAGACCCAGGGAAGCCGCCCAGCTTCCCAGCTGGGGAACTCCACCATCTACGCATGCATGGCCATAGAAAAAAAGGCACGCATGCGCAGATGGTGGAGTTTACTTCCGGGTTGAAAACTCGCGAAATAGCCCTTTCGTGATGCTCGAGGACGCGAAACTCGAGGGTTCACTGTACACAGTAATCATTCAACACTCCAAGCTACCTAAGATTAGCCTCTCACAACAGCCATTACAAATTATAAATCTTTCCCTCTAGAAATACCAAGATGTATTTGAGAACTTTAGGTTTAGTCTGTCAGTCTCAGATTAAAAACATTATCAATATCCAATATATTCATAAATGTATTTAATAAGTCAAAAAAGTCTGGCTCGCCTTACAGTTTCTCTACCTCCCTCTTTCCTTTCTATCTCTCCCTCCCTCTTTCCTTTCTATTTCTCCCTCCCTCTTTCCTTTCTATTTCTCCCTCCCTCTTTCCTTTCTATTTCTCCCTCCCTCTTTCCTTTCTATCTCTCCCTCCCTCTTTTCTTTCTCCCTCTTTCCTTTCTATCTCTCCCTCTTTCCTTTCTATCTCTCCATCCCTCTTTCCTCCCTCTTTCCTTTCTATCTCTCCCTCTTTCCTTTCTATCTCTCCATCCCTCTTTCCTCCCTCCCTCTTTCCTTTCTATCTCTCCCTCTTTCCTTTCTATCTCTCCCTCCCTCTTTCCTCCCTCCCTCTTTCCTTTCTATCTCTCCCTCTTTCCTTTCTATCTCTCCCTCCCTCTTTCCTCCCTCCCTCTTTCCTTTCTATCTCTCCCTCTTTCCTTTCTATCTCTCCCTCTTTCCTTTCTATCTCTCCCTCCCTCTTTCCTCCCTCCCTCTTTCCTTTCTATCTCTCCCTCTTTCCTTTCTATCTCTCCCTCCCTCTTTGGGGAATGGGAAATGGGGGAAATCACTGTAATTATCACAAACATCTCACTTTTATTGTTTTAATAAAATAACTCAAGTTATTTTATAAAATAACCTGCCTAAAACTCCTCCCCCTCTGCTATTTTCTCCACAAGGATTTGCTGAGGTGAGCTGGGCTGAGAGAAACGGGTCCAAAGTCACCGGTCAACTTTGCTGCCTAAGACGGAACTAGAACTCTCAGTCTCCCGGTTTCGAACTTGGAGCCTTAATTACTAGATCAATTAAATTAAACTCAATCTGTGTTAAAAGAAAAAAATGAAACATGTAACAGTGAAAACTAGAAGATTACTGCAGAGGTATCAAAATATAACAAGAATATAACAAGAATATAACTAGAATAAAATAGAATGGAACAGAATAGAATAGAATAGAATAGAATTTTATTGGCCGTGTGATTGGACACACAAGAAATTTGTCTTGGTGCAGATGCTCTCAGCCTACATAAAAGAAAAAGAGACATTTGTCAAGAATCATGTGGTACAACACTTAATGATTGTCATAGGGGTCAAATAAGCAATGAAGAAACAATCAATATTAATAAAAATCTTAGGATACAAGCAACAAGTTACAGTCATATAGTCCTAAGTGGGAGGAAAAGGATGATAGGAATGATGAGAAAAAAAACTAGTAGAAATATAAGTGCAGAATTAGTAAAAAGTCTGACAGTGTTGAGGGAATTGTTTGTTTAGCAGAGTGATGGCATTCGGGGGGAAACTGTTCTTGTGTCTAGTTGTCTTGGTGTGCAGTGCTCTGTATTGATGATTTGAGGGAAGTAAAGGACTAATTTGGGAACAGACTGGGAAGCTTGCAGTACAGAATCAATATTGAATGTGTAGAAGATACAGGCTTGTCCAGAAAGTTTTGTACCTTTATGGTCAGGAAAGATTTAACACATAACACTTTGCTGCCATCTACTGCTTTCCTTCCTTCCTTCCTTTCTTCTTTCCTTCCTTCCCAATTGTTTCAAGTACAGAAATGGAAAAAAAGTTTTAAAAGAGACCACTGTTAAATACAGTGATACCTCATCTTACAAACTTAATTGGTTCCGGGACGAGGTTCTTAAGGTGAAAAGTTGGTAAGATGAAACAATGTTTCCCATAGGAATCAATGGAAAAGTGATTAATGCGTGCAAGCCCAAAATTCACCCCTTTTGCCAGCCGAAGCACCCGTTTTTGTGCTGCTGGGATTCCCCCGAGGCTTCCCTCCATGGGAAACCCCACCTCTGGACTTCCGGGTTTTTGCGATGCTGCAGGGGAATCCCAGCATCGCAAAAATGAGCGCTTCGCTGGCAATGGAAGTTCGGAGGTGGGGTTTCCCAGCGAAGGAAGCATCAGTGAAATCACAGCATCGCAAAAACACTGATGTCCTTGAAACGCCACCTCCAGACCTCTGTGTTTTTGTGATGCTGCGATTTCACTGAGGCTCCCCTCGCTGGAGGGGAGCGTCAGGGGAATCCCAGCGGCGCAAAAATGGGTGCTTTGCTGGCAATGGAAGTCCGGAGGCGGGGCATCCCAGCGGCTGCGGTGGGTTTGTAAGGTGAAAATAGTTTGTAAGAAGAGGCAAAAAAATCTTAAACCCCGGGTTTGTATCTTGAAAGGTTTGTATGACGAGGCATTTGTAAGACGAGGTATAACTGTAGAGTAGTCCCTCTCTATATCGCGCTTCACCTACTGCGGCTTCACTTCATCGCGGGTTTTCAAGAAATATTAATGAGAAAAATCATTCGCCAATCTTCGCTGGTTCGTGGGTGTCTGAGGAAGTTGATCGGCAGATTTTTCAAAAAAAAATATCTAAAATTGTAAATACTGTATTTAAATACTGTATCTAAAATAAATACTGTGTGGGAAGGGTTTATAAACACTTAAAACAATGAAAACTTACCAAACAATTACAATATAAATACTTAAATAAGTACTATCAGTCGATAAATTCCCCATCGCGGATTTCACCTATCGCGGCTGGGTCTGGAACGTAACACCAGCGATAGGTGAGGTCTTACTGTATCTCTTTTTCCCAGCCTAACATACTGGAATTGCAATTTAAATCTCTGTAAAATTGCAAAACCTGGAAACACAGAGTTCTGCTGAACTGGAGATGTGCCAAAGGACACTTGCTTTGAAAAAAACAGGATCCTGGTCATTCTTGACCTTTGAGCCAGACTTCAATCCAAGGAAAGATGTCCCCGCAGATAATGAAATGGGACATTTGTAAGGATACTGAAAACAATGTCACGACTTCCAATAGTCAGTATGACTCAGCCAAAAACAACTCCCAGGAGACAATTTTTGCTCCTTTGATTTGGTGGACAAAAATATATTGTCCCTTGATTCCAACAAAGGGTTTTGTCAAAGTTCCAAATGACATTTTTTCTTCACAAACATTATTTTGGATCACGCTACAGAAAGCTGGCTTCACAACACTTACAGTATCCACACAAATCATTTTATATCGTTGGAGTACAATCAACTATTCTATCGGTTCTACGGGAATTAGTCTTGCAGCCTGTATCGTTCAACATTGTTATTAATAATCAGATGGATGGTCTGTTTATATGTTGCAGATGATTAAAATCCTGGGAGGTTTGGCCAACACATACGACAGAATGAGGCTGCAGCCCAAACTAGGGTTGAGAGGAGCAAGAAAGACTTGGATGTGGCCTTGTGTCAAAGAAAAGTGAAGTCATTGTTCCTCTCTACTAGTTCAGCTGAAACGGAGGGGCCCTGGGCAGTAATGGGCAGCCAATTTTTTTTACTGCCACACTGTGGGTGTGGCTTATTTAGTCATGTGACTGGGTAGGAGTGGCTTGTCGGCCATGTGACCTGGGGGAGAGTCTGCGGAGAGGGGCGGCATATAAATCCAATAAATCTAATCTAATCTAAATCTAATCTTGAACGATCATCATCATTCAAGTGAACTGTTAAGTCCTCAATTTACAACCTCACTAGTTTTGCTTGCTGGGGTGACAATTTGCTTCGCATTTTATTATTATTATTATTATTATTATTATTATTATTATTATTATTATTATTATTACATTATTTATTAGATTTGTATGCCGCCCCTCTCCATAGACTCGGGGTGGCTTACAGCAATGATAAAAACAATGTATAATAAATCTAATATTTAAAAACTAAAAAAAACCTTATTTAAAAAGCAAAACATATGCACAAACATACCATGCATAAACTATATAGGCCTGGGGGAGATGTCTCAATTCCCCCATGCCTGATGGCAGAGGTGGGTTTTGAGGAGTTTGCGAAAGTCAAGGAGGGTGGGGGCAATTCTAATCTCTGGGGGGAGTTGGTTCCAGAGGGTCGGGGCCACCACAAAGAAGGCTCTTCCCCTGGGTCCTGCCAGACGACATTGTTTAGTCAATGGGACCCAGAAAAGGCCAACTCTGTGGGACCTCGACTTACAACCTCACCAGTGCCACTCTCTGGGGTGACAATTTGACTTTGTGTTTCCCGTGCTCTCCTTCCTGGGTCGCTCCCCCCCCCCTTCTCAGGCTAGGTAGCCAGGCGAACAGGTGCCAATCAGCTGTTGAGAAAAGAGGGGGGAGGAAATGGGTCCCCTGCAACTCCTGCCGGTGCTGGTCTCCCTGCCGCTTTCCAACGAGGAGGAAGAGGATGGGAGGGGGGATAGTCAGCTGGAGTTGGTCACACAACTTCATGCCCCCCCTTTTTTCTGTATTATGACTAGTTGGATTGAGTGTGTATGACTGTGTAGTAGATGTCTTTTATGATAATGTATTTTAAAATAGTTTTTTAAATTTTTTAATATTAGATTTGCACTGTACTATATTGTCGTTATGTTGTGAGCCGCCTCGAGTCTTTGGAGAGGGGCAGCATACAAATCTAATGAATTATTATTATTAATAATTATTATTCATTTCCGCCAGTGGAACTGTGTTCCACCCCGTCCTGCCTGCTGCCCACCCCTGGCCCTGGGCCACCCCCTTGTTCTTAAGCTGTTCTTCCTGAGATAAAGGCTCAGGAAGATAAATCTATCTCGGCATCTACGGCCGTCATTTTCAGAGACATCCTGCTTACAATCTTTTGGGACTGTTGCCTTCTGGCTGAAGATGCAGAACATGTTTTCTGAATAGCTTTTATCCCAGAGCTACACTCGCACTGAACAAGGAACTAAAGGCTCACCACCAGTGAGATGATGGACAGTGTTACTTGGTCTGTTGTGTGGAGGTTTGGGTGGTTTAGGGTGGGGAATTTGTGGTGGGTGGGTGGTGTGTTTTGGGGATTGCTATGTGTGTTGGGCCTGGTCTTTGGGCGTTACATGAATTTTGCTGTATGGGTATTCTGTGTATTAATAATAATAATAATAATAATAATAATAATAATAATAATAATAATAATAATAATAATAATAATACAACAACAACAACAACAACAACAACAATAATAATAATAATAATAATTTATTAGATTTGAATGCCATCCCTCTCCGAAGACTCGGGGCGGCTCACAACGTAACAGCAATACAATATAAATACAAATCTAATGTTAAAAACTTAAAAAAACTAATTTAAAATACATTGTTATAAAAACCTATCTGCTACACAATCATACACACTCAGTCCTACACAATAAAGGTCAGTGAAAACAGGAGGGGGGAGATTAATCCTCCCATGCCTGGCAGCAAAGGTGAGTCTTCAACATTTTATGGAAGGCGAGGAGGGTAAAGGCAGTTCGAATCTCCGGTGGGAGTTGATTCCAGAGGGCCGGGGCCGCCACAGAGAAGGCTCTTCCCCTGGGTCCCGCCAGACAGCATTGTTTTGTCAACGGGACCCGGAGATACAATAACAACAACAACAACAACAGAGTTGAAGGGACCTTGGAGGTCTTCTAGTCCAACCCCCTGCTTAGGCAGGAAATCCTACATTATTTCAGGCAAATGGTCATCCAACATCTGCTTAAAAACTTCCAGTGTTGGAGCATTCACAACTTCTGGAGGCAAACAGTTCCACTGGCCAACCATTCTGATTGTCAGGAAATTTCTCCTGAGTTCCAAGTTGCTTCTCTCCTTCTTTAGTTTCCACCCATTGCTTCTTGTTCTACCCCCAGGTACTTTGGAGAATAGGTTGACTCCCTCTTCTTTGTGGCAACCCCTTAAATACTGGAAGACTGCTATCATGTCCCCCCTGGTCCTTCTTTTCATTAAACTCACCATGCCCAGTTCCTGCAACTGTTCTTCATATGTTTTAGCCTCCAGTCTCCTAATAATCTTTGTCGCTCTTCTCCGCACTTTTTTTTTAGTCTCAACATCCTTTTTTGCATTGTGGAGACCAAATAATAATAAAGTATTTAGGCAATTATTGTACAGGTAAAACTCAACATGACCTCACTTGAGCCCAAATTTCTTTTGCTAAGCAAGATAGTTGTTAAGTGAGTTTTGCCCCATTTTATTACCTTTCTGTCAACTGCAGAACCCTCCAGTTCTTAAGTGAATCACTGCAGTTGTTAAGTGAACAACTGTTAACTTCCCTGTTGTTGGGGTTAGCTCTGGCCAAGCTCCTGCCCCAAGGACTGTGGATGTGGGGAAGACATCCACATGCCGCAGGCCTGTTGTGCTCCCGGTGGAATCTGCTGATGAAGGCTCCTCTGACCAAGAAGACATGAGTGACAGGGAGGAGGACAGGGTGGCAGACAGCTCAGAAGGAGATCAATTATTTAGCTCCTCCTTGGATTCGGAACAAGAGTTAATGATACAGCCACGCATGCGGAGAGCGATGCATAGGCAACAACAACTGAGAGATTATTATCAAAGAAATTGAGGCCACCTGTGGTTGGGTGGGCCTGTGGTAATTAGTGAGGCTGCTATAAATAGCAGCCTGTGGGTTTGGCCATTGTGGAGGATTATCTGATCGTTGTGTTTCGTGCCTGCCTTGCTGACTTCGACCTTTGCGTGCTGATTTTCCCCCGCTTTGAAACTAAACCAGAGCAAAGTGTGTTTCACTTTGTGAAAGAAGAAGGACTGTGAATTGCCTCACACTGCAAGCTAAGTATCACAGAACTGATAAGGGACTTGTACAAATTACCAGTTTGTTTGGAGACGAGTGCTCTTTGCTATACAAAAAGAGTGCTTAGTTCATTTGCATTTTCGGTATAAAGAACATTGTTTTGAATTTTCAAATGTGTGTGTGTCTGACATTTGTATCTGTGAATTTTCGGGAGGATTCTAGCAGAGACCTCGACAGAACACCTGTTAGGGGAATCTGGCTTCCCTAAGGAGTTTGCAGGCCAGAAGCATGTCCGAAAAGGAGATTCTGTGACCTTGGGATGTTGCAACCATTATGAATACGAACCAGTTGCCAAATTTGGATCACAAGGCCACGGGGGGTGTTGCAATGGCCAGAAGTGTAGAAAAAGCATTTTTTCTTTGCCACTGTGATGGTCCCTGTTATGCCGGGCCCTTAGCAATTAGCCCCCAGTGAGTTTGGAATTAATTTCAAACACACACATAAATGAAAGTAAGTTTAACAAGCAATGTTGTGAGCGCAAACTCTGAAAAGAGCCAAATTTCTCTCACCCGAAAAAAAAGTCCTTGAATGCGGCAACAGACAAAACAAAAGAGCAGATAAGGCAGTTGTAAATCTCCACAGCCACTCGTGCCAACAAGTCCTCAAGAGTTCTTTAAGTATGAAGTGTCCAAAATTCAGTAGAAGTCCTGGAATAATACGAGCTGTAGTGATGTTCTTTCAGAAGTCTCTTTCTCCAATGGATAAACGCCCACACGCACACTCCCCAACGCCTGTAATTTATCACAAAACACATTAACATAATTACCCCTTCAACAGGTGTGCTCACTTATCTTCTGAGATGCCTGTGCAACTGGTCCCTTCTTGCCATAAGCCTGCGCACACGGGCATCTACAAGTGGGTCCTCCTCTGATTCTGATGACTCACTGATTGGAGCACTGACTGGTGGGCTGGCTGCACCCATCTCCCCATCTGATTCCTCTACCCCACCGTCTGTCCCTTGCTGTGAATCAACTTCACTGTCTGATTCTGCTGGCAATAAAACTGGTCTCTGATAACCCGAGGATTCCCCTAAATCAACATCCAAATTCCCCGTTGCAGGAGCTGGCCCAGAGCCAACCACAACAGTCCCTAAAGGAATGGTTGTAAGTCAAGGACCGTACACATTCAGCATTTGTACATCCTTCAATTTCAAATTCAGCCTTGTGCTGTTTATTCCAAATGTCCTCTTCCCTACCTCTAAATCTTTGTCTTGACTGTTTTCCCTGGAAGCTAAATCCCTCTGCAATTCAACTGGTCTCTTGACTTTTCTTATATTCACCATATTCACGAATCCCAGCGGCCGATTAGGTCCCAAGTGGGCCTTCTCCGGGTCCTGTCGACTAAGCAATGTCGTCTGGCGGGGCCCAGGGGAAGAGCCTTCTCTGTGGCGGCCCCGGCCCTCTGGAACCAACTCCCCCCGGAGATCAGAACTGCCCCTACCCTCCTTGCCTTTCGCAAGTTGTTGAAAACCCACCTTTGCCACCAGGCATGGGGATATTGACATCTCCCCTAACTATTTTGGTTTATGTACGGTCTGATTGGGTTGTGTGATTATTTTATTGTAAGGGTTTTTTTATTGTGTTTTTAAATATTGGATTTGTACATTGTTTTATTATTGTTGTGAGCCACCCCGAGTTTTCAGAAAGGGGCGTCATGCAAATCTAATAAATTATTAAATTATTATTATTATTAATTTTAGCGGCTTTATTTTAGTTTAGCAGCATTAATTTTAGCATTCACGTCAATTTTAGCAGCTCTCAATAGGTTAACTCTCTCTCGTTGCCTGTTCCATTTCTGTAAAACCCTTCCTGTGCTGAGGCTCAAAGAGGCATTTTCGGGCCCAGTCTGTTTTTAATCCTTCTACATTCTCAGCATGGTGCTTCTAATAGAGTGATTTTTACAATCTGTGCCAACCATATCATACGATAGAAAGTCATTTCACCCGTGCTCTTCTAGTTCTTAAATTGTTATATTGCTGAGCAACACCCGCTGGTTCAGCCAAACCAGGCAGCAGGGTGTGAAATGCAAGTTGTATTTTATATTTATTGTAACCCTTGGATTCTTCCCTTGCCATATGAACCCAGAGCTATCTTTCTGTAATTGCTTAAATGCTGCTTGTTTTGCATCGGGTTGTAAGTATGCCAGTACATTTCTAACATTTCTAATAAACCCACATTGGTCACGAATAAAGTCATGTGAGGACATTTTCATCCTCTAGCTAAAATCATAATAATTTATGTAGGAATAATGATACTGAGTGACATTTTTGTGTGTGTGTGTGAAGTCAAATGTGACCTCCTTTAAATATTAATGGTAATGCTTAAAGCCAACTGTCTGATATCTTTCCAATATCAATTCATCGTTTTTAATAACTCACAATTTTTAAATAGGACCAAGCTATGAAAGCAATAACTTTTTCAAAAGTTAATTCATAACATGTCAAGCGCAGAAAACCATGAGCTAAGGCAGTTCATAATAATAATAATAATAATAATAATAATAATAATAATTCTGAATTATTATTATTATTCTGAATTCTGTCAGCTATGATACCCAAACTGCTGACAGGTATCATACCTGACAGAATTCAGGACTACTTAGAAGAAAATGACATCATGCCAGTGGAGCAAAAGGGCAATAAAAGACGAAGCAGAGGTACGAAAGACCAGCTCCTAATTGATAAAATGATTTCGGAGAACTGTAAGAACAGGAAAACAAACCTATACATGACCTGGATTGACTACAAGAAAGCCTTTGACTCATTGCCACACAGCTGGATCATAAAATGCCTGGAAGTCATTGGAGTCAATGAAAACATTAGGAAATTCATAGAAAAGGCGATGAAATATTGGAAGACTGAGCTTTTTGTTGGGAATGAAAGCTATGAACTGATCAACATCAGAAGGGGCATCTTCCAGGGGGACTCTTTGTCCCCATTGCTATTCATCATCGCGATAATCCCGCTGTCACTCATCCTACAGAAAACAAACCTAGGCTACCAAACTGCTAGGAATTCACCAAAAATTTCACACCTGCTGTATATGGATGACCTGAAGTTGTACGGAAAATCAGAAACTGAGATACAGTCACTAACCAACACTGTGCGAATCTTCAGCAATGACATCAGCATGGAATTTGGCCTGGATAAATGTGCCACAGTGGCACTGAAAAAGGGGAAAATCACTGAAAGTGATAGCATTGAAATGCCAAATGGTCAAACCATCAAGTGCCACCAGCCAGAAGCCTACAGATACTTGGGCATCTTGCAACTGGATAATATCAAGCATGGCCATGTGAAAACTGTGATCAGCAAAGAGTACATCCAGAGGACCAGATAAATTTTGAAGAGCAAACTGAATGGTGGCAACACTATCAAGGCTATAAATACGTGGGCCATACCTGTCATTAGATACACAGCTGGCATAGTGAACTGGACTCAAGCAGAGCTGGACAACCTGGACAGGAAAACCAGAAAATTAATGACGATCCATCATGCACTACACCCCCGCAGTGACGTTGACAGGCTGTATTTACCAAGGAAAATAGGCGGCAGAGGACTTTTGCAAGTGAAGCAGACAGTAGAAGAAGAGAAGCATGCATTAGCTGACTATGTGAAGGGGAGCAAAGAGTCAGCGTTGATGGAGGTCAACAATAGGAAGCTTCTCAAGGTGAAGCAAAATTACAGAAAAATTGTAACTCAATGTCGTATGGACAGTTGGCGGAACAAAGCATTGCATGGCCAGTTCTTGGAGAAGATTGAAGGCAAAGTGGATAAAGAAAAGACCTGGTCATGGCTTACAAGTGGAACACTCAAAAAGGAGACAGAAGGACTAATACTGGCGGCACAAGAACAGGCCATTAGAACAAATGCTGTCAAAGCCAGAATTGAAAAATCAACAGACGATCCAAAGTGCAGACTCTGTAAAGAAACAGATGAAACAATCGATCACATACTCAGCTGCTGCAAAAAGATCGCACAGACTGACTACAAGCATAGACATGATGCTGTGGCACAGATGATCCACTGGAACTTGTGCCGGAACTACCATTTACCGGTGGCAAAGAACTGGTGTGATCAAAAGCCTGAAAAAGTGGTCGAAAATGAGCAAGCAAAACTACTGTGGGACTTCTGACTTCAGACTGACCAAATTCTGAAGCATAACACACCAGACATTGTGATCGTGGAGAAAAAGAAAGTATGGATCATCGACATCGCAATCCCAGGAGACAGCAGAATTGAGGAGAAGCAGCTAGAGAAATTAGTGAAATACGAAGATCTAAAAATTGAGCTGCAACGACTCTGGCATAAGCCAGTGAAAGTGGTCCCAGTGGTACTTGGCACGCTGGGCGCAGTGCCAAAGGATCTCAGCGGACATTTGAAAACCATCGGAATTGACAAAATCTCCATCTGTCAATTGCAAAAGGCTGCTTTACTGGGATCGGAAAACATAATTCGCCACTACATCACGCAGTCCTAGGTGCTTGGGAAGCGCCCGACTGGTGATGAAATACGAAATCCAGCATAGGGATCTCGTTTGCTGTGTTATACTGACATAATAATAATATTTATTAGATTTGTATGCTGCCTTTCTCCGAAAAATACAATTTTATTATAAGCTAACGCTGTCTATACAAGAAGGGAAGAGTCAGCAGAATTCAAAGCTGGTAGGACTCTTGTGGGCGGGAAAGGGCTCAAGGCACCCTTGACCCCTTGCTCATCTCCTTCATAGTTGTAGAATAGTTGTAAAACACTGTAAAGTGGTATATAAATTTATTTATTTATTTCTATTTATTATTTCTATTTATATATATCACATGTTTTTGCTGAATTTTTAAAATTAAGGGAGACTAGGGTAGCGTTATTTCGGCCTTGTTCTGGCCTCATCAGCTAGCCATACCCTTACTGGGATTTGATCCTGGGGCTTCTGCCTTGTAAGGCAGAGAATTAACCTCTAGGCCACAGGATCTGATCCCTTCAGCGTTGTACCATAATATAATATAAATAATCTACGTACTATTACTATCGTGTATATATAATTATAAAGCCCTACATGGCATCGGGCCAGAATACCTTCGGGACCATCTTCTGCCGCACGAATCTCAGTGGCCAATTAGGTCCCACAGAGTTGGCCTTGTCCGGGTCCCATCGACTTAACAATGTCGTCTGGCGGGCCCCAGGGGAAGAGCCTTCTTTGTGGCGGCCCCAGCCCTCTGGAATCAACTCCCCCTGGAGATTTGAACTGCCCCCATCCTCCTTGTCTTTTGTAAGTTGCTGAAAACCCACCTATGTCACCAGGTGTAGAAATGTGGAAATCACAGACACATATACATGATTTCTAGAATGCTCTCTCTCTCTCTCTCTCTCTTTCTGTCTGTCTCTCTCTGTCTCTCTCTGTCTCTCTGTCTCTCTCTGTCTCTCTGTCTCTCTCTCTCTGTCTGTCTCTGTCTGTCTCTGTCTGTCTCTCTCTGTCTCTCTGTCTCTCTCTCTCTGTCTCTCTGTCTCTCTCTCTGTCTCTCTCTCTCTCTCTCTCGGATCATGCTGTGTCATTTTCTGGACTTGCAAGTTTATTCTTTTTATCCAGTTCCTTCTGTGTACAATTATAAAACATTAATTCTTAACTTAACCTAGTTACAATGTAAATGGTTAATATGTGACATACAGCCTACAGACAAATCTTGTCAGGGTACAAAGATAGCTATGTAAATAAACAGGAGAGCGTCTTAATTAGTTTTTGCCCTAGACAAACAGAAGGATTTCCTTAAACTTAATCAAGAGGGGTGAGCTGTCTCTGTCCAGCACGTAGCTTCCTTAATCTAATCATGGTTGGTTTGACCTTTGCTATTAGCCTGACAAGCATGCAACATTTTCCTTAGATATACAGTATAGATAAGGTATATTTTGTATACGTTAAATAATACAGAATAATGAAATGTTTTATAGCAAGATTGGTTTTCCGTATCATTGCAATAACTGGTAAATACCCACAACCAGGCATGGGGTAATTTAGGTATCCCCTTTCATATGGTTTATATATGGTTTATGTACGGCATGATTGAGTTGTATGGTTATTTTAATGATATGGGTTTTTAAAAAAGGAGCCAGGGCTTTGCTGACCACTCGGTGTTTGTAGGCCCCTTCCTCCTGCCTCTTCTCCTTTGGACAGCTGCCTGTCACTCAACGTTTCCCAGTCAGATAACTCAGCACAGTAAGGTATCCCAGATCATTTTATTACAGGCATTCTCACAATAACTCACAGTTATGATGTGATTCTTCTGCAGTACAGTGATACCTTGTCTTACAAACTTAATTGGTTCCGGGATGAGGTTCTTAAGGTGAAAAGTTTGTAAGACGAAACAATATTTCCCATAGGAATCAATGGAAAAGCAATTAATGTGTGCAAGCCCAAAGTTCACCCCTTTTGCCAGCCGAAGCGCCTGTTTTTGCGCTGCTGGAATTCCCCTGAGGCTCCCCTCCATGGGAAACCCCACTTCCGTTGCCAGCGAAGTTCCCGTTTTTGCACTGCTGGGATTCCCCTTCTGGCATTCCCCTGCAGCATCACAAAAATGTGGAAGTCCGGAGGTGGGGTTTCCCATGGAGGGGAGCCTATGGGGAAATCCCAGCAGCACAAAAATGGGTGCTTCGCTGGCAACGGAAGTCCGGAGGCGGGGCATCCCAGCGGCAGAGGTGGGTTTGTAAGGTGAAAATAGTTTGTAAGAAGAGGCAAAAAAATCTTAAACCCTGGGTTTGTATCTCGAAAAGTTTGTATGACGAGGCGTTTGTAAGATGAGGTATCACTGTATAATCTTTCCCATTGTGCAGGTAAAAAGAGGTTGAATTGACCCAGGCTCTAGGTGTAGCATTTACATGTTGGCTGGCTTAGTGAGTGAAGACAAAGACCCTCTGGAATGTTCTCTCCAATTACCCCTCATCCCGAGTCAGAGCCAATAGGAATACACAAATGTGGTCACATGTAAAACTACATTACCCCTAATGCAATATCTTAAAGAGGCATGCCTAAATACAGTCCAACTATCTCTGTCTCTGGGGACAGCACAGATGTTATGAGCTCAGATGTCCACTCCAGATCCCAGCCTCTTGCCCCACTGTGACGCCAGCAGCTCCTTCAGGCGCCGAATGAGGGCTGGCGGGCTGGCTGGCTAAGGGAAGCTCTGTTTCTTCTCCTGTCTTCAGAGCCAGAGCAAAATATCTCCAGGCTCTCAGGCACTGATGTCCCGATGGGAGGCTGATACTATTGAAGCTTTTGCTTGGCAAAGACCCTGGAAAGTCTTGGATGGTTTGCCATGACTGTTTCCTTTAAAGCCAGAGTTGGGGAGTGGGATTAAGACCCAGGAGGGGGAATAAAGACACTGGCGCCCATCTTGCTGATGTCTTTGGTCTCCTGCCAAGGAAGGCATCTGTTTGGAAACCATATCGCATCTCAGACATCAACACCCTTGAAAATATCCAAAGATACTTCACCAGAAGAGCCCTTCACACCTCCACTCGAAATAGAATATCCTACGAGACTAGACTTTCAATCCTGGGCCTAGAAAGTTTAGAACTAAGACGCCTTAAATAAGATCTAAGTATTGCCCACAAGATCATATGCTGCAACGTCCTGCCTGTCGGCGACTACTTCAGCTTCAACCACAACAACACAAGAGCACACAACAGATTTAAATTCAATATTAACCGCTCCAAACCTGACTGTAAAAAATATGACTTCAGTAACCGAGTTGTCGAAGCGTGGAACTCATTACCGGACTCCATAGTGTCATCTCCAAACCCCCGACACTTTACCCTTAGATTATCTACGGTTGACCTATCCAGATTCCTAAGGGGCGAGTACAAGTGCACTAGTGTGCCTTCCTTCCCCTGTCCTATTGCTCTCCTATATCTCCTATTCCTTTCTTCTATTCCTATATCTCTTCTTCTACTCTTTCATTGATATGTTCTATTACTATACCTTCTTTTCTATTATTTCTTAGATATATTTTACTATGAGTATCTCCTCTATAACCTTCATCATGTATTTTACTATGTGTATATAGATATATACCCACTAAAACCCTCATTGTGTATTGGACAAAATAAATAAATAAAAATAAATAAAAAGTGGGCGACTTGGCTCCAAGGCAAACATCTCAGCTTTCCCTCGCGGCTCAATGTTGATGTAACCATCTAATGGTTAACCCAGGGAAGAACTCACTTCTCCCCATAGAAACATCAGTTTCCCCTCCTCCCGAGTGGCCTTTTTCAGTAAGCCTTTCTTCATGGGGAGGGGGCAGCAGGCACAAGGTTAATGGGGGCTTCGGTGAGAGCTTTGCCCCCAGGGGACAACCACCCCTGACCGATCTGGACCGTGGAGTAGCACAAATCCCAGGAGGAACTAAATTGGCTCTGAAGATTGGCACCAGCTCTTAAGCAGGAAGCTAGGTTTGCAGATGTTGCCAACAGAATGGGAGGACCCAGTCCAGGATGGGGCGAACATCTGGCTTCAACAAGAGCAGATGATGTCCTATCTTCTGGCAGTCGAAGTTGTCAATGGTTAAAAAAAAGCAAAAGTGACACAGCTGGAGCCAAAGAAGTGTTGCACTGGAGCCAAGGATCACAAGTTGCCTCCAAAGGAAGGCAGACTGGCGAGACAAGTTTGTGTGCGTTTGTGTGTGTGTGTGTTTATGTGTGTAAAGGTGTCATTCCCTGCACTATTTATTTATTTATTTATTTATTTGTCTATTTATTTCTCTATCTATCTATCTATCTATCTATCTATCTATCTATCTATCTATCATCTATCTATCTATCATCTATGTATCATCTATCTATCTATCCCTCCCTCCCTCCATCCATCTATCATCCATCTATCTATCTATCTATCTATCTATCTATCTATCATCTACCTATCTATCTATCATCTATCTATCATCTATCTATCCATCCCTCCCTCCCTCCCTCCCTCCATCCATCCATCCATCATCCATCTATCTATCTATCTATCTATCTATCTATCATCTATCTATCTATCATCTATGTATCATCTATCTATCTATCCCTCCCTCCCTCCCTCCCTCCGTCCATCCATCCATCCATCCATCCATCCATCCATCCATCCATCTATCTATCTATCTATCTATCTATCATCTATCTATATATCATCTATCTATCTATCATCTATCTATCTATCCCTCCCTCCCTCCCTCCATCCATCCATCCATCTATCATCCATCTATCTATCTATCATCTATCTATCTATCTATCTATCTATCTATCTATCTATCTATCTATCTATCTATCTATCTATCTATCTGAGTTGAAAGGGACATGGCAAGTCATCAAGTCCAACCCCCTGCTTAAGCAGGAAATCCTAAAACACCCCAGCCAAATGACAATCCAATCTCCTCTTGAAAATGTCCAGAGTTTAGGAGTTCACAACCTCCGCTGGCAGACCGTTCCACTGGTTGATCACTCTGACCATCAGGAAGTTCTTCCTTATTTCTAGGTTGAAGCTCTCCTTGGTCAGCTTCCAACCATTGTCCCTCGTCTGGCCCTCTGGTGCCCTGGAAAACAGCATGCCCCCCTCCTCTCTGTGGCAACCCCTCAAGTACCTGTATGTTGCTATCATCTCCCCCCTGGCCCTTCTTTTCTCTATGTTATCCATGCCCAGTTCCAGCAATCTCTCTTCATAAATCTTGGTTTCTAGTCCCTTAATCATTTTGGTTGCTCTTTTCTGCACCTTCTCCAGAGTTTCTATGTCTCTTTTGAAGTATGGTGACCAGAACTGGATGCAGCACTGTACACCAGTTGTAGTCTGATCAGGGTGTTTTAGAGTGGTATTAATACCTCTCTGGTCTTGGAGTGTATCCCCCTGTTGGTGCAGCTTAGGATAGTGTTGGCTTTTTTTAGCTGCTGCAGCACATTGCTGGCTCATATTTAGTTGATTATCCACCAAGACTCCGAGATCTCTTTCACAGTCATTACTGCTAAGTGGGTTTTCTCCCAGACTGTATGCATGTTTAGGGTTTTTTTTTACCTAGGTGAAGGACTTTGCTCTTCTCGACGTTGAACATCATTTTGTTAGTTTGGGCCCACAGGGTTAATCTATCTAGGTCTTTCTGTATTTTGAGCCTATCCTCTAGGGCAGCGTTTCCCAACTGGTGTGCCGCGGCACACTAGTGTGCCGCGAGGCACCGTCAGGTGTGCCGCGGCGAGAGGTGGCGGAGGAGAGTGGGCAGATCGGGCGGGCAATGGGGCAGGGCGGAGAAGCCAGGGGCGCATTTGGCCGGAGGCACCTACTGCCGCACCTCCCTGCCCCTGCCTCCCCACGGTGCCTCCGGCCAAACGCGCCCCTGGCTTCTCCGCCCTGCCCCATTGCTCACCTGATCCGCCCACTCTCCTCCGCCGCTGCCTCCTGCCTTGGGGCGAGCAATCCGGGAGTCCGGGACTGTGTGGTTTTGCGCCATGAAGAGAAAACGGCCGACTTTTCCCTGCTGCCGTTTTCTCTTCATGGCGCAAAGCCACACAGTCCCGGACTCCCGGATCGCTCGCTTCTCCGGTCAGCAAAGCCATCTGCCCAGGAAAGCGCCGCGCTGGCCGGAGAAGCGAGCGATCCGGGAGTCCGGGACTGTGTGGCTTTCGGCCGGGCTAACAGGAGGCGGCGCGAGGCCGGGCGCTGGGGACGTCTGGGAGGGCGAGGAGGCTGATGGCTGCTGCGCACTCCACTCTCTCTCCGGCTCTCTCTCGCTCTTTCTTTTTCTCTCTGTTGCTGGCGTGGTGAACAAGAGAGAAAGAGAGAGAGAGAAAAAGGAGGGGAGAGAGAATGAGAGAAAGAAAGCAAGAGAAAGAGAGGGAAAGAAAGCAAGAGAGAGAGAGAGAAAGAAAGGGGGGAAGGAGGGAGAGGGAAAGACATAGAGGGAGGGAAGGAGGGAGAGAGAAAGAGAGCAAAAAAGAGAGGAAGAAAGAAAGAAAGAGGGATGGAGAGACAGAAGGGAAGGAAGACAGAGAAAGAGGGAGGGAGAAATAGAGTGAAATAGAGGAAGAGATATTTTTTTTGTCCAAACTTTTCTTTAGCCCCCCCGCCCCCCTCTTCAGTGTTCCCCAGAATTTTGAAAACATGAATAATGTGCTGCGGCTCAAAAAAGGTTGGGAAATACTGCTCTATGTGTTGGCTATCCACGCCAGCTTGGTGTTATCTGCAAATTTGATTAGTTCCTCCTCTATTCCCTCATCTAAGTCATTGATGAAAATGTTGAAGCCATTTGGAGGGGATTTGGAGCCATTGAGGACAACTCGTTGGGTGCAGTTGGTCAGCCAACTGTTTATCCATCTCCAGAAGAAGTCGTGACAGCTGTCAGCCTGGAGAGCTTCAAGGCAGGATTAGACAGATTCACGGATGCCAAGTGTATCGGTGGTTATTGAAATGGATGTCCATGTGCTGCCTCTATGTTGGTTGAGGTAGGCAGGATTTCCTTGAGTACCATTTGTTGGGGGTCAAGGGAAAGGGAGAGTTTTGCCTTCTCTTCCTACTCAAGATCCCCATGGACAATTGGTGGGCCACTATGTGACACAGAATGCTGGACTCGATGGGCTTTGGCCTGATTCAGCAGGGCTCTTCTTATGTTCTTGTGTGTTGTAATCTACCCTGTTTTTTTCTAATTTGTGGATTAGGAGATTGCGATCTACTTATTCCAAAGAACTTCCAAACTTTAATTAGTAACATTTATTGAGAAGAAGGTTTGATGAACACCACAAGAATTCTGGCAAATGCCCTTGTTTCCCAATGAGGATCTGGTTATAAGCAGGCTAGGGATGCCAAGTGTTGGAGGAGAGTTTGCGTGAAGGGAGGAGGGGAGATGGGCTCTTTTGGGAAGGAAGGCATCCCTGGTGAATGGCGCCTGCCCGTCATACCCACGCAATGTCCAGGAGCTGCCCTGATGGGATGCTGCCTGTGTTGGGAGGATCTCAAGCTCCCTGGGCAGTTCTTGGGCATCCAAGAACTAAACCCAGCTGGTTTCTGGGAACAGACATCTGGGAATCAAGGCTCGAGAGGGAATTTCATCACAGATTTGATGGTGAAATAATGTGGATATTTCATGCCAGCAGATCCATCATAGGACGAGTGTTAGTTGGAATTAAGTCAGACTAGCATTGATTTTGTCCAGAAAAAAATCAACACGGGGGCAGATGAAAGATGCGATTGCAGGATCTCCATTCCTGTCCTGGAAGCTGCACTTCTTGCCCTGGTTGGTCCATCACCATCAGGAGGACCAGAGGGAGAAGAGGGTCCAGCCGGTTCTGGAGAGCCCTCAGGGCTTCCTGTCCAAAAGCTGACCAGAGGCTTTTGGCCTTGCTGCTCACCTTCAGAGTCTCCAGCCACTGATGATTATTGGCGTCTTTGGAAGGCTGCTGTCATGTGTCCTTCTTTTCATCAAACCGGACACATCCACAACCACTCAACCATTTGTCAGGCCTGGAAACCATCTTGGGTGTTGACTCTTCAGTCCTGCTGTGAGAAACTAAGAAGGAGGGTGGGGTTATGTGGGGGGACGACACAGTCATATGAACTTTCCTTTTCCCTGACTCAAGGTCACTCTGTCCGGCTCCTGGAGGGGTGGACCTGGGAGGTAAGTCACAAGCATTTGTTAGAACACCATCTTTCAGCTATGGCGACGGGGGCGTTTGCCCAGGTTCACCTGGTGCACCAGTTGCGCCCCTATTTGGACAGGGAGTCTCTGCTCACAGTCACTCATGCCCTCATCACCTCGAAGTTCGACTAGTGCAACGCTCTGTACATGGGGCTACCTTTGAAGAGTGTTCGGAAACTTCAGATCGTGCAGAATGCGGCTGCGAGAGCAATCATGGGATTCCCTAGGTATGCCCATGTCTCGTCAACACTCCACGGCCTGCACTGGCTGCCGATCAGTTTTCAGTCACAATTCAAAGTGTTGGTAATGACCTATAAAGCCCTACATGGCATCGGACCAGAATATCTCCTGGACCGTCTTTTGCCGCTCAAATCCCAGCGGCCGATTAGGTCCCACAGAGTTGGCCTTCTCCGGGTCCCGTTGACTAAACAATGTCGTCTGGGGAAGAGCCTTCTCTGTAGTGGCCCCCGCCCTCTGGAATCAACTCCCCACCCGGAGATTCGATCTGCCCCCACCCTCCTTGCCTTTCACAAAATGCTGAAGACTCACCTCTGTCACCAGGTGTTTAATCCCTCCTCCCTTTTCTGACTTCTGACTAGTTGGATTGAGTGTGTATGACTGTGTAGTAGATGATTTTTATGATAATGTATTTTAAATTAGCTTTTTAATTTTTTAACATTAGATTTGTACTGTACTGTATTGCCGTTAATGTTGTGAGCCGGAGAGGGGCGGCATACAAATCTAATAAATTATTATTATTATTATTATTATTATTATTATTATTATTATTATTGTTGTTGTTGTTATTGTTGTTATTGTTGTTATTGCTGTTATTGTTGTTGTTGTTGTTGTTATTATTATTATTATTATTATTATTATTATTATTATTATTATTATTATTTGTCCCCCTACCAAGCTACCTAGAGAACCACCCTCTTCTGTGACTTCAACTCACAGACCCTGCAGAAACATATAACGAAGCAAGCAGACAAACACCCATCCCTCCAACCTCCCTTCCATGGGGGAGGTCGGGTTTTTCTGTCAGCTAAATACATCAGACTGGGACTGCCCAGCAAAAATCTGGAACCTATGTTTTTAGGCCTTTTTCCCAGAGTGAAAGTAATTAACTTTGGTGACAATTCGGTTTAGCCTCCCACGCCTACTAGGGGAACATAAATATTGTCTTCCACTGCAGCTTACTGAGGCCGGCAGTGGGATCAAGGTTAAGACCATAGACCCAACCAGCTCCTAAACCTATAGTAGCACAAAGGGAAGCCAGGGGTGAAAGGCTACCAGTTCGGCCCAGTTTGGGCGTACCAGAAGCAGCCGCCGCCTGTGGTTCAGAGAACTGGTAGCGGTGGCCACATAAGTCTCCACCCACCAGTTCAGACGTCACCATTTTCTCTTTTTTAACCCTCTGCGCATTTGCAAAGCTTTCTGTGCATGTGCAGAGTGTTAAAATGCTTGTGCTTCCGAACCGGTAGGGAAGGGAAGTAGAATTCACCTCTGGGGGAAACCCATTATGAAGTAAAACAAATATTAATCTCTACATTGTTTATTTTTTTAAAAAAAAATTCTTTATTAAATTTTCACAATGTTTTTTTAAAATCACAGTTTGTTCCATTTTACAGATCATAAACCATCTTTGTTAGTGTGTTACAGTATTTTTTAACCTATTACATTCAGTCATATACATTATACATTATACATTTATTATCTAATATTTATTACAATTCCTAAATGATAAATAAAGATATTTACAAGGTATCTGTAGTTTGTTTCAGTTGTACTGTTACTTCTCTACATTGTTTAGAGCAGAGGTCTCAAACTCAATTTACCCGGGCGCCACTGGACGTAGAGTCTGGGTGAGGCTGGGCTGCCTCAGGTTTTCCACAAGAAAAGCTCTTATAAAAACATTCCAATGTTATCAAATGTCAATCAAATACGCCTTTTCAGAGGCGATTCCCTAAACCAGAGGTCTCCAATCTTGGCCACTTTAAGACTTGTGGACTTCAACTCCCAAAATTCCTCAGCCACCAAAGCTGAGGAATAGAAACATAGAAGACTGATGGCAGAAAGAGACCTCATGATCCATCGAGTCTTCCTTTATACTATTTTTTGTATTTTATCTTAGGATGGATATATGTTTATCCCAGGCATGTTTAAATTCAGTTACTGTGGATTTACCAACCACGTCTGCTGGAAGTTTGTTCCAAGCATCTACTACTCTTTCAGTAAAATAATATTTTTTCATGTTGCTTTTGATCTTTCCCCCAACTAACTTCAGATTGTGTCCCCTTGTTCTTGTGTTCACTTTCCTATTAAAAACACTTCCCTCCTGAACCTTATTTAACCCTTTGACATATTTCAATGTTTTGATCATGTCCCCCCTTTTCCTTCTGTCCTCCAGACTATATAGATTGAGTTCATTAAGTCTTTCCTGATACGTTTTATGCTTAAGACCTTCCACCATTCTTGTAGCCCGTCTTTGGACCTGTTCAATTTTGTCAATATCTTTGTGTAGGTGAGGTCTCCAGAACTGAACACAGTACTCCAGATGTGGTCTCACCAGCGCTCTATATAAGGGGATCACAATCTCCCTCTTCCTGCTTGTTAGACCTCTAGCTATGCAGCCAAGCATCCTACTTGCTTTTCCTACCGCCCGACCACACTGCTCACCCATTTTTAGACTGTCAGAAATCACGACCCCTAAATCCTTTTCTTCTGAAGTTTTTGCTAACACAGAACTGCCAATACAATATTCCGATTGAGGATTCCTTTTCCCCAAGTGCATTATTTTACATTTGGAATCATCAACCATTGCATAGCTGACTGGAGAATTTTGGGAGTTGAAGTCCATAAGTCTTAAAGCAGCCAAGGTTGAGAGACACCCCACCCTCCCCAATCTAAACACCCCACCCCGCCTTTCCGTTCACCGGTCAGACCCACCGCCTGAGTAGGAGGAACCACAGCGCGCTTTCTGCCCAAAAAGCCTGCCTTGCGCAAGCGCCCTCTAACGGGAAGGAGAGGAGCGGGCAGGGGGCTGTCCCGAGGCTGCTTGCTTTGCCGATCTGTGGTTGTCCCCACCCCCTGGTCACCTTACATTTGTATGAAACTCAGGCCGCCCTAACATAACATCTAACATAAAGTCTGCATTGGTTGCTGATCAATTTCCGGTCACAATTCAAAGTGTTGGTTATGACCTATAAAGCCCTTCATGGCATCGGACCAGAATATCTCTGGGACCGCCTTCTGCCGCACGAATCCCAGCGACCGACTAGGTCCCACAGAGTTGGCCTTCTCCAGGTCCCATCGACTAAACAATTATTATTATTATTATTATTATTATTATTATTATTATTATTATTATTATTATTATTATTATTATTATTATTTAGATTTGTATGCCGCCCCTCTCCGAAGACTCCAATGTCGTTTGGCATGTCCCAGGGGAAGAGCCTTCTCTGTGGTGGCCCCAGCCCTCTGGAACCAGCTTCCCCCAGAGATTAGAACTGCCCCCACCCTCCTTACCTTTCATAAACTCCTTAAAACCCACCCCTGTCGTCAGGCGTGGGGGAACTGATATAACTTCCCCAGGCCTATATTGTTTATGTATGGTATGTTGTGTGCATGTTTTTTTTAAATTATGGGTTTTTAGTTTTAACTATTAGATTTGTATTCTACATTGTTTTTTCTATTACTGTTGTGAGCCGCCCCGAGTCTACGGAGAGGGGCAGCAAACAAATTAAATAAATAAATGAATGAATGAATGAATGAATACATACATACATACATACATACATACATACATACATACATACATAAATACATAAATACATAAATACATAAATACATACATAAATACATAAATACATAAACAAACAAACAAACAAACAAACAAACAAACAAATAACACATTGATATTGAGATGGGGGCCGTAAACTATTGTCCTGCGGGCCGCAGTTGTCCCCCGGGCTGCGAGTTTGAGGCTCCTGGTTTAGAGGAAGATTACATTACTTAGTTCATTGGAAGGGGTATCCTTTGTTTGCAGCTACTTGCATTAAAAACTGGAACTTGAAAGCAGACAGATTAGTGAAACAATTCCATGACAAATATCCTGATAAGCCAAAGAGTTATTTGATCTTCAATCCTGCCACATTTAGTACTGTGGGAAACTGGGAGGGGGGATTATGGGGGGAGGCAGAAATATACTCATAATATTTATTTCTCCAAGAGTCAAGGAAAAGGGAGCTGATCCCCAGTCCACCCATCCTTGAATACAGATCTGTTAGGAACCTATATCGCATCTCAGACATTAACACCCTTGAAAATGTCCAAAGATATTTCACCAGAAGAGCCCTTCACTCTTCCACTCGAAATAGAATACCCTGAGACTAGACTTTCAATCCTGGGCCTAGAAAGCTTAGAACTAAGACACCTTAAACATGATCTAAGTATTGCCCACAAGATCATATGCTGCAATGTCCTGCCTATCGGCGACTACTTCAGCTTCAACCACAACAACACAAGAGCACACAGCAGATTTAAACTTAATATTAACCACTCCAAACTTGACTGTAAAAAATATGACTTTAGTAATCGGGTTGTCGAAGCGTGGAACTCATTACCGGACTCCATAGTATCATCCCCTAGCCCCCAACATTTTACCCTTTGACTATCCACAGCTGACCTCACCAGGTTCCTAAGAGGTCAGTAAGGGGCGTGCATAAGCACACTAGAGTGCCTTCCGTCCCCTGTCCTATTGTCTCTCCTATATCTCGTATTACTCCTCTACTATATCCTCTATAACCTTCATTGTGTATTATTGTGTATTGGACAAAATAAATAAATAAAGTGGCTCTCCAATCTCTCCTTAAAGGACTCCTGTTAGATCTGAATAATTGGAAGGACACGTGGTTGCCTGATTCTTCTTTATTAGGAATCGGCCCATGTAATAATGTAAAAAGTAACTTGACTGTAAGAAATACAACTTCAGTAACTGAGTTGTCGAAGCGTGGAACTCATTACCGGACTCCATAGTGTCATCCCCAAACCCCCAAAATTCTACCCTTAGATTATCCATGGTTGACCTCTCCAGATTCCTAAGATTGTGTAATGGACAAAATCAATCAATAAATAAACCATAAACCATCTCCTTCCCTGCTTTCCTCATTCTAGGAAGAATGAAATATTTGTTTACACTGTAAAACTGACCTGTAATCCTCCGAATGGAGCCTTGTCTCTTTCTGCTGCTGTCTGCAAGGGTGGGGGGAGGTGGAGTGGGTCTGCAAAGAATCACTCTAGATCTCTCTGAGCCCATCCAGACAGCTGTAGAAATGTATTCTGCATCTGGCAATGGGGTCCCAACCACGCTCAGAATTTATTTGCTGCCTGCCGAGAGCAAAGCTGGAATTCACCCCAGTAAAGATGCCAGCAAGACGGAGCGCTTTGGGGAGGGTCCTGCTAAGGAGAGCAGTGTCGTTTGGTGGGACCCAGGGGAAGAGCCTTCTCTGTGGCGGCCCCGACCCTCTGGAACCAACTCCCCCCCAGATATCAGAGTTGCCCCCACCCACCTTGCCTTTCGTAAGCTTCTTAAAACCCACCTCTGTCATCAGGCATGGGGGAATTGAGATATTCCCTTCCCCTTAGGCTTATAAAATTTATGCATGATATGTCTGTATGTATGATTGGTTCCTTAAATTGGGTTTTTTAAAATTACTTTTAATATTAGATTTGTTTATATTGTTTTTTTTACTGTTGTTAGCCGCCCCGAGTCTGCGGAGAGGGGCGGCATACAAATTAAACAAATAAACAAACAAACAAACAAACAAACAAACAAACAAACAAATAAATAAATAACAGTGGTCCCTCTACTTAAGAACTTAATTCGTTCCGTGACCAGGTTCTTAAGTAGAAAAGTTTGTAAGTAGAAGCCATTTTTCCCATAGGAATCAATGTATAAGCAAATAATGTGTGCAAACCCATTAGGAAAGAAATAAAAGCTTGGAATTTGGGTGGGAGGAGGAAGAGGAAGAAGAGGAGGAGGACAGTCGCTGCCCAGAGCGAAAGGAGTGCTTTTTTTCTCTGGACACTGGCAGAGGTTTATTCTCTCTCCAAGTGCCCAGAGAAAGGAAAACGCTCTGTTTGTTCTGGGTTGCCAAAGCCTCCTTAAGTGCCACTGAAAGGCTCCTCTGGCAGACCAGAAAAGCCCAAGATGGCCAGGATTAAAGGGGGAATGGCAGGAATCTGGCCAGGCCTTCATGCCGCTCTCAAATTTCCTGGGAAATTTTTCCGGACTCAGATTCTTAAGTAGAAAATGGTTCTTAAGAAGAGGCAAAAAAATCTTGAACACCCGGTTCTTATTTAGAAAAGTTCTTAAGTAGAGGTGTTCTTACGTAGAGGTACCACTGTACTGGTTTTGCAGACTGGGGTGGGGAATCCCCCATCCTGTCCCTAATATGGGCTGGTGCTGGTGCAATCCTGGTGCAGAGGGTAGGAGGGGCTAACCCTGTGGTACCCCACTGCCTACCTTCTTCCATGTGGATTTGGAGCCGTTGAAGACAACTTGCTGGGTGTGGTTGATCAGCCAACTGTTTATCCCTCTCCAGAAGAGGTTGTGGCAGCTGTCAGCCTGAATAGCTTCAAGGCAGGATTAGACAGATTCAGGGATGCCAAGTGTATCATAGGTGGTGATTGAAATGGATGTTCATGTGCCACCTCTATGTTGGTTGAGGCAGGCAGGGTTCCCTTGAGTACCATTTGTTGGGGGTCAGGGGAAAGGGAGGGTCTTGCCTTCTCTTTCTGCTCAAGATCCCCATGGACAATTGGTGGGCCACTGTGTGACACAGAATGCTGGACTCGATGGGCTTTGGCCCGATTCAGCAGGGCTCTTCTTAGGTTCTTATGTTCTGAAGAAAGAAAGGAAGGAAGGAAGGAAGGAAGGAAGGAAGGAAGGAAGGAAGGAAGGAATCGGTGACTATTGAAAGGGATGTCCAAGTGCCGCCTCTATGTTGGTTGAGGCAAGCAGGATTGCCTTGAGTACCATTTGTTGGGGTTCAAGGGAAAGGGAGGGTCTTGCCTTCTCTTTCTGCTCAAGATCCCCATGGACAATTGGTGGGCCACTGTGTGACACAGAATGCTGGACTCGATGGGCTTTGGCCCGATTCAGCAGGGCTCTTCTTAGGTTCTTATGTTCTGAAGAAAGAAAGGAAGGAAGGAAGGAAGGAAGGAAGGAAGGAAGGAAGGAAGGAATCGGTGACTATTGAAAGGGATGTCCAAGTGCCGCCTCTATGTTGGTTGAGGCAAGCAGGATTGCCTTGAGTACCATTTGTTGGGGTTCAAGGGAAAGGGAAGGTCTTGCCTTCTCTTTCTGCTCAAGATCCCCTTGGACAATTGGTGGGCCACTGTGGGACAGAGAATGCTGGACTCAATGGGCTTTGGCCTGATTCAACATGGCTCTTCTTATGTTCTTAAGATTTTGTTCTTGGCTGAGAGACCCGCAAGAAACAAACAAGGCTGGGTTAACTCAGTGGTGTGTGTATTGCCTTGGTGTGTATGTATGTATGTATGTATGTATGTATGTATTTATTTATTTATTTATTTATTTATTTATGTCGTTATTTATGTCGTTATTTATGTCGTTATTTATTTATGTATGTATGTATGTATGTATGTATGTATGTGTGCATTCATTCATTCATTCTTCATTCATTCATTCATTCATTCATTTATTTATTTATTTATTTATTTATTTATTTATTTATTTATTTATTCCGATACAAATTGAAAGTTAAAGAGAATAAAAACATGTAGTCGTAAATATCAGGGAAAGGATAGAAGAAAAGAGATGAGAATAGAATACCTCAATGAAGAATAGAAGAAAAGATATATGAATGGAAGAAAAGATATATAAAATATAGGAGAGACAATTGGACAGGGGACGGAAGGCACACTGGTGCACTTATGCACGCCCCTTACCTGTGTTGGGATCGCTGCTCCTTTTACCTTGTCCTGTCCTTCAAGGAAGAGAAGGCACGGGTCCCGCCCCCTTCACCTGATTAATGGCAGCTGCTTTTGATGCCAGACGGTAATCAGATCCCTCTGGCAGCCCCTGGCAGGCGGCTCCAGGAAGTCGGAGGTTTTACACGAAGAGTTTAGGGTTCCTGACACCATTTGGAGGGAAGGTTGCACAATCGCTCCCAAATGCATTGCTTGTACAATAGGAGTGGGGTGGGGGGGCGGCTATTCCGGGAACGCAGCACTGACATGGCTCTCATTGTTTATCCACACGTGCTCACCAGATCATCAATCCGGCCAGGGAGTCCAATGCGAACTTCCGAAGAGAAAGCCAGGAGGCCCACAAGAGACACAAAGACACACCAGGCGGGCAGGAAAAGGAGGCGAGCCGGTCCTTTCCAGCAGTAGCAGCAGCCGTGTCAAGAGGGCAGGAATCGAATCAGGTTCTTGCAGGGGCCACCCAAAGGAAGGTGGGTGAGGAAACAGCCTGGAAGTTCCTGTGGGCAACAAAGCAGCCGCCGCCACCACCCCTGTCCAGGATCAGACTGGGCAAGGGCAGCCAACCCCTGGGGATGGGGAAGGGGGGTGTTTGAGGCTTTGAGTCCCTGCCAACAAGGGGCAAAAATTGGGAGAGCTGACTGGTGCTCCAAAGAGGCTGCAACTCCACAAGGGCAGTTAAGTACCAACTGCAGGAAGGCTGGAAAGAAGTTGGCTCTTCCGCTGAGTGTCAAAGTAGCTATGGATGCATCTAAAAATGTCCTCAGGTTGGCCAAGCGAGGGCATGTTTATTATTTTATTTTATTTTATTTTATTTTATTTTATTTTATTTTATTTTATTTTATTTTATTTTATTTTATTTTATTTTATTTTATTTTATTTTATTTTATTTTATTTTATTTTATTTTATTTTATTTTATTTTATTTTATTTTATTTTATTTTATTTTATTTTATTTTATTTTATTTTATTTCATTTTATTTCATTTTATTTCATTTTATTTTATTTTATTTTATTTTATTTTATTTTATTTTATTTTATTTTATTTTATTTTATTTTATTTTATTTTATTTTATTTTATTTTATTTTATTTTATTTATTTATTTATATTTTATTTTATTTTATTTTATTTTATTTTATTTTATTTTTATTTTATTTTATTTTATTTTATTTTATTTTATTTTATTTTATTTTATTTTATTTTATTTTATTTTATTTTATTTTATTTTTATTTTATATTTTATTTTATTTTATTTTATTTTATTATTTTATTTTATTTTATTTTATTTTATTTTATTTTATTTTATTTTATTTTATTTTATTTTATTTTATTTTATTTTATTTTATTTTATTTTATTTTATTTTATTTTATTTTATTTTATTTTATTTTATTTTATTTTATTTTATTTTATTTTATTTTATTTTATTTTATTTTATTTTATTTTATTTTTATTTTATTTTATTTTATTTTATTTTATTTTATTTTATTTTATTTTATTTTATTTTATTTTATTTTATTTTATTTTATTTTATTTTATTTTATTTTATTTTATTTTATTTTATTTTATTTTATTTTATTTTATTTTATTTTATTTTATTTTATTTTATTTTATTTTATTTTATTTTATTTTATTTTATTTTATTTTATTTTATTTTATTTTATTTTATTTTATTTTATTTTATTTTATTTTATTTTATTTTATTTTATTTTATTTTATTTTATTTTATTTTATTTTATTTTATTTTATTTTATTTTATTTTATTTTATTTTATTTTATTTTATTTTATTAGATTTATATGCCGCCCCTCTCCATAGACTAACAACAATAAGAAGAAACAGCATAAAACAAATCTAATACAGTATTTAAATTACTAAAAGGCCTTATTAAAAACCAAGCATACACACAAACATACCATGCATAAAATTGTAAAGGCCTAGGGGGAAAGGTATATCTCAGTTCCCCCATGCCTGATGACAGAGGTGGGTTTTAAGGAGCTTACGAAAGGCGAGGAGGGTGGGGGCAATTCTGATCTCTGGGGAGAGTTGGTTCCAGAGGGCCGGGGCCGCTGCAGAGAAGGCTCTTCCCCTGGGCCCCGCTAAACGATATTGTTTAGTTGACGGGACCCATAGAAGACCCACTCTGTGGGGCCTAACTGGTCGCTGGGATTCGTGCGGCAGAAGGCGGTCCTGGAGATATTCTGGTCCGATGCCATGAAGGGCTTTATAGGTCATAACCAACACTTTGAATTGTGACCGGAAACTGATCGGCAACCAATGCAGACTGCGGAGTGTTGGTGTAACATGGGCATACCTAGGAAAGCCCATGACTGCTCTCGCAGCTGCATTCTGCACGATCTGAAGTTTCCGAACACTCTTCAGAGGTAGCCCCATGTAGAGAGCGTTACAGTAGTCAAACCTCGAGGTGATGAGGGCATGAGTGACTGTGAGCAGTGAGTCCCTGTCCAAATAGGTCCGCAACTGGTGCACCAGGCGAACCTGGGCAAACGTCCCCCTCGCCACAGCTGAAAGATGTTGCTCTAATGTGAGCTGTGGATAGAGGAGGACACCCAAATTGCGGACCCTCTCTGATTCTGGTTTCTGAATAAGAGAATGTTTTGGTCTTGAGACATCAACACACCAAGAAGAGGGGGGGGGGGTTGCAATGACAAGCTTATGAGCAGACCAAAGAAAGTGAGCGGGTTGGTAGAGTGAGCTGTGTGAGACCTCATTTTCTAAACTTTTGAATTGGGAAGGAAGAATGCTGGACTCGATGGGCTTTGGCCTGATTCAACAGGGCTCTTCTTGAGTTCTTATGTTCTTATGTCCCTGTCAAAAGAGATGCAGAACCTCCGTGTTCTCCTTCCTTTCTTCAGGCAACCTGGATGACTGGGGATCTCCAAAGTCAAACCAAAAGGAAACACGGATCCTTTATTTATTTATTTTTTAAATAATTTTTATTTACATATAAACATTAAAAACAGTAAAAAAACAGATGCAACATTACATCTAAACAATATACAATACACACATGAAAATTGAAAGACAAGCATATAATATATCTCCCCTCCCCTCCTCCTGGCTATGATGTCACTGTCAGCCTCCTTTTGCTCTTAGCGGTTTTAACACCAATGGTTTAATTGGTAACGTATCATTTGTAATGTATATTACAGTATTTACTATTGCATTAACATTATAATATTTTAAAGCTAATAATAGAACATACCTAACGCATAGTCAAAGCAAAAGGTTATCTTGGTTCTTTAGTTATTTTGTTTTTTATAATACTGTATTTCTTTATCGCGCAGCACTACTAGTAGCTATTCTTTTATTCAACCATGTGTAGAAATCATTCCAGATCTGATAATACTTTGATTTATCTTGTTCCCTTAGCTCCATTGTTAGCTTGTCTGCTTCAGCACAGTCCAACATTTTTTTTTATTAAGTTCTGTTCGTTCGGCATTGCTTCATTTTTCCATAATTGTGCTATGTTTATTCTTGTTGATGTTATTAAATGCTGCATCAAATAATACTGTTCTTTTTTCATCTGGTTTTCTATAATACCAAGCAGAAATATTTACGGTTTCATTTCTAATGTTATCTTAGTTATTTCTTTTATCCATTTTTGGAGTTTATGCCAAATTTCTTTAACTTGTCTACAGGTCCACCACATGTGAAAATATGAGCCCTGTTTCTCTCCACATTTCCAACAGTTAGGTTTAATATTGGTATACGTTTTGGCTAGCCTTGCTGGTGGCATATGCCATCTACAGAACATTTTAATTTAAGGATCGATGGGAAACTCAACAGGTCTATCAAAAAACACCTGGATGAATGAAAGAATGAGAGGATGAATTTAGTTAAAAATCAAATAGAATAATCTTTAATAATATTAATTCAATAAGAGCAGAAATGATTAAAAATTGAGTGAAAAGAATTAGAAATCGGAATTCATTATACAGTATAAGAATTAAAAATCGCGTGGGAGGGCTTGATTATTTTTGTCCCTGGCAGCCACAGAATGTCCCTCAATGGGAGGCCCTGGCGTCATTGGCAAGCTTGAATTAGTGGAACGACTCCCAAAACTGACCTCTGGTTCCTGCAGGAACCTGGAAGGGAGGAAAGAGCAAGCCACTCCTACCCAGTCACATGGCCATTAAGCCACGCCCACAAAGTAAGCCACGCCCACAGTGTGGCAGTAAAAATGTTGGCTTTGGTTAAGAGCCAAATGTTGGCTTTGGTTAAGAGCCATTGTTGTTAGCTGCCCCGACCATTGTTGTTAGCCGCCCCGAGTCTACAGAGAGGGGCAGCATACAAACAAACAAACAAACAAATAAATAAATAAATAAATAAACAAACAAACAAACAAACAAACAAGAGAACAGGGGGTGGAGGTAAGGCTTTGGTGCACGTGCTCTCAGTGTAGATAAAAGAAAAGATACATTAGAATAGAGTAGAATAGAATAGAATAAAATTAGAATAGAATAGAATAGAATAGAATAGAATTCTTTATTGTCCAAGTGTGATTGGACACACAAGGAATTTGTCTTTGGTGCAGATGCTCTCAGTGTACATAAAAGAAAAGATGCATTAGAATAGAATAGAATAGAATTCTTAGTCGAACCTTGAGGTGATGAGTTCCTTTTTGCTGCTCTGATCTCCCTTGTTAATATATTACTGGCCTGATTGTACAGCAATTGTACATAAATCTGGGAGTTCTTGGGGTTAAAAAGACATCCATCCCCTTTGCTATGGAGAGGTCTTCTGGGTTATTCTGGACTTTAAAAGTCAACAGGTTTGCCGAAGATTTCACAAGGTTTTGGATGCCGCTCTGCAGCTGCTGCGAAGGAACCTCCCTCTGCTCTCCAAGGTGATGAATCAGCAGGGCCCTTGATGAGTCAGCGAAGGTGGCCCCCTCCAGGATGAGCCGCTTATCTTTCCCAGCAGGGCTTCACATTATCTCCCACCCTGTCTCTCAGGAGTTTCCACAGATGCTGTGGGTTGAGAAACTCGCTTCAGTGCTGAGTTTGCTGCTTTATCGCAGCAAGAGCAAGCAAAGGCATCTCGCCAAGGGAGAAGTTTAGTAGGGAGATTCTGAAAGCCCCTTGTGGGGAAATATTGTTGTCATTGATAATTGTTGGTGACTTGATCGAAGTGTATAAAATCATGCATGGGAGAGAAAAGGTGGAATAGAGAAAAATTCTTTTCTCTATCCCACAATCCTAGGACGAGGGGGCCCTCCCTAAAGCTCATAGGTAAGAAAGCGGGGACAAATAAAGAGAAATATTTCTTCACCCAGAGGGTCCTTGGTTGATGGAATTCCCTTCCAGAAGAGGTCGTGACAGCTGTCAGCCTTGACAGCTTCAAGACAGGATTAGACATATTCATGGATGGCAAGTGTATCGGTGGTTATTGAAATGGATGTCCATGTGCCGCCTCTATGTTGGTTGAGGCAGGCAGGATTCCCTTGGGTCCCATTTGTTGGGGGTCGGGGGAAAGGGAGGGTCTTGCCTTCTCTTTCTGCTCAAGATCCCCATGGACAATTGGTGGGCCACTGTGGGACACAATGCTGGACTCGATGGGCTTTGGTCTGATTCAGCAGGGCTCTTCTTAGGTTCTTATGTAAGCCACCTTGAGTCTGTGGAGAAGGGTGGCATAGAAATCTGACCAGTTTGTTTGTCTGTTTGTTTGTTTGTTTGTTTGTTTGTTTGTTTATTCATTCATTCATTCATTCATTCATTCATTCATTCATTCATTTATTAGAGTTGAAAGGGACCTTGCAGGTCATCAAGTCCAACCCCCTGCTCAAACAGGAAACCCTACACCTCCCCAGCCAGATGGCCGTCCTGTCTCCTCTTGAAAACATCCAGAGTTGGCAGGTCGTTCCACTGGTTGATCGCTCTGACCGTCAGGAAATTCTTCTTTATTTCTAGGTTGAATCTCTCCTTGGTCAGCTTCCAACCGTTGTTCCTCGTCCGGCCCTCTGGTGCCATGAAAAACAGCGTGACCCCCTCCTCTCTGTGGCAACCCCTCATATACCTGTATACAGCTATCATGTCCCCCCTGGCAACCTCTCTTCGTATGGCCTGGTCTCTAGTCCCCTTATCATTTTAGTTGCTCTTTTCCGCATTTTTTCAAACAAACAAACAAAACCAACCAACCAACCAGGTGGCATTCCCAATTGGTGCATCAGAATGGTAAATTGCTGGAAGGTGATTAGAATAACAGAATAACCAAATTGAAAGAGACACGACAGGTTTTCCTGCACAAATAGGGGACCTTATTCCACTCTAGACAAATGGCTGTGCAATCTCTGCTTAAAACTGCCAGTGATGGAACACCCAAAACCTCTGGAGGCAAGCAGTTCCGCTGGTCAACTGTTTCAGGAAATTTCTCTTTAGCTCTAGATTTAGTTCCAGGCAGAACAAAGACATCATGGCTTCAAAATCTAAGGGATGGTTTGGACAAAACTCAGCAGCATTTTTTTTTCATGTGTCCTGTTGATAAAAATAGGATTGCCTACATAATCGCCAATGTAGTGGACCTCATAGGGGCCACCACAGAGAAGGCTCTTCCCCTGGGCCCCGCCAAATGACATTGTTTAGTTGACCGGACCCGGAGAAGGCCAACTCTGTGGGACCTTATCGGTCGCTGGGATTCGTGGGGTAGCAGGCGGTTCCGGAGGTACTCTGGTCCATTGCCATGTAAGGCTTTAAAGGTCATAACCAACACTTTGAATTGTGACCGGAAACTGATTGGCAGCCAGTGCCGATTGTTGTTGTTGTTGTTGTTGTTGTTGTTGTTGTTGTTGTTATTCTCTGTGGCGACCCCCACCCTCTGGAATCAATTCCCCCCCGGAGATTAGAACTGCCTCCACCCTCCTCTTCTTTCGTAAATTATTGAAAATTTATCTCTGTAGCCAGGCATTGGGAAATATCCCCCAACTATCTTGGTTTGTGTATGCTTTGAATGGATTGTGTGATTGTTTTACTATAAGGATTTTTAAATTGTTTTTTAAGTATTGGATTTGTGGGCTGTTTATTGTTGTTGTGAGCCCGCCCTGAGTCTTCAGAGAGGGATGGCATACAAATCTAATACATTATTATTATCATCATCATCATCATCATCATCATCATCATCATCATCATCGGACCTGTGAGTCCAGCACTGGGGCTGAGATGTGGAATTCACACAAACGCTTCTGTTCCCTTTAATTTTTTTTAGCCGTGCTACCCAAACGTTCCGGGCATGTTTAATCTCCTTGTCAGAGCTTAATGAAGGAGAAGCCAAAACTTAAGCCGATTAGTTTTGAAGTTCACATTCCAGCCCTGCGAGGGGTGGGACAAAGATGGCAAAGGTCCAGCGAACTAGCAGGCAGTCCAGCCCACCTGCCAACGAGCCGCCGGGCAGCCCAGCGCCTCCAGCTCCGAGCCCCGCCCGGAGGTGCCGAGAAGAACCCATCGGGGACCCCCGGCACCTCTGAATGGCTGATCACGACCCAAACCGAACCTGCAACCGGTTCTATCCCATTAAGGCCCTATTGACTTGTTTGTTTGTTTGTTTGTGTGTGTGTGTGTGTGTGTGTGTGTAGGTAGGTAGGTAGGTAGGTATTTATTTATTTATTTATTTTGTCTATTGCAAAATGGATACATGTAGCAATATACAGTATATCAAGGAAAGGATAGAAGAGAAGATAAGGAAATAAAATACGTCAATGAAGAAAAGAGGAAAAGATATATGAATGGAAGAAAAGAATATAAAATATACAGGAGAGACAATTGGATAGGGGACGGAAGGCACACTAGTGCACTTATGCACACCCCCACTTCCAGCCCCCAGCCAGCGAGGCCTTCTCCAGGAGCTCCAGTCCCCCACCTGATCCTGGGGGGGGGGGGCGCAAGAGAAGCGGGTCTCCGCAGAGACGGGCTCGGGCTGAATCCGCTTTTCCTTCCCAGGCAGCGAAGGGGATCCTCCCCTTCTACTTTCGAGGAACTCCAGCCTCTCTTGGTTTGGGTTCCCGGGGAGGGAGGAGGGTGGCCGGGGGACGTGCGGAGCCGTCGAAGTCGGTCTTGGAGGGACCTCAGGGGGTGCCAGCCCCGAGCCCAGCGCGGCCGGGGAAGGGACGGGGCGGCCTCGGCGGAGGCGGGCCGGGGGCCGGGCCTGCCTTTCCCTCCTCCCGCAGGAGCGGCTCCGACGGGGCGCCTGGTCGGGGCGGCGGCAGAGCTCGGGGGTCGCGGAGGCAGCGGATGGGGCTGTCGAGGCGGGCGGGCTGCTGCGCGGGGCTGCTGCTGCTGGCGGTCGTCTTGGCGGCGGGCGCGGGCTCCTACTGCTCCTCCGCCCCCGGCCCGGCTGCGAACCTCCCCGCTATGGGCAGGCGGCGGTGGCCGCGGACACCCGCAGGTGCTCCGACGTCGGCAGGTAGGTTGGAGGGCAACCCGACGGGGACCGGGGGGAAGGAGGGGAGACACGTGCCCTCCGGGGCGGCTGGAGGTGAACGAACCGGGGCGCTCCCTGCCCTCTTTCCCGCTGCTGCGGACGGGACGGGAGAGAAACCCGACGGGCTCTTTTCAGCGCTGCTGGAGCGCTTCCCGAGCCCAGAGCCTAACAGGGAAGGAGGCGGGTTGCAGCCCACGGGCCGCCGGCTCGCCTAAGCGCCGCTCCCAACCAAGAGGAGCTCGACGCCGCTTCGGAACCTTTGCTTTTGAGCCAGGAAAAGTCCCCGGGATCTCCCGGGGTTTCCAGCCCTCTCCCCGCCCTCCGCCCCGTTGTAGGGCAGCTCCTGGGGGGCCAGTCGCGTTTCAATCGTGGGTTCTCGGGTATAAATTTTTTCTTTATTTTTCTTTCAACATACAATAAAACAACACGAGCAATAAAAAACACAGAATCAATGCTTAAAATAATAATTAATAATATTTCTTAGATACGTTAAACATTCAGAGAGAAAAAAACGCTAATAATACTTTCAATATGTACTTTTTATCCACTTCTTTGCTAAGTAAATTAAAATTAACCACACATGAGATATATTTCATCTACAAATAACAATATTATGAAATCTAGTCCCTTATATTTCTTTTTTCTATTTATTATAAAACATAAACATCTTAACTCAATATCTAATTTAATCCTTTCATCTCTGTGTTAACTCCTTATCCAATGCTGCCACCAATCTTTATTTCGTCATCTGGGGCTTTAATAGATTAAAATTAAATCGTCATGTATTTCTTCAAAAGTAATTAAAAGAAAATATTTTCTTTATTAAAATTTCCTGGTAAAATACCTAATAAGAATATTTCTGGTTTAAATTCAATAGTCCTTTTCAAAATCTTCTGGATCCAATGCTGAATCTCTTTCCAAAATTTCTTAACTTCTATGCATGTCCACCACAAGAGCCTGGCAGCTGATTACATTTGCAACATTTCGTGGGTTCTCATTGTACACAGGGAGGCTCAAGGCTTGAGATTCTGGGATGACGCCCCAGAGGTCCAATGGAGCTGCAGATGTCTTTGCTTCCTGTGCACATGTGGAAGCAAAAATTCAGCGAAATCTCATACAGGGACTGTTATGGTTAGCTCTGGCCCAGCTCCTGCCCCAAGGACTGTGGATGTGGGGGAGACATCCACATGCTGCAGGCCTGTTTTTCCCCCAGTGGAATCTGATGATGAAGGCTCCTCTGACCAAGAAGACATGAGTGACAGGGAGGAGGAGAGTGTGGCAGACAGCTCAGAAGGAGATCAATTATCTAGCTCCTCCTTGGATTCGGAACAAGAGTTAATGATACAGCCACGCATGCGGAGAGCGATGCATAGGCAGCAACAACTGAAAGATTATTATCAAAGAAAATGAGGCCACCTGTGGTTGGGTGGGGCTGTGGTAATTAGTGAGGCTGCTATAAATAGCAGCCTGTGGGTTTGGCCATTGTGGAGGATTATCTGATCCTTGTGTTTCGAGCCTGCTTTACTGACTTTGACCTTTTGTGTGCTGATTTTTCCCCGCTTTGAAACTAAACCAGAGCAAAGTGTGTTTCACTTTGTGAAAGAAGGACTGTGAATTGCCTCACAGCTGCAAGCTAAGTATCACAGAACTGATAAGGGACTTGTACAAATTACCAGTTTGTTTGAAGACAAGTGCTCTTTGCTATACCAAAAGAGGGCTTGGTTTAAGTGAATTTTCATTATAAAGAACCTTGTTTTGAATTTTCAAACGTGTGTGTGTCTGAAATTTGTACCTGTGAATTTTTGGGAGGAGTCTACCAGAGAGCCCGACAGAACAGGGACGTGAGAGCAAGTAGCAAGCCTGCTCATGTAGCAAGCCTGCGCACCTGGGGGAATATTGCAATGCGTGCGCAGCGCACTGTTAGCAAGGTAAGAGGCACCTGCCTCTGAGCCAGACCCTGTAATGCTTTGATTCCCAGAAAAGCATTCAAGAGAAGTGGCCCCTTCCAAAGAGAAAGCCTCGATAACTAAAGTCATTCGGGTTCACTTTGGATTTCAATCATGTACTGTGGTCAATGGGTCGTAACTCAGTTGGAGAGACTGACTTCAATGATACAGTGGTCCCTCTCCTTAAGAACTTAATTCGTTCCGTGACCAGGTTCTTAAGTAGAAACGTTCTTAAGTAGAAGCAATTTTTCCCATAGGAATCCATGTAAAATAATGCGTGCAAATCCATTAGGAAAGAAATAAAAGCTCGGAATTTGGGTGGGAGGAGGAGGAGGAAGAAGAGGAGGAGGAGAGTCTCTGCTGTAGGAAGAAGGTGAGGGGAGGGGAATCAAAAAAATCCAAAACTTTAAGGCTTAAAAAATAAAGAGGGACTCTGAGGCGGCGAGGAGCACGTGCATCCCATACACCCGGCACGAGGCTGCCTCTCATACACTGGCTGCTGCTGCTGCTACCTGCTTCCTCTTCCTTCCCATGCTGAAGGGCTCCTCTCTCTTCTCGCTCACTCACTTTGTAGCCGGCGCCTTTCCTTCGCCCAAAGAAAGGATAATGTTTCATTCACTCTGGACTGCCAAAGCTTACTTAAGTGCCACCAAAAGGCTCCTCTGGCAGCCCAGATGGCTGGGATTAAAGGGGGAATGGCAGGAAATTGGCCAGGCTTTTGTGCCGCTCTCAAATTTCCTGGGAAAGTTTTCTGGGCTCGGGTTCCCACAGAGTGGGCCTTCTCCGGGTCCCGTCGACCAAACAATGTCGTTTGGCGGGCCCCAGGGGAAGAGCCTTCTCTGTGGCAGCCCCGGCCCTCTGGAATCAACTCCCCCCAGAGATTAGAACTGCCCCCACACTCCTTGTCTTTCGTAAATTACTCAAGTCCCATCTATACCGCCAGGCATGGTGGAGTTGAGACACCTTTCCCCCAGGCTTTTTTATATTTATGTTTGGGTATGTATATGTTGTTTGCTTTTTTAAATATGATAGGGTTTTATGTGCTTTTTAATATTAGATTTGTTTTCGCTGGGATATTGTTTTTATTGTTGCTGTGAGCCGCCCCGAGTCTTCGGAGAGGGGCAGCATACAAATCTAATAAATTGAATTGAATTGAATTCTTAAGTAGAAAATGGTTCTTTGGTAGAGGCAAAAAAATCTTGAACACCCGGTTCTTATCTAGAAAAGTTCTTAAGTAGAGGCATTCTTAAGCAGAGGTACCACTCTATTGTGTTAAACACACCAAGCTTCTCACGAACACAAATGAGCAAACACATAAGTTTCAAACTAGCCATTGTAGTGAAGGGAGATTTGGGGTCCTTCAAAATGGACCCGACAAAACTACTGTGGTCTTCCAACGGTCTCCAACAGCGATTTTTCTGTCTTTGCATATTTATTTATTTATTTATTTATTTATTTATTTATTTATTATTACTTACTTACTTACTTACTTACTTACTTACTTACTTATTTACTTACTTACTTACTTATTAGATTTGTATGCCGCCCCTCTCCGTAGACTCGGGGTGGCTCACAGCAACAATAAAACAATGTATAACAAATCTAATAATTTAAAATCACTAAAAACCCCTTATTAAAAAGCAAAGAACATACATACAAACATACCATGCATAAACTGTATACACAGAAAATAGGGTTTGGAAGAGAGATTGGAGATCCGCTAGTCCAGTCCCTTGGTCAAGCAGGAAAACCTTTATCATTTCAAACAAAGGGCTGCCCGGTCTCTTCTTAAAAGTCTCCAGTGTCAAACTCTAGGCTCGGGGGGGGGGGGGGGGCTTTGTGGAGTGTTTAGATCTGGCCCATGGGGCTCACCTGGAAGCAGTGAAGGACTGGCCCGTGGTGCCTCTGGCAGCAAAAACAGAGCTCCGTTTTCGCTGGCCTGTTGCTTGGGCCACCCCAGGCCCTGCCCACCATAAGTACCGTTGACCTGGCCATGCCCACTCCGGCCTCCAAGTCATCCAAGTCATTCCTGTGTTTCTCATTGTATTTCCCCTTTAAGTTTGAAAACTTCAGCCACTCTGCTTCTTTTTCTACAGTGTTCCCTCGATTTTCGCGGGTTTGAACTTCGCGAAAAATCTATACCATGGTTTTTCAAAAAAATTAATTAAAAAAATACTTTGCGGGGTTTTTTTCCCTATACCATGTTTTTTCCCACCCAATGATGTCATAGGTCATCGCCAAACTTTCATCCGCCTTTAATAAATATTTTTTTTTAATCAACTTTAATAAATAAACACGGTGAGTAATAATCTAAATGGTTGCTAAGAGAATGGGAAATTGCAGTTTAGGGGTTTAAAGTGTTAAGGGAAGGTTTGTGATACTGTTCATAGCCAAAAATGGTGTATTTATTTCCGCATCTCTACTTCGCGGAAATTCGACTTTCGCGGGCAGTCTCGAAACGCATCCCCCGCGAAAATCGAGGGAAAACTGAATATTGTTTTTATTGTTGCTGTGAGCCGCCCCGAGTCTTCGGAGAGGGGCGGCATACAAATCTAATAAATTGAATTGAATTGAACTGAATCCAAATCCTGCCTGGCCAGGATTATTTTTAATATTAGATTTGTTTACATTGTCTTTTTATTGTTGTTAGCCGCCCCGAGTCTGCGGAGAGGGGCGGCATACAAATCTGATTAATAAATAATAAATACATAAATTCTCTTGGCCAGCTACTTGTTCCACTTCAAATGCCTCCTCTTGCCTTGTCTTCTGCATGGTTTCTCGTCCAATGTTTATGATGCTACTATTTCTGTGGGATTAGTTTCCTATCTGTCATTCCTTCGTTAACACCTTTTACATCCATAAAAGCAGAAATTTACCCTTGTGTTGGCCTCCTTCTGTCTCGAAAGACCATTCTGGATTCCCCACAGCATGAAGCCCGGGTAGGTTAGTGAACACAAGAACAAGGGGACACAATCTGAAGTTAGTTGGGGGAAAGATCAAAAGCAACATGAGAAAATATTATTTTACTGAAAGAGTAGTAGATCCTTGGAACAAAGTTCCAGCAGACGTGGTAGATAAATCCACAGTAACTGAATTTAAACATGCCTGGGATAAACATATATCCATCCTAAGATAAAATACAGAAAATAGTATAAGGGCAGACTAGATGGACCATGAGGTCCTTTTCTGCCGTCAGACTTCTATGTTTCTATGTTAGTGTGGAGACAGGCTAGACATTTACCGATAGTGTTGGTATTCTGGCTCTCTGGCCTCTGTTCCTCTTGGTCCAGAAAAAGCCAGGGCTCAGATTTAGCAAAACTCAATTGAGACCTCGGTTGTGACCAACTACCCTCAAGACTTGGGCAGCATCTGTTTTGGACAGCTCTAAAGACCTTTTAGGAGGGTTTGCCTGCTCCTCATAGAGGGCCTTTCCATTGGCAGAATTTGATGATGTGCCTTTGGAGTCATGGAGGGGGGGGGATTTAGGAGCATCTCGTAGTGGTCACTCTGGGTGCACAGATGATCTACTCTCTCTCCTCCCCCCTGCCCCGCCCCATTGGGTTGCCTTCCATGGGTTGTAGAGAAAAGGCATTTTCACTAGACTTCGCAGTTCGGAACATCTTCTGAATTATGCCTGTTCCTCTTCTGTTTTTTAGGCAGCACGAGTAGAAGGACATACAGTGATACCTCGTCTTACGAATCCATACGGACTTTTCGTGATACGAACCCAGTGTTTTAAGATTTTTTTGCCTCTTCTTCTGAACTATTTTCACCTTATGTACCTGAGCTGCCGCCGCTGGGATGCCCCACCTCTGGACTTCCATTGCCAGCCGAAGTGCTGGGATTCCCCTGAGTCTCCCCTTGCTGGGAATCCCTGCCTCCGGACTTCCCTTGCCAGCCAAAGCACTCATTCTTGCATTGCTGGGATTTCCCTGAGCCTCCCCTCGCTGGGATTCCCTTCATTTTTGCTGGCGCTGCGTTGAATCCCAGCGAGGGGAGGCTCAGGGAAATCCCAGCAATGCAAGTACGGGCGCTTCAGTTGGCAACGGAAGTCTGGAGGCGGGGATTCCCAGCGACGCAAGGCAAAGGGGGTGACTTTTAGGATGGGGTTGCACGCATTATTTGCTTTTACATTGATTCCTATGGGGAAAATGGCTTTGTCTTATGAACTTTTCTACTTACGAGCCTAGTCACAGAACGAATTAAGTTCGTAAGACGAGGTATCACTGTACAGGGAAAAATGATTACAATCATTGAACACCCTTATCTTGTGAATTCCCTCTCCAAAAGCTGGTTGCCTTATATCCCTAGGCTTCTACTCTGCTTACTCAAGGACAAGCAGGCGTCCACTCAATCAGTCTCTCAGTCACTCATTCCCAATCAGCAATTACCATCCACTCTCAAGAGGCATTTCTTGCGACAGCATCTGTCTGTCAGCGCTCCCTTTTTCCACATTAGCTGAGCCTGCAATTCCTCAGGATCCCTGGGTGTCTAGACAGGCTCCCCTCCTCCCCGTCCCTTCCTGCTGGTGAAGTATGTGGCAGTTCTCCTTTGAGCTCTTCTGTTTACTTCATCTGAGGACAAGAACACAAGAGTTGGAAGAGAGAACGGCACATCTGCATCCCCAGAGGTGGTCCGCTTTCTTCAGATCCTGCTCTCCGCCACAGTCCAATCATAGAAACATAGAAGATTGACAGCAGAAAAAAGACCTCCTGGTCCATCTAGTCCAGTGATTTTCAACCTTTTTTGAGCCGTGGCACATTTTTTACATTTACAAAATCCTGGGGCACACCACCAACCAAAATGACACCCTAAGACACTCTCCTCTCTTTTTCCATCCCTGTTTCCTCCCCCGCCCCTTGTGTGTGTGTGTGTATACACACTCTTGAACCATTTCCAAAAACAGGTGAGGGCTGGGTTTTTTTTCTCTCTTATTGTTTGGGTGCTTTTTATCATATGTTTTAAATCAAGAGTCACTTCTCTCTCTCTTTTGTTTCTCTTTCCTCTCATTCTCTGTCTCAATCATTTTCTCATTTCTCTTTTTTCCTCCCCTTTTTGCTAATTTCTCTCTCTCTCTCCCTTCCTCTCCTTTTCTCTCTCTCTCTCTTTCTTTCTCTCTCTCTCTCCCTTTCTCTCTCTTTCTTTCTCTCTCTCTCACTCTTGGTTTCTCTTTCTCTTTTCTCTCTCTCTCTTGCTTTCTCTCTCTCTCTTGCTTTCTTTCTCTCTCTCTCTCTCACTCACTCTCTCTTTCTCTCTCAGCAAAAAGTTGCGAGACCGGAACTTGAGCTTCCTTCTTCGCGGCACACCTGACCATGTCTCGCAGCACACTAGTGTCCCATGGCACACTGGTTGAAAAACACTGGTCTAACACATGGCAACTCCAAATCTCAACTAGCAAATGCTCTGTCCTACACATTGGGAAGAAGAATCTGAACTCCAAATATGAACTGAATAATCAAATTATCACAGATAATCGCCACTCGGTTAAAGACCTCGGTATACTAATAACAAAAGATTTAAGTGCCAAAGCCCACTGCAACAACTAGCCAAGAAGGATTCAAGAGTTTTTAAACCTAATCCTACGTAGCTTCTGCTCTGGCAATCTCACACGACTTACCAGAGTTTACAAAACTTTTGCCAGACCCATCCTCGAATACAGCTCATCTGTTTGGAACCCATTCCACATCTCAGACATTAACACCCTTGCCCAAAGATACTTCACCAGAAGAGCCCTTCACTCCTCCATTCAAAACTGAATACCCTATGAGACTAGACTTTCAATCCTGGGCCTAGAAAGCTTAGAACTAACTAAACCCCCAACTAATTTGCCCTTAGATTATCTAAGACGCCGTAAATAAGATCTAAGTATTGCCCACAAGATCATATGCTGCAACATCCTGCCTGTCGGCTACTACTTCAGCTTCAACCACAACAACACAAGAGCACACAACAGATTTAAACTTAATATTAACCGCTCCAAACTTGACTGTAAAAAATATGACTTCAGTAACCAAGTTGTCGAAGCGTGGAACTCATTACCGGATTCCATAGTGTCATCCCCAAACCCCCAACACTTTACACTTAGATTATCTATGGTTGACCTATCCAGATTCCTAAGAGGTCAGTAAGGGGCGAGTACAAGTGCACTAGAGTGCCTTCCGCCCCTGTCCTATTGCTCTCCTATATTTCCTATTCCTTTCTTCTATTCCTATATCTCTTCTTCTATTCTTTCATTGATATGTTCTATTACTATATCTTCTTTTCTATTCTTTCTTAGATATATTTTACTATGAGTATCTCCTCTATAACCTTCATCATGTATTTTACTATGTGTATATAGATATATACCCACTAAAACCCTCATTGTGTATTGGACAAAATAAATAAATAAATAAAATCTAGTCTACGGAGAGGGGCGGCATACAAATCTAATAAATAAATAAAATAAAATAAAATAAAATAAAATAAAATAAAATAAAATAAAATAAAATAAAATAAAATAAAATAAAATAAAATAAAATAAAATAAAATAAAATAAAATAAAATAAAATAAAATAAAATAAAATAAAATAAAATAAAATAAAATAAAATAAAATAAAATAAAATAAAATAAAATAAAATAAAATAAAATAAAATAAAATAAAATAAAATAAAATAAAATAAAATAAAATAAAATCCCTTGATTAAGAGGAAGACTAAGATACAGAATAAAAGAGTTGGGAGGGATCTTGGAGGTCTTCTAGTCCAACCCCGAGCTCAACCAGGAGACCTTATGTCATTTCGGACAAATGGCTGTCCATTCTTTTCTTTAAAACTTCCAGTGATGGACCACTCACAACCTCTGGTGGCAAGTAGTTCCACTGGTTAATTGTTCTCCCTGTCAGAAAGCTTTCTCCCTGGTTTGTGATGGCTTCTTTCTTTGATTAGTTTCCATCCCTTGCTTCTCCTCCTGCCTTCGGGAGCTTTGGGAAATAAGTTGGTCCTTCCTTCTTCTCTGTGTTAGCCCCTCAAGTCCTGGAAGATGCTATCACGTCCCCCCTGGACCTTCCCTTCATTAGATTAGACCTGCCTGGATGCCTCAATGACAGTTGAGATAAGTAAACCAGCTGCGAGAGCAATCATGGGCTTCCCTAGGTATGCCCATGTTTCACCAACACTCCGCAGTCTGCATTGGTTACCGATCAGTTTCCAGTCACAATTCAAAGTGTTGGTTATGACCTATAAAGCCCTTCATGGCATTGGACGAGAATATCTCTGGGACCGCTTTCTGCCACACAAATCCCAGCGACCAGTTAGGTCCCAGAGTTGGCCTTCTCCGGGTCCCGTCGACAAAACAATGTCGTCTGGCTGGACCCAGGGGAAGAGCCTTCTCTGTGGCAGCCCCGATCCTCTGGAACCACATTAGGATTGCCCCCACCCTCCTTGCCTTTTGCAAACTCCTTAAAACCCACCTCTGCCATCAGGCTTGGGGAAATTGATTCCCCTGGGCCATTTCCGTTTTATGTGTGGTGTGTCTGAGATGTAGGACTGTTTTTTATATTAAGGGTTTTTAATTGTTTTTAATCATTGGATTTGTACTGTTTTGTCGTTGTGAGCCACTCCGAGTCTTCGGTGAGGGGCGGCATACAAATCTAATAAGTAATATTAATAGTAATAGTAATTTATTTATTAATCAGATTTGTATGCCGCCCCTCTCCGCAGACTCGGGGCGGCTCACAGCAATAATAGTACAATGTAAACAAATCTAATATTTAAGTTTAAGTTAATTTAAAACCCCAATTTAAAAACCAATCATACATAGTAGCATAAATTTTATAAGCCTAGGGGGAGAGAAAGTATCAATTCCCCCATGCCTGACGACAGAGGTGGGTTTTAAGGAGCTTACGAAAGGCTAGGAGGGTGGGGGCAACTCTGATATCCGGGGGGAGTTGGTTCCAAAGGGTCGGGGCCACCACAGAGAAGGCTCTTCCCCTGGGTCCCGCCAAACGACATTGATTAGATGACGGGACCCGGAGAAGGCCAACTCTGTGCGACCTAACTGGTCGCTGGGATTTGTGCGGCAGAAGGTGGTCCCGGAGATAGTAATAGTAATAGTAATTCAATTCAGTTCGATTTATTAGATTTGTATGCACCCCCTCTCCGAAGTAATAGTAATAGTAATAATAATTCATCTTAGGGGAGGGCTTTTCATGGTTCTTTCGTGAGGCTCATGGCAACAGCCTGTCTTTTGGAGGTGCAGGAGGGGGTTGGAATAGTAGGAGGGGGCTTGCCTGCGTTGGGAGTGGGAATCAGGTGGGTTTGGTGCAACTGCTCACCGATGATGGGCATAGTTTCGGAAGGACAGGGAATATATATGATTATCCACCAGGCCTTCTTTTACATGTTGTTTTCGCCAACTCCACCCTAACATAGTATATGTCACTCCCTAGTATCCTTCTGAACTTAAGAATAAGTACATGGCATTTTAATTAATTAGGAAACACGATCCGCTTCATTGGGGCTGACCAGGAAAGGACTTTATGCCTTGAGAGCAGCAGGAACATCAGTTAAGAGGAAATATTTCTTTTTGCAGTCATAAATTTTTATTCTTTTCTCCAACACAAAGTTAAAAAAAACAATACAAAGTTTCCAACACAAAATCCATCTTATTGTCAAACATATACAATTTCCCCCTTTGATGAGCTAATTTATAGGTGAACTATAACAACTATAACATAAATTACTTAAAATTAAGAATTTATATTAAGATGATAACATTACAATACACCAAAAAAATGTAAGATCGTAAATATACTGCTCAAAAAAAAATAAAAGGAACACTCAAAGAACCCATCCTAGATCTGAATGAAAGAAATATTCTCACTGAATACTTTGTTCTGTACAAAGTTGAATGTGCACAACAGCAGGTGAAATAAATGGTCAATCAGTGTTGCTTCCTAAGTGGACAGTTTGATTTCACAGAAGTTTGATTTATTGGAGTTATATTGTGTTGTTTAAGTGTTCCCTTTATTTTTTTGAGCAGTATATATAGCGATAGGAAGATCTAATAGAAAATAAAAAGTGGATAGAAACAGATTAAAATTATGGATGAGCTAATTCATAAAGGTGAACTATATCAACTATAACATAAATTACTTAAAATTAAGAGTTTCTACTAAGATGATAAAATTGCAATACTGTACACCAAAAATGTAAGATCGTAAATATATATACCATAACTGCACAAAATATAGTAAGATATTAGTAAGAATAAGATAGTGAAGAGAGAATAGGGATAACTCTCTTGTTTTTAATTGTGTATGTTTTTAACTGTAGTTTTTTTCTTTTTTCTGTTTTTTCCTTTTGAAATGATTATACATATTTGTAACGAAAAATAAAAATTTAAAAATGTAAAAAAATATTTTCTTTAAAAAAAATAGGGACCCCATTTGGTTGGAAGGTGTTCTGTCTGGGTTCCCCCAGACGTCAACACCAACTAAAAAGAGTAGCCAGACACGCTGGTAAAAAGCAAAGTCATTTTATATCTTCGAAAACAACCACAGATAACAAAAACTGTTCTTACAAACTGGAATGCTATGAAGCTTCACAGAAGAGTCACGACGGCCAGACAATACAACAGGCTTCTTGCTGGCACACACACCACTGTAGATAATAAAACCCACGCCTCCCCCAAGTTTTCAGCCTTCGAGGCCACAAGCCAGAATCAGAGACGCCAAGGATTGAAGCAAGGTCACAGGACTCCCAAAAGATAACTCTCCACAATACAGGAAGGGCGGGCCTGCCTTTTCAACCTTTCTGAGGAGAACCACAGCCAAACCCAGCTGTTTCCTATTAGGGATGGAAATACCTGGCTAATTGTCCCCTTCGTTGTGCTGCCCTTCTCTGCCTCATATCTATGATGGCTGGTGCGTTCTCATCTAATGACTCCAGGCTACTCGCTGGGGAGAGCTCCCCCCGGGGGTCTCAGGCTGTTCTCCCTCCTCCTCGTCCTCACATTCCTCTTCCCCGTCTGCCTGGTCCTCCTCCTCCTCCTGTTCCTCGTCCTCCCCCTCTGAGCATGGAGCCGGCAGAGTTCCAGCCGTTCCCTGAGGAGCCTCAGGCTGAATCACAACAGAAGGTAACAATGTACCGTGCACCTTCAGTCTTTGGACAGCACTGGTTTTAATTTAATTTAATTTAATTTAATTTAATTTAATTTAATTTAATTTAATTTAATTTAATTTAATTTAATTTAATTTAATTTAATTTAATTTAATTTAATTTAATTTAATTTAATTTAATTTAATTTAATTTAATTTAATTTAATTTAATTTAATTTAATTTAATTTAATTTAATTTAATTTAATTTAATTTAATTTAATTTAATTTAATTTAATTTAATTTAATTTAATTTAATTTAATTTAATTTAATTTAATTTAATTTAATTTAATTTAATTTAATTTAATTTAATTTAATTTAATTTAATTTAATTTAATTTAATTTAATTTAATTTAATTTAATTTAATTTAATTTAATTTAATTTAATTTAATTTAATTTAATTTAATTTAATTTAATTTAATTTAATTTAATTTAATTTAATTTAATTTAATTTAATTTAATTTAATTTAATTTAATTTAATTTAATTTAATTTAATTTAATTTAATTTAATTTAATTTAATTTAATTTAATTTAATTTAATTTAATTTAATTTAATTTAATTTAATTTAATTTAATTTAATTTAATTTAATTTAATTTAATTTAATTTAATTTAATTTAATTTAATTTAATTTAATTTAATTTAATTTAATTTAATTTAATTTAATTTAATTTAATTTAATTTAATTTAATTTAATTTAATTTAATTTAATTTAATTTAATTTAATTTAATTTAATTTAATTTAATTTAATTTAATTTAATTTAATTTAATTTAATTTAATTTAATTTAATTTAATTTAATTTAATTTAATTTAATTTAATTTAATTTAATTTAATTTAATTTAATTTAATTTAATTTAATTTAATTTAATTTAATTTAATTTAATTTAATTTAATTTAATTTAATTTAATTTAATTTAATTTAATTTAATTTAATTTAATTTAATTTAATTTAATTTAATTTAATTTAATTTAATTTAATTTAATTTAATTTAATTTAATTTAATTTAATTTAATTTAATTTAATTTAATTTAATTTAATTTAATTGATCAATCGATCAATCGATCAATCGATCAATCGATCAATCGATTATTTGATTTATTTAATTTACTTAATTTACTTAATTTATTTAATTTATTTAATTTATTTAATTTATTTAATTTATTTAATTTATTTAATTTATTTAATTTATTTAATTTATTTATTGATTGATTAATTAATTGGATTTGTATGCCGCCCCTCTCCGTAGACTCGGGGCGGCTAACAACAGTAATAAAAACAGCATATAACAATCCAATATCAAAACAGTTAAAAACCCTTATTATAAAACCAAACATACATACAGACATACCATGCATAAAATTGTAAAGGCCTAGGGGGAAAGAGTATCTCAGTTCCCCCATGCCTGATGGCAGAGATGGGTTTTAAGAAGCTTACGAAAGGCAAGGAGGGTGGGGGCAATTCTAATCTCTGGTGGGAGTTGGTTCCAGAGGGCCGGGGCTGCCACAGAGAAGGCTCTTCCCCTGGGTCCCGCCAAGCGACATTGTTTAGTTGATGGGACCTGGAGAAGGCCAACTCTGTGGGACCTAACTGGTTGCTTGGATTCGTGCGGCAGAAGGCGGTCCCTGAGATATTCTGGTCCGGTGCCATGAAGGGCTTTATAGGTCATAACCAACACTTTGAATTGTGACCGGAAACTGATCGGCAACCAATGCAGACTGTGGAGTGTTGGTGTAACATGGGCATATTTGGGGAAGCCCATGACTGCTCTCGCAGCTGCATTCTGCACGATCTGAAGTTTCCGAACACTTTTCAAAGGTAGTCCCATGTAGAGAGCGTTACAGTAGTCGAGCCTCGAGGTGATGAGGGCATGAGTGACTGTGAGCAGTGAGTCCTGGTCCAGATAGGGCCGCAACTGGTGTACCAGGCGAACCTGGGCAAACGCCCCCCTCGCCACAGCTGAAAGATGGTTCTCTAATGCAGTGATTTTCAACCTTTTTTGAGCCGCGGCACATTTTTTACATTTATGAAACCCTGGGGCACATTGAGCAGGGGGGGGGGCTCAAAAAAGTTTTGACAAAAAAATTATCTCTCTCTCTTCCTCCCCTTCGCTCTATTTCTTTCTCCCTCCCTCTTCCTTCCTCTTTCTCTCTCTCTCCATCCCTCTTTCTTTCTCTTCCTTCCTTCCTTTCTTTTTTGCTCTCTTTCTCTCTCCCTCCCTACGTCCCTCTATGTCTTTCTCTCTCTCTCCTTCCCTTCCTCTCTTTCTCTCTCTCTCTCTTGCTTTCTTTCTCTCTCTTGCTCTCTCTTTCTTTCTCTCTCTCTTTTTTCCCCTTGTTCTCTTTCTCGCTCTCTTGCTTTCTTTCTCTCTTGTTCTCTCTCTCTCTCACGCTCTTTCTCTCTCTTGCTTTCTTTCTCTCTCTCTCTCTTGCTTTCTTTCTCTCTGAGCTTCGCGGCACACCTGACCATGTCTCGCGGCACACTAGTGTGCCACGGCACACTGGTTGAAAAACACTGATCTAGTCTGCCCTTATACTGTTTCCCATATTTTATCTTAGGATGGATATATGTTTATCCTAATAGAAACATAGAAGTCTGACGGCAGAAAAAGACCTCATGGCCCATCGAGTCTGCCCTTATACTATTTTCTGTATTTTATCTTAGGATGGATATATGTTTATCCCAGGCATGTTTAAATTCAGTTACTGTGGATTTACCTACCACGTCTGCTGGAAGTTTGTTCCAAGGATCTACTACTCTTTCAGTAAAATAATATTTTCTCATGTTGCTCTTGATCTTTCCCCCAACTAACTTCAGATTGTGTCCCCTTGTTCTTGTGTATACTTTCCTATTAAAAACACTTCCCTCCTGGACCTTATTTAACCCTTTAATATATTTAAATGTTTCGATCATGTCCCCCCTTTTCCTTCTGTCCTCCAGACTATACAGATTGAGTTCATTAAGTCTTTCCTGATACGTTTTATGCTTAAGGCCTTCCACCATTCTTGTAGCCCGTCTTTGGACCCGTTCAATTTTGTCAATATCTTTTTGTAGGTGAGGTCTCCAGAACTGAACACAGTATTCCAAATGTGGTCTCACCAGCATTCTATATACCGGGATCATAATCTCCCTCTTCCTGCTTGTTATACCTCTAGCTATGCAGCCAAGCATCCTACTTGCTTTCCCTACCGCCTGACTGCACTGTTCACCCATTTTGAGACTGTCAGAAATCACTACCCCTAAATCCTTTTCTTTTGAAGTATTTGCTAACACAGAACTGCCAATACAATACTCAGATTGAGGATTCCTTTTCCCCAAGTGTATTATTTTACATTTGGAAACATTATACTGCAGTTTCCATTGCTTTGACCATTTATCTAGTAAAGCTAAATCATTTACCATATTACAGACGCCTCCAGGAATATCAACCCTATTGCACACTTTAGAGTCATCGGCAAATAGGCAAACCTTCCCTACCAAACCTTCCCCTATGTCACTCACAAACATATTAAAAAGAATAGGACCCAGAACAGACCCTTGTGGCACACCGCTTGTAACCTGACTCTGCTCAGAATACTCGCCATTAACAATAACTCTTTGATGTCTACGCTTCAGCCAGCTGCAAATCCATTGAACTATCCAGGGATTAAGTCCAATCTTCACTAATTTATCTATCAGCTCTTTATGTGGAACCGTATCAAAGGCTTTGCTGAAGTCCAGGTAGGCAATATCCACGGAACCACCTTCATCCAACACCTTTGTGACATAGTCAAAGAAATCAATAAGATTAGTCTGACATGATTTGCCTTCAGTAAAGCCATGCTGATTTGGGTCCAATAAGTTATTGGTTTTTAGGTGCTGATTTATCCTCTTTTTGAGTAGAGTCTCCATCATTTTAACTACAACTGATGTCAAGCTAACTGGCCTGTAGTTACCAGCTTCTTCTCTACTGCCCTTCTTGTGGATAGGCACAACACTGGCCATTCTCCAATCCTCAGGAACTTCTCCTGTTAACAACGATTGGTTAAACAAATCAGTCAGGGGGGTAGTAATGACAGATCTGAGTTCTTTAAGAACTCTGGGGTGGATGCCATCTGGATCCTAATTCAGTTACTGTGGATTTACCGACCATGTCTGCTGGAAGTTTGTTCCAAGTATCTACTATTCTTTCAGTAAAATAATATTTTCCAATGTTGCTTCTGATCTTTCCCCCAACTAACCTCAGATTGTGGTCCCTTGTTCTTGTGTTCACTTTCCTATTTAAAACACATCCCTCCTGAACCTTATTTAACCCTTTAACATATTTAAATGTTTCGATCATGTCCCCCCTTTTCCTTCTGTCCTCCAGACTATACAAATTTTTCCTGTTAAGTTTTATGTTTAAGATCTTCTACCATTCTTGTAGCCCGTCTTTGGACCCGTTCAATTTTGTCAATATCTTTTTGTAGGTGAGGTCTTCAGAACTGAACACAGTATTCCAAATGTGGTCTCGCCAGTGCTCTATATAGTGGGATCACAATCTCCTTCTTCCTGCTTGTTATACCTCTAGCTATGCAGCCAAGCATTCTACTTGCTCTTCCTATCACTGTTCACCCATTTTGAGACTGTCAGAAATCACTACCCCTAAATCCTGAAGTTTTTGCTAACACAGAACTGCCAATACAATACTCAGATTGAGGATTCCTTTTCCCCAAGTGCATTATTTTACATTTGGAAACATTAAACTGCAGTTTTCATTGCTTTGACTATTTATCTAGTAAAGCTAAATCATTTGCCATATTACAGATGCCTCCAGGAATATCAACCCTATTGCACACTTTAGAGTCATCGGCAAATAGGCAAACCTTCCCTACCAGACCTTCCCCTATGTCACTCACAAACATATTAAAAAGAATAGGACCCAGAACAGACCCTTGTGGCACACCGCTTGTAACCAGTCTTCTCAGAATACTCACTATTAACAACAACCCTCTGATGTCTATGCTTCAGCCAGCTGCAAATCCACTGAAATATCCAGGGGATTACCGGTAAGTCCATCTTCACTAACTTATCTATCAGCTCTTTATGTGGAACCGTATTTGCTTTGCTGAAGTCCAGATAGGCCCCCACCCTCCTTGTCTTTCGCAAACTCCTTAAAACCCACCTCTGCCGTCAGGCATGGGGAAATTGATTCCCCTGGGCCGTTTCCGTTTTATGTATGGTTTGTCTGAGATGTATGACTGTTTTTTTTTACTTAAGGGTTTTAAATTGTTTTTAATCATTGGATTTGTACTGTTTTGTTGTTGTGAGCCCCTCCGAGTCTTTGGAGAAGGGCGGCATACAAATCTAATAAATTATTATTATTATTATTATTATTATTATTATTATTATTATTATTATAGTTATAATAACAATTATTATAATAATAATTATGATCCACTGGAACTTGTGCCGGAAGTACCATTTACCAGTGGCAAAGAACTGATGGGATCATAAGCCCGAAAAAGTGGTCGAAAACGAGCAAGCAAAACTACTGTGGGACTTCCGACTTCAGACTGACCGAATTCTGAAGCATAAGAATAGAATAGAATAGAATAGAATAGAATTTAATTGGCCAAGTGTGATTGGACACACAAGGAATTTGTCTTGGTGCATATGCTCTCAACGTACATAAAATAAAATATACATTTGTCAAGAATCATGTGGTACAACACTTAATGATTGTCATAGGGGTCAAATAAGCAATGAAGAAGCAATATTAATAAAAAATCTTAGGATATACGCAACAAGTTACAGTCATACAGTCAACATGGGAGGAAATGGGTGATAGGAATGATGAGAAAAACTAGTAGAATAGAAGTGCAGATTTAGTAGAAAGTCTGACAGTGTTGAGGGAATTATTTGTTTAGTAGAGTGATGGCGTTCGGGAAAAAACTGTTCTTGTGTCTAGTTGTCTTGGTGTGCAGTGCTCTGTAGCAACGTTTTGAGGGTAGGAGTTGAAACAATTTGTGTCCAGGATGTGACTCATGCAGTATACAGGTCCTCAATGGAAGGCAGATTGGCAGCAATTGTTTTTTCTGCAATTCTGATTATCCTCTGAAGTCTGTGTCGGTCCTGTTGGGTTGCAGCACCAAACCAGACAGTTATAGAGGTGCAGATGACAGACACCAGACATCCTGATTGTGGAGAAAAAGAAAGTATGGATCATCGACATCGCAATCCCAGGAGACAGCAGAATTGAGGAGAAGCAGCTAGAGAAATTAGTGAAATGTGAAGATCTAAAAATCGAGCTGCAACGACTCTGGCATAAGCCAGTGAAAGTGGTCCCAGTGGTACTTGGCACGCTGGGCGCAGTGCCAAAGGATCTCAGCGGACATTTAAAAACCATAGGAATTGACAAAATCTCCATCTGTCAATTGCAAAAGGCCGCTTTACTGGGATCGGCAAACATAACTCGCCGCTATATCACGCAGTCCTAGGTGCTTGGGAAGCGCCCGACTGGTGATGAAATACGAAATCCAGCATAGTGATCTCGTTTGCTATGTTGTATTGACATAATAATAATAATAATAATAATAATAATAATAATAATAATAATAATAATAATAATAATAATAATAATAATAATATCCATGGCACCACCTTCATCCAACACCTTTGTGACATAGTCAAAGAAATCAATGAGATTAGTCTGACATGATTTGCCTTTGGTAAAGCCATGCTGGTTTGGGTCCAATAAGTTATTGGTTTTTAGGTGCTGATTTATCCTCTTTTTGAGTAGAGTCTCCATCATTATAACTACAACTGATGTTCAGCTAACTGGCCTGTAGTTACCAGCTTCTTCTCTACTGCCCTGTTGAAGGGCAACGCTGTGCCTTTTGTACAGCCAGGTCTCTTGCTGCTGCTGTGGTCCAGTCTGCCTCTGTGGAAGCCCATTGTGCTTGATTTCTGACCCGTGGTGGCGCAGTGGTCAGAGAGCAGCACTGAAGGCTACTTCTGTCGACTGACGGCTGACTGAAATTTGCAAAGCGAATCTCACCTCCGGCTCAAAGTTGACTCAGCCTTCACCCTGATTAGACGGAGTGGCTGTGGGTTTTGCCTCCCAAAGACAATTCCATCTGTCTGTCCATTACCCTGGGGGGGGATTACTGACCCACTCAGAGAGGGTCCGCAACTTGGGCATCCTCCTCAATCCACAGCTCACATTAGAGAAATATCTTTCAGCTGTGGCGAGGGGGGCATTTGCCCAGGTTCGCCTCGTGCACCAGTTGCGGCCATATCTGGACCGGGAGTCATTGCTCACAGTCACTCATGCCCTCATCACCTTGAGGTTCGACTACTGTAACGCTCTCTACATGGCGCTAATTCTGAAAAGTGTTTGGAAATTTCAGATTGTGCAGAATGCAGCGGCGAGAGCAATCATGGGCTTTCCCAAGTATGTCCATGTTTCACCAACACTCCGCAGTCTGTATTGGTTGCCGATCAGTTTCTGGTCACAATTCAAAATGTTGGTTATGACCTATAAAGACCTTCATGGCACCGGACCAGATTATCTCAGGGACCGCCTTCTGCCGCACGAATCCCAGCGACCGGTTAGGTCCCACAGAGTTGGCCTTCTCCGGGTCCCGTCGACTAAACAATGTCCTCACCCTTCAGGTACAGTGATCCCTCATTTTTCGCGGGGGATGCGTTCCAAGACTACCCGTGAAAAACGAATTTCCATGAAGTAGAGGAAAGATATTTTTTTATGTATTTAACGAGTATTTGGAATTTTAAAGGGGAAGAGCCTTCTCTGTGGCGGCCCCGACCCTCTGGAATCAACTCCCCTCGGAGATTCGAATTGCCCCCACCCTCCTCGCCTTTCGTAAACTTCTCAAAAACCCCCTCTGCCGTCAGGCATGGGGGAATTGAAATATCTTCCCCAGGCCTATATAATTTATGTATGGTGTGTTGTGTGCATGTTTTTTAAACTATGGGTTTTTAACTTCGTATTACTAGATTTGTATTGTACATTGTTTCTATCACTGCTGTGAGCCGCCCCGAGTCTACGGAGAGGGGCGGCATACAAATGTAATAAATAAATAAATAAATCCTTCCGAGGTGGGTCAAACGAGGACCCGGATTGTTGTGGGCGATACGCTGACCCTGTAAACCGCTTAGAGAGGGCTGGAAAAGCACCGTGAAGGGGTATGTAAGTCTTTTCTGCTGCCAGCTTTTGATGTTTCCCACTCTGTCCTCTTTCTGCCCCCCAGGGACATCTTAAAACGTGGCGGCTCAGCCGTGGACGCCGCTATTGCAGCTCTGGTCTGCACGTCAGTCCTGAATCCCCAGAGCATGGGCCTGGGTGGAGGTGTCATCTTCACCATCTACGACGCACCAACAGGTAGGTCCACCCACCTGGCCTCAGGTGGAACCATCCATTGTAGCAGCACAGGCAGCTCCTCAAAGAAGGACGGCTGCTCACTTTTGACTGCTTTGGATCAGGATTTTTGAGACCCTAAGAAAATTAAGGAAGCGTAAGCTGTCAACAAACTATAGCTTTAGATGTGGATTGAATGTGTGGGGTTTGGGAGTGAAATAAGAACTTTGTAGTCGGCGACTACTTCAGCTTCAGCCACAACAACACAAGAGCACACAACAGATTTAAACTTAATATTAACCACTCCAAACATGACTGTAAAAAATATGACTTTAGTAACTGAGTTGTCGAAGCATGGAACTCATTACCGGACTCCAAAGTGTCATCCCCAAACCCTCAACACTTTACCCTTAGATTATCTATGATTGACCTCTCCAGATTCCTAAGAGGTCAGTAAGGGGCGAGTACAAGTGCACTAGAGTGCCTTCCGTCCCCTGTCCTATTGCTCTCCTATATCTCCTCTACCTTTCTTGTATTCCTATATCTCTTCTTCTATTCTTTCATTGATATGTTCTATTACTATATCTTCTTTTCAATTCTTTCTTAGATATATTTTACTATGAGTATCTCCTCTATAACCTTCATCATGTATTTTACTATGTGTATATAGATATATATCCACTAAAACCCTCATTGTGTATTGGACAAAAGAAATAAATAAAAATAGAATGCTGGATGTTATTCATTGCCTCCATGGAAGCCACATAGATTTTTCAATGTGTTCTCCTTTGGACTGCAGGAAAAATTGAGGTGCTGAACGCTCGTGAAAGGGCCCCCCAAAACGTCACTGAAGGTTTGCTGAAAATGTGTCGAGGCACTTTGCTTCCAGGTAACTGTACAATTCAATAATACAATAGCTTGCATCAGTGAGGCTGGAGAGGAAAAGCTTGCTGTGGGGACGGGGGCTTGAGACCCTCTTCTTTGATCTCTTTGGGAGAATCAGCCTGCTAGATGTTATGTATACCGAGAGATGGGCTCATTTCTACTGGAAGAAAGGTGAAGCTACTTTGGGAAAAGAACCCCCAGAGGGGGCTTCTCCATAGAGGCAGCTTGTGTAGGATAGCATCAGGACAAGTCTTCGGAGAGGGGCGGCATATAAATCTAATATATTATTATTATTATTATTATTATTATTATTATTATTATTATTATTATTATTATCATTATTATTATTATTACTATTACTATTATTATTATTATTATTATTATTATTATTATTATTATTATTATTGGTTAGCCTCACTCCCCTCCCCAAATCATTATTTAATTTAATTTAATTTAATTAATTTATACAATTGGATAGAGAAAAGAACAGAAATGAAAAACCCCCCAATGGTTTTAACATGTCTGTTAAAATAGCAATCTATTATTATTATTATTATTATTATTATTATTATTATTATTATTATAGCAATCTATTATTATCATTATCATTATTATTATCATTATCATTATCATTATCATTATCATTATCATTATCATTATCATTATCATTATCATTATCATTATCATTATCATTATCATTATCATTATCATTATCATTATCATTATCATTATGTCAATACAACACAGCAAACGAGATCACTATGCTGGATTTCGTATTTCATCACCAGTCGGGCGCTTCCCAAGCACCTAGGACTGCGTGATGTAGCGGCGAATTATGTTTGCCGATCCCAGTAAAGCGGCCTTTTGCAATTGACAGATGGAGGTTTTGTCAATTCCGATGGTTTTCAAATGTCCGCTGAGATCCTTTGGTACTGTGCCCAGCGTGCCAAGTACCACTGGGACCACTTTCACTGGCTTATGCCAGAGTCGTTGCAGCTCGATTTTTAGATCTTCGTATTTCACTAATTTCTCTAGCTGCTTCTCCTCAATTCTGCTGTCCCCTGGGATTGCAATGTCAATGATCCATACTTTCTTTCTACAATCAGGATATCTGGTGTGTTATTCTTCAGAATTCGGTCAGTCTGAAGTAGAAAGTCCCACAGTAGTTTTGCTTGCTCATTTTCGACCACTTTTTCGGGCTTATGATCCCACCAGTTCTTTGCCACTGGTAAATGGTAGTTCTGCACAATTCCAGTGGACCACCTGTGCCATTATTATTATTATTATTATTATTATTATTATTGATTGATTGATTGATTGATTTGATTTGATTTTTATGCCATCCTTCTCCTTAGACTCGGGGCAGCTTACAACATGTTAGCAATAGCACTTTTTAACAGAGCCAGCCTATTGCCCCCACAATCCGGGTCCTCATTTTACCCACCTCGGAAGGATGAAAGGCTGAGTCAACCTTGAGCCGGTGATGAGATTTGAACCGCTGACCTGCAGATCTACAGTCAGCTTCAGTGGCCTGCAGTACTGCACTCTACCTGCTGTGACACTCCGGCTATTATTATTATTATTATTATTATTATTATTATTATTATTATTATTATTATTATTATTTAGACTTGTATACCGCCCCTCTCCGAAGACTCAGGGCGGCTCAAAGTCTAATCTAATAATCTAATAATGAATTTAGGGTGACCATTTGAGAGGACTGAATCCATAATGCCTTTCTTTCGGTAGGGTCTCAATGGATTGCTGTTCCTGGGGAACTGCGTGGTTATGAAAAAGCTCACCAACTCTATGGCAGGTTGCCATGGAAGGACCTTTTTGAACCCACCATCGAGATGCTTGCCCACGGGATCCGGGTATCGGATGTTTTGAGCCTGTTTCTAAAATTCCTAGAGTCGCCTTTGAAGAATTCATCCTCATGGTGAGATCAAACTTTGAAACATGGGATTGACCAATGGCAGACCAGGATCCTGTTTGGATCCTTTACAGCAATTCTGAACATAGCCAGACTAAGAGTGTTTCCCACAATCCTTTTGCCACTCTTGTTTACCGCAAAATAAGGGAGCAAAATGCTTCTTACTTGGGAGAAGTTGACTTGATTATTACATTCAGACACCCTTCGTTCCTAATCCAACTGGAGGGTTGTACTAAGGGGTATAGATGGAAAGAAAATGCACAAGATTTAGCATTAGCAAGTGGTGGGCACGGCTATCAAATTTGCATTGTATTCGAAACAGAATACCCTATGAAAATAGACTAACAATCCTGGGTCTAGAAAACTTAGAACTACGGCGCCTAAAACACAATCTAAGTATTGCCCACAAGATCATATGCTGCAACGTCCTACCGGTCAATGACTACTTCAGCTTCAACCGCAACAACACAAGAGCACGCAACAGATTCAAACTTAATATTAACCGCTCCAAACTTGACTGTAAAAAATATGACTTTAACAATCGAGTTGTCGAAGCGTGGAACTCATTACCGGACTCAATAGTGTCAACCCCTAACCCCCAACATTTCTCCCTTAGACTATCCACGATTGACCTCTTCAGGTTCCTAAGAGGTCAGTAAGGGGCGTACATAAGTGCACCAGTGTGCCTTCCGTCCCCTGTCCAATTGTCTTTCCTTTATCTCATATATCATATATATTTTCTTCCTTTCATATATCTTCTCCTCTATTTTTACATATTATCTTTATATATATTACTTCATGTCTATTCTCTTCCATATGTATTGTGTTTTGGACGAATGAATAAATAAATAAAAATAAATAAATAAATACAGCATTAGGTGGAGATAGAGAATGCTTAGAAGACAAGAACAGCATTTAAAAACAGTCAAGAACTATAGAAGTTGGCTGAAAATAAGAAACTCAGCTCTTCGTTTAGAAAACAGAAATTAAATGCACACGTATAAGATGGGTTGGTAAAGAGAGGGGTGAAAAGGACTTGAACTTGAGGCTCATCAAAAGACAAATACGAAGGTTTATACTAAGGACCCTTAAATGTATTCATATCTCTAAGAACCTTCTCCCAAGTAAGAAGCATTTTGCTCCCTTATTTTGCGATGAACAACAGACAAGAGCGTTAAACAAATCCGGCATCCCTAGAGACTCTGCTTGTGGGGCAAAAGGGGGGTCACGTCTGCCGGGGACACTGCGGCTGCCGTAGATCGGAGCCAGTTGCCAGGTGCCTGAATTTTGGCCGTGTCACCTGAAGGAGGCTGTGTGAGAACGGGCCACAATTCCCTCTTTTCAGTGCTGTGGGGTATCTTTGAATGGTCACTAAATGAACTGTCGCAAGTCGAGGATTGCCTGCATTGAAAGGAACGTTGTACCTGGCTTTCAGGCATCAGAGACACCCCCTCCCTTTTAGGGAGTTGACCGGAGCTGGTTGTGAGCGCTGGTGAAGGTGTTGGGGCTCCCGCCGAAGGGCCTGGTGCGTGGCCTATTCTTGACTGGCCCCCTTCTTGGACTCTCTTTCAGCCAACTGTTTTGCAATGAGCAGGGAGCCGTCCTGAGCAGCGGGGAGGAGCTGCGCTGGGCCGGCCTGGAAGAGACCCTGAGGGCCGTGGCAGAAAAGGGGGCCCAAGAATTCTACTCTGGGAGGACGGCAGAGAAGTTGGTGCAAGACGTCCAAGCTGAAGGTAGGCCGTCCCCAGTAATGGGCAGCCAAAAATTTTACTGCCACACTGTGGGTGTGGCTTATTTTGTGGGTGTGGCTTAATGGTCATGTGACTGGGTAGGAGTGGCTTAAACGATCATAATCATTCAAGTGAACTGTTAAGTCCTCGACTTACTACCTTACCAGTGTCGTTCGCTGGGGTGACAATTTGCTTTGCGTTTCCCACGCTCTCCTTCCTGGCTTGCCCTCCCAGCTCAGGCTGGGGAGCTAGGCGAACGGGTGCTGCCAGAAGCATAAATGCTGCCAGTGCCTCTTCCACCCACGCCTTCTGCTTGCACCTCAGGTGGGAGGCAGCCGCGTAAGGCTAGAGGGGAGTTGGGCAGGAGAGAGGGAAGTTCATCCGAGACCAGGAAGGAGGAAAGAGGAAAAAAGCAAGGAGTGCAGATGCAGTAGCAGCAGGAGGGGAAAAAAGGAGAGCTGAGCCGAGACCAGTAATCCAGGAAGTGACAGCTGCCGATCAGCTGGAGCTGCGCACGCATCTTCATTTCTGCTGGTGGAACTGCGTTCCACCCCATCCTGCCTGCTGCCCACCCCTGGTTCCATCCCCCAAGGGCCTGCCAGTCACTAAAGGGATCACCTGCCGTTCTTTAGCCCTGGAGGGGGGGGGTCTCCTCCTCCAGCCCCTCAGGTCCCACAGGATCAGCCGAGAGCGATGGAGCACCGCCATGGCCGGTCTGGTCTCCGTGACACCTTTCGTGTCCTCTTCAAAGAGGGGGGGGGAACAGAGAGGGATAAAGTCAGGTTCACTTCACGTATGGAGTTTGCGCTTCAAAAACAACCAGCGATATCCAGAGGTCATTGGGGACATTTGTTCTTCACACACACACATACAGCTGAGTTGGGTTGCTGTCGGGACGGGAGGGGACGACACACTGGAAGCAATTGGGGAGAGCTGCGTGCACCTCTTCGGTTCTGTTGGGTGCGTGCCCATGCGTGGCCCAGAGTGTTTTTGCTTCTGATCAGGTGCAGGAAGCAAAACCTTGCACGAGAGAGATTTCGGCAATTTTTTTGTTTCTGCACATGTGCCTCTTTCAAATCTCAGGCGGAGGCCCCTCCTGGGTTAGACAACTGCGGATGATTGAAAGATTCACTCTATTTTCCTGTCACTGTTTAGGAGGCACTTTGACATTGGAGGACCTCAAGAACTATGATGTTGAACGGATGCAACCCGTGAATATGTCACTGGACAAATATACCATCTTCTCAGCCCCAAGGCCGGCAGCTGGATCCGTCCTTTTCTTCATTCTCAATGTCCTAAAAGGTAAGTGAGCAAAGGGTAGCTCTTGGCCCCCTGGGGGCCTCTGGATTAACCAAGGCAGGGCCCCAGATGGGGAAGAATCACAGAGGTTTATTCCCTCTCTAAGCGCCCAGAGAAAGGAAAATGGTTTGTTCACTCTGGGCTGCCAAAGGCTCATTAAGCGCCACCGAAAGGCTCCTCTGACAGCCCAGAAAAGCCCAAGGTGGCTGGGATTAAAGGGGGATTTTATTTATTTATTTATTGGATTTGTATGTCGCCCCTCTCCACAGACTCGGGGCGGCTAACAACAGTAATAAAAACAGCATATAAACAATCCAATATTAAAACAGTTAAAAACCCTTATTATAAAACCAAACATACATACAAACATACCATGCATAAAATTGTAAAGGCCTAGCGGGAAAGAATATCTCAGTTCCCCCATGCCTGGCGGCAGAGGTGGGTTTTAAGAAGCTTATGAAAGGCAAGGAGGGTGGGGGCAATTCTAATCTCGGGGGGGAGTTGGTTCCAGAGGGCTGGGGCCGCCACAGAGAAGGCTCTTCCCCTGGGTCTCGCCAACCAACATTGTTTAGTTGACGGGACCTGGAGAAGGCCCACTCTGTGGGACCTAACTGGTCGCTGGGATTCGTGCAGCAGAAGGCGGTCCCTGAGGGAATTGCAGGAAACTGACTGGGCCTTCGTACTGCTCTCCAATTTCATGGGAAATTTTTCCGGGCTCGGGTTCTTAAGTAGAAAATGGTTCTTAAGAAGAGGCAAAAAAAATCTTGAATACCCGGTTCTTATCTAGAAAAGCTCTTAAGTAGAGGCGCTCTTAAGTAGAGGTACCACTGCACAGGAAATAGTCTAAGGGCAGGGTAGATGGACCAGATGGACCTGGTTCTTATCTTTAAAAGTTCTTAAGTAGAGGTACCAGCATCTATTCAAGATACAAACGAGGGCTTCAGCAAGATAAGAGGGAATGGTGCATTTTGTATTTTGTATTGTTTACAGAACCTGAGTTCTTTTCATACAATAATTTTCTGTGGTTGCTCTTCACCTCCAGTGACTGTCGTTACAATTATTCTGTGATGTTAAAAAACACTCATTGCCCTGATGGTTTTCCAGAATATTAATAATAAAAGTATATTGATCTTTTTCTGTTTTCCTTAGATAGAATAAACTTTTTTCAAAGACATCTACATTCCTTTAATTTTAACTGAGCAAGGTATTCTTGAGTTGAGCATGAGTTCCACCATAATTATTACTGAATTATTTCCTTGATAAATATGAAAGCTACAACTTCAAAAGCTGCTTTGCTTGGTTGATCAAATTACGGTATATTGTTATACAATACCTGAATATTGTTGTACAATATTGATTCATTGTTGTTCCTGATATTGTATTTTAATTGTGTTTTTGTTTCCTCAAATTCAAAAATATATAATTTCTTTGCATGATTTGATAGAGTTCCTTGATATTTAAAAATGGTTTTGACTCAAACATCCCCAAAGTTTTCATACTGTGGCTTGATAAGTTTTAGTCAATCCTTAACTAATGACTTAGTGAATGATAGTAGGTGGTCTAATAGGGAGTTGTTTAAGAGGGATGGTTTGCATCCATCATACAGAGGTACCCAGGTGCTCGGTGAGGAATTCACAACTTTCTTGGACAGGCATTTAAACTAGGTAAAGGGGACAGAGATGTAACTGATGTGGGTGATTTCTGTCCCCGACCAATGAGGATAAATCAGTTTTTGGAAGCTTATGAAAAGGGAGCTGCAAATAAAATAGATGTAGTTGTGGATGATAAAGGGCAAACTAATAATGAAAATGATGTTGTTCGGGTAATGTGCACGAATGCTCGAAGCTTGAGCAACAAGCTCTGTGAGTTAATGGCCATAATATCTAGAGATAATTTGGATCTGGTTGCCATAACTGAGACATGGTTTAAGGATTCTAATGAATGGGAAATATCCATACCAGGATATACACTGTATAGGAAGGATAGAATAGAGAGAAGGGGAGGTGGAGTAGCCATTTATGTTAAAGAAAGTCTAAAAACAACACTAATTCAAAATACATGTCAAGATCTGGAGACTCTCTGGATTTGCATGCAAAATAAAGAAGGTTCTGTCATTAGAATTGGGGTGATCTATAGGCCTCCAGGGCAATCTGAGGAATATGACAACAAGATGGTGGATGAAATTACCCAAATGGCACTAAAGGGAGATATTGTGGTTATGGGTGATTTCAACATGCCTGATGTTGACTGGAATATCCCCAGTGCCCTTACATGCAAAAGTAAGAATATAGTAGAGGCCTTTACAGGAGCAGCTCTGGCACAGCTGGTTAAGACACTAGAGGGGAGAATATTCTAGATTTAGTTTTTACAAATGGGAATTGGGTTTCAGAGGTCAAGGTGGGAGAAAATTTAGGTTGCAGTGACCATCTATGTTTGTGGTTTGATGTAAAAACTCATTGTGAGCAATCCTATAATGCAACCAAAGTATTGGATTTCAGAAAAACAAATTTTAATGCAATGGGGGAATATTTAGATAATGAATTAAAGGGGAGGGATAAAATGGCAGGAGCGAGCACCCAGTGGACTGTATTAAAAAAGGCCATCTTAAAAGCCACTGGACTGTATGTAAGACAAATAACTAAAGGTAAAAGGAAGAAGAAACCGCTATGGTTTAGCAATGATGTAAGGGCTATAGTCAATGAAAAAAAGGCTGCCTATAGGAGGTATAAAGAGTCTGGAAGTATAGCTGATAGGGAGATGTATAAAATGAGACAGAAGGAGGCAAAACAGATAATATATGCTGCTAAAGCCTCAAAAGAGGAAGAAATTGCCAAATCTGTAAAGAAGGGGGATAAAACCTTCTTCAGATATATTAGTGATAAGAAGAAGAAAAACTGCGGCATCACGAAGCTTAGTACCGGGAATAATACATGCATTAATGGGAATAAGGAGATCGCTGACCATTTCAATAGCTACTTCTGTTCAGTTTTCTCAAAAGACACCTTACAAAATAATACTATAGAGGGATATAGCATTGCTTCCAGCTGTACGGATTCAGCTCCAGTGATCTTAGAAGCCGATGTCTTAGAAGAACTTGAACGATTAAAGATAAATAAGGCGATGGGTCCAGATGGCATCCACCCCAGAGTTCTTAAAGAACTCAGATCTGTCATTGCTACCCCCCTGACTGATTTGTTTAACCAATCCTTGTTAACAGGAGAAGTTCCTGAGGATTGGAGAATGGCCAGTGTTGTGCCTATCCACAAGAAGGGCAGTAGAGAAGAAGCTGGTAACTACAGGCCAGTTAGCTTGACATCAATGGTAGTTAAAATGATGGAGACTCTACTCAAAAAGAGGATAAATCAGCACCTAAAAAACAATAACTTATTGGACCCAAATCAGCATGGCTTTACTGAAGGCAAATCATGTCAGACTAATCTCATTGATTTCTTTGACTATGTCACAAAGGTGTTGGATGAAGGTGGTTCCGTGGATATTGCCTACCTGGACTTCAGCAAAGCCTTTGATACGGTTCCACATAAAGAGCTGATAGATAAATTAGTGAAGATTGGACTTAATCCCTGGATAGTTCAATGGATTTGCAGCTGGCTGAAGCGTAGACATCAGAGAGTTATTGTTAACGGCGAGTATTCTGAGCAGAGTCAGGTTACAAGCGGTGTGCCACAAGGGTCTGTTCTGGGTCCTATTCTTTTTAATATGTTAGTGAGTGACATAGGGGAAGGTTTGGTAGGGAAGGTTTGCCTATTTGCCGATGACTCTAAAGTGTGCAATAGGGTTGATATTCCTGGAGGCGTCTGTAATATGGTAAATGATTTAGCTTTACTAGATAAATGGTCAAAGCAATGGAAACTGCAGTTTAATGTTTCCAAATGTAAAATAATGCACTTGGGGAAAAGGAATCCTCAATCTGAGTATTGTATTGGCAGTTCTGTGTTAGCAAATACTACAGAAGAAAAGGATTTAGGGGTAGTGATTTCTGACAGTCTCAAAATGGGTGAACAGTGCAGTCAGGCGGTAGGGAAAGCAAGTAGGATGCTTGGCTGCATAGCTAGAGGTATAACAAGCAGGAATAGGGAGATTATGATCCCGCTATATAGAATGCTCGTGAGACCACATTTGGAATACTGTGTTCAGTTCTGGAGACCTCACCTACAAAAAGATATTGACAAAATTGAACGGGTCCAAAGACGGGCTACAAGAATGGTGGAAGGTCTTAAGCATAAAACGTATCAGGAAAGACTTAATGAACTCAATCTGTATAGTTTGGAGGACAGAAGGAAAAGGGGGGACATGATCGAAACATTTAAATATATTAAAGGGTTAAATAAGGTCCAGGAGGGAAGTGTTTTTAAAAGGAAAGTGAACACAAGAACAAGGGGACACAATCTGAAGTTAGTTGGGGGAAAGATCAAGAGCAACATGAGAAAATATTATTTTACTGAAAGAGTAGTAGATCCTTGGAACAAACTTCCAGCAGACGTGGTAGATAAATCCACAGTAACTGAATTTAAACATGCCTGGGATAAACATATATCCATCCTAAGATAGAATACAGAAAATAGTATAAGGGCAGACTAGATGGACCAGGAGGTCTTTTTCTGCCGTCAGACTTCTATGTTTCTATGTTTCTATATATGCCATGCAAAAATGGCATTTAGCAGGTGGGGTGTAATTTGGCTTTAAACCTTTGACCTGTATAAACAGAAATTCTGAAATGATAGAGTTGGTCTACATGATTTTTGTAGCCACTTTGAGCTCCACAGTTCTGTGGTTTTATAATAATAGAATTAGAACAAAGAGCCAAACATACCATGTCTATAAACTGGAATAAATCACTTTAATATTCTTGTATTATAATAATAACTCTAGAAGCAATCAAGATTTTAAGTTGAGTTTGTTTATCTTGGGCTAAGAATTTCCAGGAATTCTTCTCAACCAGGATGTGGAAGGGAAGATAAATGTAACCAGGAGGAATTTAATTCCAGAGTTAATTAACTTCATGCAATAATAATAATAATAATAATAATAATAATAATAATAATAATAATTTATTAGATTTGTATGCCGCCCCTCTCCGAAGACTCAGGGCGGCTCACAACAATAATATAACAATGTTACAGTGGAACAAATCTAATATTAAAAGAGAAAAAGACATATAAAACCCTATCATTTAAAACCAAACAACACATACATACCAAACATAAAGTATAAAAGCCTGGGGAATGTGTCTCAGTTCCCCCATGCTTGGCGATATAGGTGGGTCTTGAGTAGCTTACGAAAGACAAGGAAGGCAAGGCCTTCTTGTGGAATAGAATAGAATAGAATAGAATAGAATTTTATTGGCCAAATTTGATTGGACATGCAAGGAATTTGTCTTGGTGCACATGCTCTCAGTATACATAAAAGAAATGATAAGTTTGTCGAGAATCATAAGGCACAAAACTTAATGAAAGTCCGGATACAAATAAACAATCCAATCGTATTAGGAACCAGTCAATATAAATTGTAAGGATACAAGCAAAAAAGTTACATACAGTCATTAGGGAGAGGAGATGGGTGATGGGAATGATGAGAAGATTAATAGTAGTGCAGACTTAGTAAATAGTTTGAAAGTGTTGAGAGAATTATTTGTTTAGCAGAGTGATGGCGCTTGGGGAAAAAACCTGTCCTTGTGTCTAGTTATCTTAATATGCAGTGCTCTATAGCCTTATTTTGAGGGTAGGAGTTGAAGCAGTTTGTGTCTAGGATGTGAGGTGTCAGTCAATATTTTCACCGCCCTCTTTTTGACTTGTGCAATCTACAGGTCCTCAATGGAAGGCAGTTGGTAGCCATTGTTTTTTCTGCAGTTCTGATTTTCCTCTGAAGTCTGTGTCGGTCTTGTTGGGTTGCAGCACCAAACCAGACAGTGATAGAGGTGCAGATAACAGACTCAACGATTCCTCTGTAGAACTGTATCAGCAGCTCCTTGGGCAGTTTGAGCTTCCTGAGCTGGCGCAGAAATAACATTCTTTGTGGTGCTTTTTTGATGATGTTTTTGATGTTAGGTGTCCATTTTAGACGTTGCAATATGGTCGAAACTACAAATTTGAAAGTCTCTACTGTTGATACTGTGTTTAGTATTGTAAGAAGTGGAAATATGGGCGGATTTCTCCTAAAGGCTACCACCATTTCTACGATTTTGAGTACATTCAATTCCAGATTGTTCAGGTCACACCACAAGGCTGGTAGCTCAAGCTCCCGTCTATATGCGGATTCATCATTGTCTCGAATGAGTCTGAACACTGTTGTGTCATTTGTGAACTTCAGAACTTTAACAGATGCATCATTAGCGATGCAGTCATTGGTATAGAAAAAGAAGCACACAGCCTTGGAAAGGTGTATGTGCTAATTGTACAGGTATTTGATGTGATTCTGCTTAGCTTCACCTGCTGCTTCCTGTCTGTTGGGAAGTTTATGATTCACACAAGTGTGTTCAGATACCGCTAACTGGTTCAGTTTAGAAGAGTGTCTGGAACAATGGTGTCGAATGCTGAACTAAAGTCTACAAAGAGGACCCTTGCGTAGGTCTTTGGAGATTCAATGTAAAGAGCATGGCATTATTTTAAACTAATTTCACTCATACCCTTATCACCTCGAGGTTCGACTACTGCAATGCTCTCTACATGGGGCTGCCTTTGAAGAGTGTTCGAAAACTTCAACTCGCCCAAAATGCAACTGCGCGAGCAGTCTTTGTCCTTCCAAGAAATGCCCACATCTCACCATCACTCCGCGAACTGCATTGGCTGTTTCCGAACACAATTCAAAGTGTTGGTAATGACCTATAAAGCCCTACATGGCATCGGACCAGACTATCTCCGAGACCGTCTTCTGGTACACGAATCCCAGCGACCGGTGAGGTCCCACAGAGTTCGTCTCCTTAGGGTCTTGTCGTCCAAACAATGTCGGCTGGTGGGACCCAGGGGAAGAGCCTTCTCTGTGGGGGGGGCGGCCCTCTGGAATCAGCTCCCCCCGGAGATTCGCACTGCCCTCACCCTCCTTGCCTTCCGAAAGAGTTTAAAAACTCATCTTTGCCGCCAGACTTGGGGTTCCTTAGATCTTCCCCCCATGACCAATGAATTCAATTCAATTCAATTCAATTTATTAGATTTGTATGCCGCCCCTCTCCGAGGGTGGCTCACAACAATAATAAAAATGATATTCCAGCGAAAACAAATCTAATATTAAAAAGCACATAAAACCCTATCATATTTAAAAAAGAAAACAACATATACATACCCAAGCATAAATATAAAAAAGCCTGGGGGAAAGGTCTCTCAACTCCCCCATGCCTGATGGTATAGATGGGTCTTGAGTAATTTACGAAAGACAAGGAGTGTGGGGGCAGTTCTAATCTCCAGGGGGAGTTGATTCCAGAGGGCCGGGGCCGCCACAGAGAAGGCTCTTCCCCGGGGCCCGCCAAACAACATTGTTTGGTCAACGGGACCCGGAGAAGGCCCACTCTGTGGGACCTTATCGGTCGCTGGGATTTGTGCGGTAGCAGGCAGTTCCGGAGGTACTCTGGTCCAATGCCGTGCAGGGCTTTAAAGGTCATAACCAACACTTTGAATTGTGACCGGAAACTGATCGGCAGCCAATACAGGCCATGGAGTGTTGCAGAAATGTGGGCGAATCTAGGAAGCCCCACGATGGCTCTCGCGGCCGCGTTCTGCACGATCTGAAGTTTCCGAACACTTTTCAGAGGTAGCCCCATGTAGAGAATGCTTTAGTTTGATTGTTGAATGAATGATATTAATGCTTTTTTTCCCTTTTTAATTAGAATTTTAAAGATTATTTTTAATGTATTAATTGGATTGCTATTATTCTTGTTTTTCTGTATATGCTGTGAGCCGCCCCGAGTCCTCGGAGAGGGGCGGCATACAAATCCAATTAAATAAATAAATAAATAAGTTTCCAAGAGATCAGAAACATTTCCTTGGTAGAGAAAGGTAGACTTAGCAATCTGCTGTCCTTCAGCTGGGCCTCCATCCGAGATTGATCAAGTTGAACAGGGAAATTCAGTCTTTGGGCTCATCTTGAGAATGATGACCAGGGGATTTGGGCTGGAATTGGAGTCCCTGCTGGGAAGGGGATACAAGAAGGCGGATCCCAACTTTGTTTTTGGGATAATAATTCAATTTAAGCACAAGCTCTAAATATTTGTTTGAATAAAGTGAGACTTTAATGGCATTGCTGTATTTTGTAACCATTGGCAGCTGTTTGTAAAACTTTGGAAGAGATAAATATAAGCTTGATCTATCTCAGTGTTTTATTTAATGTAAACATTTTTTGGGGGGGGGCCAACAGCAGTCTGGAACCAGGAACGTCATTTTCCAGCTGTTTGTTTCTGCAGAAATAGAAAGCTTGACTCTTGGGATAGACATCCAAATTAATTGCCCTAAGTAGAAACTGGCTCCCATATTCATTACAGAATGTTTATTGTTTATAACCTCTCAATCCATGCGACCTTTTTCACAAGGCTCGAGTTCGTATTTGGTTGGTTGCATTTGTCCTTTCTCCTCCAAGATTTGTCATATTTAGTACAAGATTACTCACAATGGGTCCTTGCAAAACCATCCTAATCGCGTCTCTTGATCAGGTCTTTCTTGCTGCCTATCTAGATTGTTTGTCAGTTTCTCAGCCAGCAAAGTGAAGTTTAGATAGTCCAGGGCACAATTTAATTAGTTCTAACGTTTGGTGGCTCATTTCTACAGAGCTTGATTTATTCCTGCCTAATACTGTTTAAAAGGCATTCGTTGCAACTTCTTCTTGTTGAAGGGAATTCCTTTCCCAGGGAAGTTATGCAAGTTGGGAAGAAAACTGCAGACAGCCCGAGTTTGTTTTCCAGATCCCAGCTTATTCAGTTATTTCCTGGGTTTTTGCGTTGCTGTCTCCAGGATTTCAAGGGGAATCTGCCTATTCGAAGGATTTCTTTACTTTATATTCATCATTTTATATTCTTAATCTATTGAGGTTAGTTGGGGAAAAGATCAGAAGCAACGTGAGAAAATATTATTTTACTGAAAGAGTAGTAGATGCTTGGAACAAACTTCCAGCAGACGTGGTTTGCGTTGCTGTCTCCAGGATTTCAAGGGGAATCTGCCTATTTGAAGGATTTCTTTACTTTATATTCATCATTTTATATTCTTAATCTATTGAGGTTAGTTGGGAGAAAGATCAGAAGCAATGTGAGAAAATGTTATTTTACTGAAAGAGTAGTAGATGCTTGGAACAAACTTCCAGCAGACATGGTTGGTAAATCCACACTAACTGAATTTAAACATGCCTGGGATAATAATAATAATAATAATAATAATAATAATAATAATAATAATAATAATAATATTAGAACAACAACAACAACAATAATAATAATAGCAATAATAATAACAACAACAATAATAACAACAACAACAACAACAACAACAATAATAGTAATAATAATTTATTAGATTTGTATGCCGCCCCTCTCCGAAGATATATCCATGGATATAGCTCATGGATCTATGTTTATCCCAGGCATGTTTAAATTCACTGACTGTGGATTGACCAACCAGGTCTTCTGGAAGTTTGTTCCAAGCATCTACTACTCTTTCATCAAAATATTATTTTCTCACGTTGCTTCTGATCTTTCCCCCAACTGAGCTCAGATTGTGCCGCCTTGTTCCCGGCTTCCCTTTCCTATTAAAAACACTTGTAAACTTCATTTGAAGTCTCCTGATGATTAGCTCATCCACAACTCTCCTTGTCTTCCAGGGTTAAATTTCACCAAAGTGGATCTGGAGGAACCCCACAGAAGAGCAAGGGCCTATCACTACATCGCAGAGACCTTGAAGTTTGCCAATGGCCAAAAAGCAATATTAGATGACCCTAAGTTTTCTAAAGTGGAAGAGGTGGGTCTTCAGATTTTTGGAATTTTATTAGGATCAGCAGCTCGGTGTTTTGTCATCCTGGTGCCTAGTCAATGTGTGTCAAATCTTGGTACTTTGCTCCCAGGACTTTTAATCTTAGATGTCAAGGACATCATTATTATTATTATTGGGTTTTTTTAAAAAAAACTTCCAGATGAGTGGAAGTTAATATCCATTTTATTCTTTGTACATTTACAGTTTATAGCCTGTATTTCCAAACCATCCTTCGCAAAAATGTCCCCTAAACATTATAAAAATGAGCAGGATATTTTTCTGTAACTTTAGTACCTCAATTATTTTGAAGGGAGCATATGGCCCCCAAGAACTCTCCGTTTGCTGTTCACAGCACAGAAAAATTATGTACCAATTTTAAGGCTGATTTTCGGGCCTCGTGTTTGCACGTGATATAAAAAGAGAGTCCTGAATTTCTAATTAATATCGCAAAAAAATGATTTTTGCAACAACTCGGAGAAGTGAAATGAAGATAAAAAGTTCCAATTTACAAGCAGAATAAGGAAAGTATAAACGTTTTTCTGACTTCCTATTGAATGCAGATGCTGGAAGGATTAAGAGTCCAGCTGTTTAATATACAGCAGCTCTGGCCTGAGGCCTTGGCACACTGTGTGCGCTAATGCAGGAAAGGGGGTGTTCTGCTGGGCTTCTCGACACGACCCCCAATTAAGTTCAAACGTAGGAATTCAGACGCACACAGTTGTAAAGTCAATAACACTTTTTTATCAAAAGAGCCAAACACACTTTTAGTCAGTCAAAGTGCTCACCTTCAAAGCAACAGCCTTGAATGCTGTGAAAAAACAATAAACAAACACAAAGCAGACAAAAGGTAGCTGTAGAGACGTCACAGCCATCCCCCTTCAAGAGTTCCCAAGTCACAAATCTAACTATGAAGTAGTCCCAACATCCTGGAAGCAGTTCAAATAGTCCTTGTAGAATCCTGATGCAAAGGGAGCTGCCCCAAGTCTACGGAGAGGGGCGGCATACAAATTTAATAAATATTATTATTATTATTATTATTTATTATTATTTATCAGATTTGTATGCCGCCCCTCTCCACAGACTCGGGGTGGCTCACAGCAACAATAAAACAATGTACAACAAATCTAATAATTTAAATAACACTAAAAACCCCTTATTAAAAGCAAACATACACACAAATATACCATGCATAAACTGTACAGGCCAGGGGGAGATGTCTCAATTCCCCCATGCCTGACGGCAGAAGTGGGTTTTAAGGAGTTTATGAAAGGCAAGGAGGGTGGGGGCAGTTCTAATCTCTGGGGGGAGCTGATTCCAGAGGGTCGGGGCCGCCACAGAAAAGGCTCTTCCCCTGGGTACCGCCTAACAACATTGTTTAGTCGACGGGACCTGGAGAAGGCCAATTCTGTGGGACCTAACCAGTCACTGGAATTTGTGCGGCAGAAGGCGGTCCTGGAGATATTCTGGTCCGATGCCACGAAGGGCTTTATAAGTCATAACCAACACTTTGAATTGCGACCGGAAACTGATCGGCAACCAATGCAGACTGCAGAGTGTTGGTGTAACATGGGCATACTTGGGGAAGCCCATGATTGCTCTCGCAGTTGCATTCTGCACGATCTGAAGTTTCCGAACACTCTTCAAAGGTAGCCCAATGTAGAGAGCATTACAGTAGTCGAGCCTCGAGGTGATGAGGGCATGAGTGACTGTGAGCAGTGACTCCCGGTCCAAATAGGGCCACAACTGGTGTACCAGGCGAACCTGGGCAAACGCCCCCCAGGTTCGTAATAATAAAATAATAAAAATAACCGAACGGATAAACTTCCATGCCCAGATGCAAGAACGCTGGCAATTTAACAGCACCCCCATTAGCCTTATTGCCTCCCACCACAGGTGTATCTCCCTTATTTCCTGTAGTATTTACGCAGTTGCTCTTTCCGTGACATTGCCCTGCATCTGCGCACATCATTGAATGTCTCCCCTTCTGAATCCACTGAGGATAATGATGATGAATCACTCACGGGGCAACTATTTAATGGGCTGCCTGTAATTACCTCTTCTGAGGATCCCCCTTCGCTTTCACTATCTGCTACAGACGCTTCGCTGTCGGAAGCAATCGGCAGTAAAACTGACCTCTGACAATGGGAGGATTATCTCCAGGACCGCCTTCTGCCGCACGAATCCCAGCGACCAGTTAGGTCCCACAGAGTTAGCCTTCTCCACGTCCTGTCGACAAAACAATAATAATTAATAATAATAATAATAATAATAATAATAATAATAATTTATTAGATTTGTATGCTGCCCTTCTCCGAAGCCTCGGTGCGGCACACAACAGTAATAAAATGCAATAGAACAATAGAACAAATCTAATAATTTAAAAAAAGATATATAAAAAGCCAACAATTAAAACCATACAGAACATACATACCAAACATAAATTATAAAAGCCTGGGGGAGATGTCTTAGTTCCCCCATGCCTGGCGATATAGGTGGGTCTTGAGTAATTTGCGAAAGACAAGGAGGGTGGGGGCCGTTCTAATCAATGTCGTTTGGCGGGACACAGGGGAAGAGCCTTCTCTGTGGCGGCCCCGGCCCTCTGGAACCAGCTCCCCGCAGAGATCAGAATTGCCCCCACCCACCTCGCCTTTTGTATGCTCCTTAAAACCCACCTCTATCGTCAGGCATGGGAGAATTGAGATATTCCTTTCCACCTAGGCCTATACAATTTATACATGGTATGTTTGTGCGTGTGTTTGTTTGGTTTTTAATAAGGGTTTTTTTTAGTTATTTAAAATATTAGACTTGTTATATGCTGTTTTTACTATTGTTGTTAGCCGCCCTGTGTCTACGGAGAGGGGCGGCATACAAATCTAATAAGTAAGTAAGTAAGTAAGTAAGTAAGTAAGTAAGTAAGTAAGTAAGTAAGAAGTAAGTAAGTAAGTAAGTAAGAAGTAAGTAAGTAAGTAAGTAAGTAAGAAGTAAGTAAGTAAGTAAGTAAGTAAGTAAGAAGTAAGTAAGTAAGTAAGTAAGTAAGAAGTAAGTAAGTAAGTAAGAAGTAAGTAAGTAAGTAAGTAAGTAAGAAGTAAGTAAGTAAGTAAGTAAGTAAGTAAGAAGTAAGTAAGTAAGTAAGAAGTAAGTAAGTAAGTAAGTAAGTAAGAAGTAAGTAAGTAAGTAAGTAAGTAAGTAGTAAGTAAGTAAGTAAGAAGTAAGTAAGTAAGAAGTAAGTAAGTAAGTAAGTAAGTAAGTAAGTAAGTAAGTAAATAAATTCATTCATTCATTCATTCATTCTCCCACATCGACCCCCACAGTCCTTGGAGCAGGAGCTGGCCCAGAGCCAACCACAACAGGGGGAGTGTCTTCCTTTTTCCTGTGTGCCCCCCTCCTCTTCTGCTGGGCGCACAGCACCCTCAAAGGACCCCTCCTTCTCTGAGATGGGGAAAGCAGGCCCTGAGCCCATCCCAGCCCCTCTGGCTTCCCTGGCTCCACTCTCCCTCCACCTTTGCCCACAAACTCCACCTTGTGTTCAGGGGCCTCCTGGCTTGGGGGCCTTTGGGAAGGGGGTCCCAGGGCCTCCCGTGGTGGCTCTCCTTCATAACTGGAATGCCCCTCCCCGTTCCAGGAGGTTTTCCACGAAATGATGTCGGATGCCTTTGCTGACTACGTCAGGCAGCTGATCGACGGCCGAGGAGACCACCCAGCCAGCCACTACGACCCATCCCGGGTGGACACGGCCCCTTTCGGTACCTCCCACGTGGCTGTCTTGGCAGCGGACGGGAGCGCTGTGTCGGCCACCAGCACCATCAACCACCCGTAAGTGGGGGACGCGGTGGGCCTGGTGAGGCGGAGGGCAGCCTGGACCACGTAGCCCTCTGTGTCCAGGAGGCCTCGTTCTTGTTTTGTTGCTTCCCCCTCGACCTTCCCGTGGTCTCTCCATTGACAGCCACTTCCTGACCGGAGTGTAAGATTTATTCATTTTATTTTATTTTTATTTATTTTGTCCAATATACAATAATACACAATGAAGGTAATAGAGGACACCTTCCAGGAAATAGAATTAGAGAAAGAATAGAAGAGAGAATACAGTGTTCCCTCGATTTTCGCGGGTTCGAACTTCGTGAAAAGTCTATGCCATGGTTTTAAAAAAAATATTAATTAAAAAATACTTCACGGTTTTTTCCCCTATACCACGTTTTTCCCACCCGATGATGTCATAGGTCATTGCCAAACTTTCGTCTGCCTTTAATAAATATTTTTTTTAATAAACTTTAATAAATAAACATGGTGAGTAATAATCTAAATGGTTGCTAAGGGAATGGGAAATTGTAATTTAGGGGTTTAAAGTGTTAAGGGAAGGCTTGGGATACTCTTCATAGCCAAAAATAGTGTATTTACGTCCGCATCTCTACTTCGCGGAAATTCGACTTTCGCGGGCGGTCTCGGAACGCATCCCCCGTGAAAATCGAGGGAACACTGTATAGGATAAAATAATCAATGAGAGAATAGAAGAAAGATATAGGGATAGCAGAGAAGATATATGGGATATAGGAGAGACAATAGGACAGAGGTTGGAAGGCAGTTTAGTGCACTTATGCACACCCCTTACTGACCTCTTAGGAATTTGGAGAGGTCAACCGTGGACAGTCTAAGGGTAAAATGTTGGGGGTTAGAGGTTGACACTATGGAGTCCGGTAATGAGTTCCACACTTCGACAACTCTATTACTAAAGTCGTATTTTTTACAGTCAAGTTTAGAGCGGTTAATATTGAGCTTGAGTCTGTTATGTGCTCTTGTGTTGTTGTGGTTGAAGCTGCAATGCTGCATCTAGCCACTGTGCCGTCACAGCTCTTACACAGTTTAACAGACATAGTTTGGGGCAGGGGAAATCCATCTGAAAGGGTGGCCTTCCCCTTGTCCTGCTCCTTTCTTGCCCATTCATCCAAGAGAGGCCAGGGGGACCCCTCCCTGCTCGCCTTCCTGAGACTGCTTTCTTCCTCATGAGGTCTAGGGCCACGAGAGGGAGCTCTTTTATAGGCTGGCACCCACAGCATCCCCATCAGAGTTCCAGAGAGGGCCTCCACGGTCTGGGATCCTAGCTGAGTCCCATTCAGAGCTGCCACCTGAGGCCACATTTTATTTATTTGTTTGTTTGTTTGTTTGTTTGTTTGTTTGTTTAGTTAGTTAGTTAGTTAGTTAGTTAGTTAGTTAGTTAGTTAGTTAGTTAGTTAGTTAGTTAGTTAGTTAGTTAGTTAGTTAGTTGTTATTATTATTAATTAGATTTGTATGCCGCCCCTCTCCATAGACTCGGGGCTGCTCACAACAATAGCAAAACAGTATATAATAAACAAATCTAATATTTAAAAAGTATCTAAAAACCCATTAATTTAAAACCATTCAACGCAAGCATACCATACATAAAACTATATGAGCCAGGGGGAAATGTCTCAATTCCCCCATGCCTGACGGCAGAGATGAGTTTTAAGAAGTTTGCGAAAGGCAAGGAGGGTGGGGGCAATCCTAATCTCTGGAGGGGAGCTGGTTCCAGAGGGTCGGGGCCGCCACAGAGAAGGCTCTTCCCCTGGGTCCCGCCAAACGACATTGTTTAGTCGACGGGACCCGGAGAAGGCCAACTCTGTGGGACCTAACTGGTCACTGGGATTCGTGCGGCAGAAGTTAGTTAGTTAGTTAGTTAGTTAGTTAGTTAGTTAGTTAGTTAGTCCAATACACATTGCAGGTTATAGAGAATATACACGTAGTAAAATATATCAAAGAAAGAATAGACGAGAAGATATAAGAATAAAAATAAAATAAGTCAGTGAGGAATAGAGGGAAAAATATAGGAATGTAAGAAAAGATAAATGAGATAAGGAGAGACAATAGGGCAAGGGATAGTGCACTTATGCACGCCCCTTGCTGACCTCTTAGGTATCTGGGGAGGTAAATCACGGATAGTCTAAAGGTAAAATGTTGGGGGTTAGGGGATGACACTACTGAGTCCAGTAATGAGTTCTACGCTTCGACAACTCGATTGCTAACGTCGTATTTTTTTACAGTCAAGTTTGGAGCGGTTAATATTAAGTTTGAATCTGTTGTGTGCTCTTGTGTTGTTGTGGTTGAAGCTGAAGTAGTCGCTAGCATATGATCTTGTGGGCAATACTTAAATCATGTTTAAGGCATCGTAGTTCTAAGCTTTCAAGACCTAGAATTGCAAGTCTAGTTTCGTAGGGTATTCTGTTTCGAGTGGACTCACAGCAGCCTCTTGCAATGTCCCCGTCCATCTCCCCTCCCTCCCACTTAGGTTCGGCTCAATGGTCTACTCGAAGCAAACTGGAATCATCTTAAACAATGAGCTGGCTGATTTTTGCATGAAGCGGTCCAGGGAAAGCATTTCTCCAGGTAAGGACCACTCCGCCCCCCTCCCGGGCAGAAAGAGTGACACTGCATTCAATGAGTCTTTCTCGGATGCTAGAATTGCTGAGGAAGTGTGCAAGCAATGCCTGGGGGGTTGGGGTTTCCCAAGAGAGGGACCCTCTAGGGCAGTGTTTCCCAACCTTGGCAACTTGAAGATATCTGGACTTCAACTCCCAGAATTCCCCAGCAATGACTACTTTGGGGTCCTCTCTGAGCTTGGTTGATTTATTAGAGACATTTCATTACATGATGATGATGATGATGATGATGATGATGTTACCTCATTTGGTAATAAAATCTTTGCAAGCCATGTTATGAATGATTGAACTGGATGAATGTGGATGACTGCGTGGGTTTTTTTTTAGAATGTTTAGTAATTTTGTATAATCCTTTAAAAAAATAATTAGATGTCTTTACATATATTGTTTGCATTTATAATGTTGTATGCCACCCTGAGTCACCTCGAGAAGGGCAAAGAAATCTAATAAATAAAGAAATACCTAAGAAAATCACCACTAATAATAACAATAACAATAATAATTGTTGTTGTTGTTGTTGTTGTTGTTGTTATTATTATTGGTGGTGGTTTTCTTATTTATTTATTTATTTATTAGATTTCTATGCCCTTCTTGAGGCGACTCAGGGTGGCATACAACATTATAATAATAATAATAATAATTATTATTATTATTATTATTATTATTTTATTTATTTATATATATATATATTATTAATTATTATTATTATTATTCATTAGACTTGTATGCCGCCCCTCTCCGAAAAACTCGGGGCGGCTCACAACAATAATAAAACAATATAGAATAAATCTAATAATTAAATCTGTAACTAAAATCCATTATCTTAAAAACAATTAATACTACACAATCATACCCACTCATAACTTTAATGGTCAGAAAAGGGGATACATTAGTTACCCCTTGCCTGGCGACATAGATAGGGCTTCAACATCTTGGGAAAGGCGAGGAGGGTGGGAGCAGTTCGACTCTCCGGGGGGAGTTGATTCTAGAGGGCTGGGGATGCCACAGAGAAGGCTCTTCCCCTAGGCCCCACCAGACGACATTGTCTGGTTGATGGGACCTGGAGAAGGCCAACTCTGTGGGACCTAACTGGTCGCTGGGATTTGTGCGGCAGAAGTTAGTTAGTTAGTTAGTTAGTTAGTTAGTTAGTTAGTTAGTTAGTTAGTTAGTTAGTCCAATACACATTGTAGGTTATAGAGAATGTACACGTAGTAAAATATATCAAAGAAAAAATAGACGAGAAGATATAGGAATAAAAATAAAATAAGTCAGTGAGGAATAGAGGGAAAAATATAGGAATGTAAGAAAAGATAAATGAGATAAGGAGAGACAATAGGGCAAGGGACTAGTGCACTTATGCACGCCCCTGTATTCTGGTCCGATGTCATGTAGGGCTTTATAGGTCATCACCAACACTTTGAATTGTGTCCAGAAACTAATTGCCAAACAATGCAGGCCGCGGAGTGTTGATGAAACATGGGTATATCTGGGAAGACCCATGACTGCTCGCGCGACTGCATTTTGCACGATGTGGAGTTTCCGAACACTCTTCAGAGGCAGCCCCTTGTAGAGAGCATTGCAGTAGTTGAACCTCGAGGTGATCTAGACATGAGTAACTGTGAGCAGGGAATAGGGCCGCAACTTGTGCACCAGGCGAACCTGGGCAAACGCCCCCTCATCACAGTCAAAAGATGATGTTCTAAAGTCAGCTGTGGATCGAGGAGGATGCCCAAGTTGCGAACCTTCTCTGAGGGGTCAGCGATTCCCCCCCTAGGGTAATGGACGGACAGATGGGATTGTCCTTGGGAGGCAAAAAACACAGCCACTCCATCTTGTCAGGGTTGAGTTTGAGTCTGTTGACACCCATCCAGACCCCAACAGCCTCCAGGCACCGGCACATCACTTCCACTGCTTCGTTGACTGGACATGGGGTGGAGATGTACAGCTGGGTATCATCCGCATACTGATGATACCTCACCCCATGCCCCTGGATGATCTCACCCAGCGGTTTCATGTAGATGTTGAATAGCAGGGGGGAGAGGACCGACCCCTGAGCTCAGAGAAGACCAAGTGCTAGAGAGATTCCCTTCTATCAGCTAACACCTTCTGCCGTTGTCCCCCCAGGAGAGATGCCTCCCTCTGCCATGGTTCCCTCCATTCTTCTTTCCAAAGATGGGAAATCTAAGCTGATAATAGGGGGCTCAGGTGGGCCCCTCATCATCCCGGCTGTGGCCCAGGTAAGCCCTGGGAGCCCCCTGCCTTGTCCGAGAGCCGCCCCTGGGGAGGGCCCGGGACTTTCGTTCGTGAACCCCACCAGTAATGGGCAGCCATTTTTTTTACTGCCACACTGTAGGTGTGGCTTATTTTGTGGGTGTGGCTTGATGGTCATGTGACTGGATAGGAGTGGCTTGCCGGCCATGTGACCAGGTGGGAGTGGCTTGAACAATCATCATCGTTCAAGTGAACTGTTAAGTCCTCGGCTTACAATGTTGCCGGTGTCGCTCGCCTGGGGTGACAATTTGCTTTGTGTTTTGCACGCTCTCCTTCCTGGGTCGCCCCCCTGTCTCAGGCTGGGTAGCTAGGCGAACAGGTGCCAATCAGCTGTTGAGAAAAGAGGGGGGAGGAAAAGCCCCCCCCCAACTCCTGCCAATGCTGGTCTTCCTGCCGCTTTCCGAGGAAGAGGAGGATGATGGGAGTGGGGGATAGTCAGCTGGAGCTGGGCACACAGCTTCATTTCCGCAGATGGAACTGTGTTTCACTCCATCCTGCCTGGTGCCAACCTCTCAACCCCACCCTGTAGAGACCAGTTCCAAGCCTTGTTCTGCCGCTCCCGCCCCTACACACACAAACACTTGGTGCGGTTTTTTTCCATTTCTGTGACTTTTCTTTTCCTCGGCTGGGACGTGGCCAGGGGAAACCTTCACAGCAGCCTAGTGGGATTATTTTTTCCCAGAAAGAGTCAAATCCCTTTCAATTACAGGAAAACGCAAACTATTGGGCAGGGGAACCTTCCGTACCTGGATAGAACCTGCATTTCAAGCCAGGAGAGAGCCCTGGGCCAAAGGCTACCTGGACATAATGACAGTTAATTCTTGGTTTAATTCTTGGTCGTTGGTTTATGGAATTCCCTTCCAGAAGAGGCTGTGACAGCTGTCAGCATTGATAGCTTCAAGGCAGGATTAGACAGATTCATGGATGCCAAGTGTATCGGTGGTTATTGAAACTAATGTCTATGTTGGTTAAGGCAGGCAGGATTCCCTTGAGTACCATTTGTTGGGGGTTTGGGAAAGTGAGGGTCTTGCCTTCTCTTTCTGCTCTAGATCCCCATGGACAATTGGTGGGCCACTGTGTGACACAGAATGCTGGACTCGATGGGCTTTGGCCTGATTCAGCAGGGCTCTTCTTAGGTTCCTATGTTATGTTTAATTGCGTCCCCCAGGACTCCTCCTCCGCTCCCATGAGGATGCTCCTGGCCAGACGCCTGTTCTTTGGGTGGGTTCATCACAGGACTCATCTGTCTTGCAGGCCATCGTCAATAAGTTGTGGTTTGGTTTCGATCTGGATGAAGCCATTGGAGCGCCCATCCTCTATGCCACTGGAAGTGGCTCCATCGAGGTGGAGAAGCACTTTCCACAGGTGAGACGCCAGCGTGGTTCTTGATTCTTCTCTCTCCCCCTTCTCCTCCTCTTCCTCCCCTCCCCTAATTTGGTGGTGGGGACCTTGTGTCCCACCCAAAATGCTCACAGCAGCCAGGCTGGGTGACCCTCCCCCATTCCTTGCCAGCCTTGGTCAGATTCTGGTTCCGTGACGGCCGTGGGGGATTCCTTCCCCCGTCTCATTGTGGGGGGGCTTGTTTGAGGAGGGGGCAGGGGCCCATGGGACGTGGCTATTTTGCCAGCTCCCCAATAAAGAAATAAAGAAACACTGGGAGTTTTTAAGCAGATGTTGGATAAGCATCTGTCTGAAGTAGAAGACCTCCAATGTCCCTTCCAGCTCTGTTGTTGTTGTTGTTGTTATTGTTATTGTTATTGTTAAATACAGTGGTCCCTCTACTTAAGAACTTAATTCGTTCCGTGACCAGGTTCTTAAGTAGAAATATTCTTAAGTAGAAGCAATTTTTCCCATAAGAATCAATGTAAACCCATTAGGAAAAAAATTAAAGCTCGGAATTTGGGTGGGAAGAGAAGGAGGAGGAAAATTGCTGCCGAAGGAAGAAGGTGAGGTGATGGCTCAAGAAAAAATCCACAATTTTAAGCCTTAAAAAAAAAAAAAGAGGGACTCCGAGGCGGTGAGGAAGAGCATACACTTCTAATATACCTGGCGCGAGGCTGCCTCCCATACAGTGGCTGCTGCTGCTGCTACCTGCTGCCTCTTCCTTCCCCTGCTAAAGGGCTCCCCTCTCCTCTCACTCGCTCACTTTGTAGCCAGGTTTATTCCCTCTTCAAATGCCCAGAGAAAGGAAAATGCTTTGTTCGCTCTGGACTGCCAAAGCTTCCTTAAGCGCCGCCAAAAGGCTCCTTTGGCAGCCCAGAAAAGCCCAGGATGGCCGGGATTAAAGGGGGAATGGCAGAAAACTGGCCGGGCCTTTGTGCTGCTCTCAAATATCCTGGGAAATTTTTCCAGGCTCAGGTTCTTAAGTAGAAAATGGTTCTTAAGTAGAGGCAAAAAAATCTTGAGCACCCGGTTCTTATCTAGAAAGGTTCTTAAGCAGAGGTACCACTGTAGAAGCATCCCTTCTGCCTGCCCCCATCCCTCAGTAGGGCATCCTCTCCTTTTTTTTTTTTTAACGTTACAAAGGGAAAAGCAAGACCAGTCCTCTGATTTAGGGAGGTTGGGGTGAAAGTGTGGGGAGACCCCTGGGACACAGAGGGAGGAGGGTCTTCATCCAAGGCTGGAGCCTCGGATGAAGGGGATTTTAGAATGGCTCCCTTCTCTCTTCCTCGGATGGAAAAGTCCCCAAATAACTTCAGAAAGTTACTCCGAGGCCCCTTGGGCAGCTCTGCATGGTCTCTTCCTGTCCTGGAATTCCCAGACTTTAGACAGTCCAAGTCCTGATTCTGGAATTCTCCACAGTGGGTTTGACCGTCCCGTCGCCCCGGTCTCTGAAGGCCCCCAATGAAGCAGAACCCACCACTTCATGGAGCAGCCTGTTCCACTGGCTTACGGCTGGCCCTGTCGGGAAGCTCCTCCTCCTGTGCCTGGCCTGAGCCTGCTGGTCTTACTCACACCCTCTAGAGCTGCCCTCTGGGTCTATGGGGAGAATGAGGCTCCTTCTGCACCTCTGCAGGAAGAGACATCTTGGCCTTCTCCTGGTACAGTGGTGGGGGTCTAGGACTGTCTGCCTTCCCCATTTGGTCCCCAGGCTTCTTCCCCCGACACCAACCAACCATTCGGGTGCTGCCTTTTCTCCTTGGCCCATTTGCTGAATGGACTCAAAGGCTCATTCCCCCTGGCCTTGGTTCTATTCCGGGCCCAGGCAGATTGGCTGGTGGCAAAGGGTCCAAGAGGGCAAGGGGCCCAAGCAGGTGCGGCCAAGAAGAGGAGGCGAGGAGCTCCATTCCGTCCTCTTCCCACCGCCCAGGCCCCCTTCCGAACACGATGTGCAGGTGGCCCTTGAAGGGGGCAGGTGGGGGCTCACCATGGTGGTTTTTTTCCCCTCTGCAGAACCTCACCACGGCCTTAATCGCCATGGGGCACTCCGTCCAGCCTGCGACCCATGCTCTGAATGTGGTGCAGGGCATCTCCCAGGAGGGCCCCTGCATCTTCCCCTATTCCGACCGGAGGAAGCGAGGAGAAGCCTCCGGGTACTAGAAGCCGGGAGAGGCTCCTGCTAAACGGCTTCCATCCCTGGTGGTTCCACCATCGGCCTCCGCAGAGGCTGCAGCCAGGGACTCTGGACACAGGGGTCTCCATTCTCCAACCTTGGCAACTTTAAGCTTGGAGGACTTCAATTCCCAGAATTCCCCAGCCGGAGACCTCCTCCCTTTAGAAAATGAGCAGCTGAGCTACAACTCTTGTTCCCCCGCCCCATGAGTCCAGAGCCCAAGGAGAAGGCATGTGGGGCTAAGCCTGGTTGGAGTGGCCTCTCCCCTATCCTGAGATTAGCTCCTCTGTCCATGGCTGATGGACGCCCAGGGTGCCCAGCAGTAATGGAAGCCAATTTTTTTACTGCCACGCTGTGGGTGTGGCTTATTTTGTGGGTGTGGCTTTGATGGTCATGGGACTGGGTAGGAGTGGCTTGCCGGCCATGTGACCAGGTGGGAGTGGCTTGAAATATCCTCATCGTTCAAGTGAACTATTAAGTCCTCGACTTACAACCTCACCAGTGTCGCTCGCTGGGGTGACAATTTGCTTCGCGTTTCCTGCGCTCTCCTCCCTGTCTCAGGCTGGGTAGCGGGGCGAACGGATGCTGATCAGCTGTTGAGGAAAGAGGGGGGAGGAAAAGGGCCCCCTGCAACTCCTGCCGTTGCTGGTCTCCCTGCCGCTTTCCGAGGAGGAGGAAGAGGATGGGAGGGGGGATAGTCAGCTGGAGCTGGGCACACAGCTTCATTTCCGCTGGTGGAACTGCATCCCACCCCATTCTGCCCAGTGAGGAAGGCCGGCACCCCGGAGTCTCCTGGAACCCCTCTCCTGCACCGCAAAGAGACTTGTCTGAAGAAGGCAGAGATGGTCCCTGCAGCAGCCGGTGTGACGGAAGCCTCTCCGAGCACCAGGCTGTGGAAGCCGCTTTCGCCTGGCAAGCCGATGAGCCAACACCCGGGGGGGGGGGCTGGAGCTGAGAGGGGCCTGCTGCCAAAGGAAACCCAGGAGCCATTGACCTCTGGCGCAGACCCTTTTTGCTTCAGCCGTGTGTGTGTGTGTGGTGGGGAGGGGGTGCTGGATGCCCTGCCCTTTGCCCTCCACCCACCCTGGGCACATCAGAGCCAAAGCCACAGCAGGAGCTTTTCCTGCCCTTGTGGCTCCGAAAGTAAAAGCGAAAATGAAGACGGTCCCTTGGGTGTCCCACCTGCTGATTGTTAACTGTGATGGAGGGAGGGGGGCAGTGGGGAGTCAAGAATTGCAGGGATTCTGCTTGAAACGGGAAGAGTCATTCTGGGTTATGAGCTTTTTTAAAAAAATATTTCTTCACACCCCCATTTGTTTCTATGGAAACTTTAAAGTATATTTTCACAAATTCTTTTGTGGGTCTGTTTCTTTTCAAATCTCTCGGCTTTGCTTTCTTTTCCAAGCCTCCTAACACAGAGACATGTTTTGTATTTGAATTTTGTTTTTTTGGGGGGGGGGTTCAAATATTTCATTTCCTCCCCCCAAACTTTCTTTGATGCCAGCCCTTTTGACAAGCCCATCCAGCCCCCCCCCCCCTTCCACAGGAGCCTTGGGGCTGGCAGTAGGACACTTGTCCTTCTCAGTGGGACACCCAGCAGGTGGGGGGCAGGGGGAGCAAGAGGCTGCTCACCATCGGGGGGGGGGGGACTCCAATGGGCCAGTCCACTCGTTGTTCTGGGTCCACACCAGTAATGAGCAGACAAATTTTTTACTGCCACACTGTGGGTGTGGTTTATTTTGTGGGTGTGGCTTGGTGGTCATGTGACTGGGTAGGAGTGGCTTGCCAACCATGTGACCAGGTGGGAGTGGCTTGAACAATCATCCTCGTCCAAGTGAACTGTTAAGACCTCGACTTACAACCTCACCAGTGTCACTCTCTGGGGGGACAATTTGCTTCGCGTTTCCCGCGCTCTCCCTCCTGGGTCGCCCCCTGCCCTGTTAGCTAGGTGAACAAGTGCCAATCAGCTGTTGAGAAAAGAGGGGGGAGGAAATGGGCCCCCGCAACTCCTGCCAGTGCTGGTCTCCTGGCGTTTTCCAAGGAGGAGGAGGATGGGAGGGGGGATGGTCAGCTGGAGCTAGGCACACAGCTTCGTTTCTGCCGGTGAAACTGCATTCCACCCCATCCTGCCTGCTGCCCACCCCTGGACCCCCAGGCATCTCTACCCACTTTTGTATTGGGAGGCGTTTGGATTGCGCTCTAGAAATGCCGAGGCCCAGTGGATGCCACAATAGCTTGTTTTTCTCCCCTCCCCACCCCCAATATCTCTACATCTATAGCAGAAGTCTGAAACCTGGGCCACTTTAAGATTTGTGGACTCCAACTCCCAGAATTCCTCAGCCAGCAAAGCATAACACCTCATGTCAGCAAGGCTGGCTGAGGAATTCTGGGAGTTGAAGTCCACAAGTCTTAAAGTGGCCCGGGCTTGAGACCTCTGCTCTACAGTGTTGGTCGATGAAACAGTGCACAATTATCCCACGGTGATCTCAGTATCCTATGTTGTTCATTCTAAATCTACCCCACACCCTGCCTTGGGGGGACCCAGAATCCCTCACTCCAGAGGTCTGTAGAAAGCGGTCAGCCAGGCAAGTTCGGACCTTCTGAGCGATGGAGAGCTGGCCAGCTCAGTATCCTGCCGGGAAGCCCCCCTTCCTGGAATCGGAGGCAGCAGCCCAGCCGTTTTCAGTCCGGAGGATGGCCTGCACCACAGCAGTTTCATTACTCCTCTTGACCTTGTGCTTCCTCTTCACCAGGTCATCTTCGATTGTCTAGACCCAGGAAAGCAAAACCAGGTTACGCACGCTTATCTTCAGAAGTTCGTTTGTTTATATTTATCACATAAATTATACAGTGATACCTTCTCTTACGAACTTAATTGGTTCCGGGATGAGGTTTGTAAGGTGAAAAGTTTGTAAGATGAAACAATGTTTCCCATAGGAATCAATGGGAAAGTGATTAATGCGTGCAAGCCCAAAACTCACCCTTTTTGCCAGCCGAAGCACCCATTTTGCCGGACTTCCGTGTTTTTGTGCAAAAGCGGGCGCTTCACTGGCAACAGGGAGGTGGGGTTTCCCAGCGAGGGGAGCCTTTGGCTGGCAACGGAAGTCTGGAGGCAGGGCATCCCAGTGGCAGCAGCTTGGGTTCATAAGGTGAAAATAGTTTGGAAGAAGAGGCAAAAAAATCTTAAACCCCAGGTTCGTATCTCAAAAAGTTCGTATGACGAGGTGTTCATATGGAGAGGTATCACTGTATTCTAAAACCCCTATGTACTTAAAAAACCAACCACTCACATTCATCCAACAGGGTGCGTTCCAAAAGTAATGCAGTTATTTTTTTTAAAGGAATTTATTGAACAGATTTGCACAAAAACTTAAAATTCTTCAAAGTACTGTCCTTGGGCCTCTACACAATTTTTCCAGCGACTGTGCCATGACCAGTACGCGCCCTGGAAGGCATCTTTGGGGACCTCTCACAAGGTCTTTGTCATGGCTGATTGGATCTCTTCTATGGACGAAAAATTGGTTCCTTTCAGGGCTGGGAACAAAAAGAAGTCTACTGGGGCGACGTCAGGACTATGGGGGGTGGGAGGGCATCGTTGGCACCTGGTGTCTGGCCAGGAACTCGCAGACTTGTAGCACATTGTGGCAAGACGTGTTTTTTGTCCATAGAAGAGATCCAATCAGCCATGACGAAGACCTTGCGAGAGGTCCCCAAAGACGCCTTCCAGGGAGTGTACTGGTCATGGCACAGTCACTGGAAAAAATGTGTAGAGGCCCAAGGACAGTACTTTGAAGAATTTTGTTTGTGCAAACCTGTTCAATAAATTACTTTTTTTAAACAAAAAATTGCATTACTTTTGGAATGCACCCTGTATCATTCTTCACTTTTAGGCTGGGGTAGATGTTAAAATTTCTGTGGCCCCAGAAATGCGTTTTCAAGGCCTTGCGGAAGACTAGGAGGGTGGGGGCACTACAGATCTCTGGGGGGAGCTGATTCCAAAGAGCCGGGGCTGCCACAGAGAAGGCTCTTCCCCTAGGCCCCATATCAGAGGGCATTGTCTGACCAATGGGACCTGGAAAAGGCCAAATCTGTTGGACCTGACCGGCCACTGGGATTCATGCGGCAGAAGGTAATCTGGTCCCGTGCCATGTAGGGCTTTGAAGGTCATAACCAACACTTTGAATTGAGTCCGGAAACCAATCGGCAGCCAATGCAGCTTGCGGATTGTTGGAGAGACATCAGCATCTCTAGGGAGGTCCATGACTTCTAGTGTAGCTGCATTTCGCCCTACCCAAAGCATTTCCTTACATCAGACTCTTCTGCCTTGTGGGGCAGAGATGACTGTACTCCGTCAAGAGACTGCGGTTCCCAGCGATGGGTTCAGGGATGTTCTGTCACAAGGGGCGAGTACAAGTGCACTAGAGTGCCTTCCGTCCCCTGTCCTATTGCTCTCCTATATCTCCTATACCTTTCTTCTATTCCTATATCTCTTCTTCTATTCTTTCATTGATATACAGTGATACCTTGTCTTTCACATTTAATTGGTTCCAGGACGAGGTTCTTAAGGTGAAAAGTTTGTAAGATGAAACAATGTTTCCCATAGGAATCAATGGAAAAGCAATTAATGCGTGCAAGACCAAAATTCAACTCTTTTGCCGAAGTCCTCGAAACCCCACCTCTGGATCTCTGTGTTTTTGCGATGCTGCGATTTCACTGAGGCTCCCCTCGCTGGGAAACCCCACCTCCAGACTTCCGTTGCCAGTTAAGTGCCCGTTTTTGCACTGCTGGGATTCCCCTGCAGCATTACAAAAACACGGAAGTCCGGAGGTGGGGTTTCCCATGGAGGGGAGCCACAGGGGAATCCCAGCAGCGCAAAAATGGGTGCTTTGCTGGCAACCGAAGTCCGGAGGCGGGGCATCCTATCAGCGGCAGTGGGTTTGTAAGGTGAAAATAGTTTGTAAGAAGAGGCAAAAAAAATCTTAAACCCCGGTTTGTATCTGGAAAAGTTTGTATGACGAGGCGTTTGTAAGACGAGGTATCGCTGTATTTTATTCCTATATCTTCTCTTCTTTCTTAGATATATGTTACTATGAGTTTGTCCTCTGTAACCTTCATTATGTATTTTACTATGTGTATACCCACTAAAACCCTCATTGGGTAATGGACAAAATCAATCAATCAATAAAAAGTGACCGGTCAGCTCAAGGGAGGCCACTTCACCCAACCTGCAGGGTTTTCAGAATTACAGCCCTCTGGTTCCCCAGCACCCTGACTGCCCCAAGGATGGCACCGAGGTGGGGCAGACACTCCTGAAAGAGGACCCTCCCACTCTTGACCCCCCCCCCCTTTGGGCTCAACCCCAACCCAGCTCCTCCCACTAGTAAAACCGACCTTGTCCACCTCTTTCTCCAGAAGTGTCTCTGGGGGAAACAACTGGTTATGGATTCGCGGCTCCTCCACCGCAGCCTTCACATCGTAGCCGAGCCACAGGGCGTTGATGATGGTCTGCGTGGAAGGAGAGGGGCGGGATTAGGCCTCCAAGCGTCTCCTGGCAGGAGTGGAGCTGGGGTTCCTTCCAGGGATCCATGAATCCAGGACGGCTTGGGAGAGACCAGAGGGGGCTTTGGTGGCTCAGTAGAACGTCTGTCTGGCCTAAGAGCTTTGAGAGGTGCTTGGCCATTGCTTTGACCAGCCACTGTCTCCGCTTAGAGTCCAAGAGCGAGAGAGAGAAGGATGGAAAATTCAATGCCAAACAGGAATTTTAACCGCCCCGAGTTTGCGGAGAGGGGCGGCATATAAATCCAATAAATCTAATCTATAAATCTTTAACACGGGGGGAATGGAAACTTTTTTTCAAGGTTTGCTAATTCTAATTTTACAATTTAAAATTGGTCAATTGTGGGGAGGGGGACTTTCAAAGCCAAACATAACTTTAGATGAGAGACACCTGTCAAGCTGTTCTCTCCACCTTCCTTTCAACTCCCCCCAATGCACAGCTGCAGCTAAACCCAAGCATAGATATTCATTCTATGGCAAAGAGTGCAGAAGGGATGTAACTATGGGAGTTAAAGCCAGGGTGGCGCAGCAGGTAGAGTGCTGTACTGCAGGCCACTGCAAGCCACTGATGCTGACTAAGGTCAGCGGTTCAAATCTCATCACCCGCTCAAGGTTGACTCAGCCTTCCATCCTTCTGAGGTGGGTCAAATGAGAACCCGGATTGTTGGGGGCAATATGCTGGCTCTGTTTTAAAAATGAATGAATGAATGAATGAATGAATGAATGAATGAATGAATGAACGAACGAACGAACAAACAAACGAACAAACGGATGGATAGATAGATAGATAGATAGATAGATAGATAGATAGATAGATAGATAGATAGATGAGCGAACAAACAAACAAACAAACAAATAAATAAAAATTAAAAATAAATAAATAAAAAATAAAAAGTAAAAATAAAAATAATATATATAAATAAATAAATAAATAAAAATAAATAAATAAAAATAATATACAGTGGTACCTCAAGATACGAACCCCTCGTCTTACGAACAACTCGTGATACGAACCCGGGGTTCAGAAAAATGTTGCCTCTTCTTACGAACTTTTTTCGAGTTACGAACCGGCGTTCGGAGACAGCTGGGAAGCCGTGCGGCTGTTTTAAAAGGTGACAGCCGGGCGGCGGGGCTTCCCAGAAGCCTCCCGAACGCCGGTTCGTAACTCGAAAAAAGTTCGTAAGAAGAGGCAACATTTTTCTGAACCCTGGGTTCGGTTTGGGAGGTTGCTGGGAAGCCCCCCAGCGCGGCTGTCACCTTTTAAAACAGCCACGCCGCTTCCCAGCTGTCTCCCGAAGCCAAACGTGGAAGTTCGGGTTTGGCGGTTGGCTTCGGGAGACAGCTGGGAAGCGGCGCGGCTGTTTTAAAAGGTGACAGCCGGGCAGCAGGGCTTCCCAGAAGCCTCCCGAACGCCGGTTCATAACTCCAAAAAAGTTCGTAAGAAGAGGCAACATTTTTCTGAACCCCAGGTTCGGTTCGGGAGGTTGCTGGGAAGCCCCCCAGCGCGGCTGTGACCTTTTAAAACAGCCGCACGGCTTCCCAGCAGTCGCGGAATGCCGTTTTTTTGTGGGGGGGTTTTTTGGTTGCACAGATTAATTGACGTTACATTGTTTCCTATGGGAAACAATGTTTCGTCTTACGAACCTTGGATCTTACGAACCTCCTCCTTGCACCAATTAAGTTCGTATCATGAGGAATTACCTGTATAAATAAAATAATATATAAAAAAAATAAAAATAAAAATAAAAATAAAAATAAAAATAAAAAAAATAAAAAAAATAAAAATAAAAATAAAAATAAAAATAAAAATAAAAATAATATATATATATATACACAGTATATAAAATGAATAAAATAAATAAAATAAATAAAATAAATAAAATAAATAAAATAAATAAAATAAATAAAATAAATAAAATAAAATAAATAAAATAAATAAAATAAAAATAAAAATAAAAATAAAAATAATATATATATATATATATATATATATATATATAAAATGAATAAAATAAATAAAATAAAATAAATAAAATAAATAAAATAAATAAAATAAATAAAATAAATAAAATAAATAAAATAAATAAAATAAATAAAATAAATAAAATAAATAAAATAAATAAAATAAATAAAATAAATAAAATAAATAAAATAAATAAAATAAATAAAATAAATAAAATAAATAAAATAAATAAAATAAATAAAATAAATAAAATAAATAAAATAAACAAATAAATAAACAAACAAACAAATAAATATCCTTCCCTCCCCCAGAAAGACAAAATTTAGCAGAACTTTCAAGACAGTCCGTTCAAGAACTGGAGTGGAAAACCTGGCAAAACCTCCTGGCATCTCCCTTGAAAGCTGCTTCTCTTGCTTTCCCTCCAGCACCGCATTCGTCCCCTTCACGGAACCAATTCCACCCGGTTGGCAGACCTCAAGTGACCTCAGCTGGCCTTCTCTCCCCTTGCCAGGCCCTCCTCAGGGGTCCCCCACAGCTGACCTATGAAAATCTCTGGTCCTGGCAAGTGCCCTGCTATCCCCATAGAAGCACAGGGGCCGTAGAGAGAGATGCCCACCAACTGCCCTGCTGCCCACGAGCCCTGCCTGTCCCCTGCCTTGAGGGAGAATTGGGGGGGCTCCGGAGTTTCCGGAAAGGAGGAGGGGGGTCGCCAGAAGCATCCCTCGGCCTGTCCAGCATGACCCACCAGGGCTGTGGCGGTTGTGATTTTTGTCCCTCCAGAAGCACCGACCACCATTCTGACTCTGTTCTTCTCATCCACCAGGATAGTCGGACACATGGATGAGAAAGGTTGTTTACCTGTTGGGGATGGAGCCAGGTGAGACGCATAGCTGGACACGGTCCTCCGACGTGCCACTTAAACCACGAGCCAGTCTAGTTGCAGCAGGAAATCCCCCCCAGGCTGATATAGTTTTATGTAGGGGATGCTTGTGTTGTATGGTTTGAAATGATGGGTTTGTAGATGTTTTTTTAAAAATATTAGATTTGTTGCATTGTTATTACTGTTGTGAGCCGCCCCGAGTCTGCAGAAAGGGGCGGAATACAAATCTAATAAATTATTATTATTATTATTATTATTATTATTATTATTATTATTGCTGTTGCTGTTGTTGTTATTATAATAATAATAATAATAATAATAATAACAACAACAATAATAATAATAATAATAATAATAATAATAATAATAATTTATTAGATTTGTATGCCGCCCCTCTCCGAAGACTTGGGGCAGCGACCACCTTGACTTTTTGGCCCACCCGCTGCAGACCCCCATGGCCCCCTCCCCTCCAGGAGATGCCAGTCAGCTCCACCTGGCCCCCTCCCTGGAAGCAGCAGGACCTTCCCACAGATTGCCCCTCTTTCCACGGCTGCAGAGGCAGAGGGGAGGGAGGGAGGGGGCAGGTGGGGGCTGCCGGGAGGAGGGGCCTGGAGGAGGCCAAGAAGGGCCCAAGTCAAGTCTTACCTGGGGCAATGAAATTGGCCACCGAGGGGGGCACCCCAAAGCCGTTCACTATCTGGGGGGAGCTGAAGTCGTCCATCTCGTTGTTGAAGATGATGCCATTCACAGGGGAACGGAGGTCGGAACCGAAGCTGCAGAGGCGAGCAAAAGAAAGGGGGGGTCCCTGCAGCAGCCCACCTCCACATTCATGTATGTTAGGATTGCTTTTTAAATCCCATTGGAATAAAATGGTTATTACGGAACCAACTTGGATGAGGCATTAATTTGCACTAAATAATGTTTATTAAAGAACGTTGTGTCTAAAAATCATATAAATGATGGTCAATAAAAGGTATAAATGGAGGGCAATTGATGATTTAGTTAATCAGGTACCAGCTATTAGTGCTAGATCTCTGGTAATTTTATAGAGAAATGTTTACTAACACATCACCTGTGAGAACTCATTGTTCTTTAATGAGTTTTCATCTCCCTCCAACTCATCCACTACTTTCCCTTTCTATTTATTTATTATTTATTCATTTATTACTTGGACTTGTAGGCCATCCTCCTCGCCCATCTCTGCAGATGCCGAAGCTGCCAGGCCAACGGGGGTTCTGCTGCCCCTGCACAGAGCCCAGCATCCCCAGCCCTCTTCCCAGAAGGAGCTGCCGGGAGCATTTCCCCCCAAGCTCAACAAAGCAGACGCTCGACTGACTGGCATGCAGAGGCCAGTAGGGGGCGCAGCTGGTTCCCTGCTTCAGAGCTGGTCTGCAGTGGGGAGGGGGGCAACAGAGGTGGGGGGATGCCAGGAGCATGCCATGCACCCCCAGCCAATTCAGGAAGAGGGGCCAGGGAAGGATTGTGGGGAGCAATGGCAGAGGGCACAAGTTATTTTAAATATTAGATTTGTTATATGCTGTTTTTATTATTAGCCATCCCGAGTCTATGGAGTGAATGAATGAATGAATGAATGAATGAATGAATGAATGAACGAACGAACGAACGAACGAATGAACAAACAAACAAACAAACAAACAAACAAACAAACAAACAAACAAATAGAGGGCTTGGGAGGAGGGACAGCTGCCTAGCCAAACCAAGGTGGGCACCAGGGCTGGGCTCCAGGTTCCTTTACTGCTGCTTTGCTCAGGGTACCTCTACCTAAGAGCACCTCTACTGAAGAACATTTCTAGATAAGAACCGGATGTTCAAGATTTTTTTGCCTCTTCTCAAGAACCATTTTCTACTTAAGAACCCGAGCCCAGAAAAATTTCCCAGGAAATTTGAGAGCGGCATGAAGGCCTGGCAGTTTCCTGTCATTCCCCCTTTAATCCTGGCCATCTCAGACTTTTCTGGACTGCCAGAGGAGCCTTTCGGTGGCGCTTAAGGAGGCTTTGGCAGTCCAGAGCAAACGAAGCATTTTCCTTTCTCTGGGCGCTTGGAGAAGGAATAAACCTCTGCCAGCGCCTAGAGAAAAGAAACGCTCTCTTCGCTCTGGGCAGCGACTGTCCTCCTATTCTTCCTCCTCCTCCTCGCCACCCAAATTCTGAGCTTTTATTTCTTTCCTAATGGGTTTGCACACATTATTAGCTTTTACATTGATTCCTATTGGAAAAATTGCTTCTACTTACAAACTGTTCTACTTAAGAACCTGGTCAAGGAATGAATTAAATTCTTAAGTAGAGGTACCACTGTACTTTAAAAAAGCTTCTGTACATGCACAGAAGTAAAAAAAAAAAAATCAAGATGCCGGCACCTATGGGGGTCACAGTGGCCCAGGCCGCCAAGTTACTACTGGTTCTATAGAACTGGTCTGAAGTAGTAGGAACCAACCTCTGATGGGGGCCCTCCAGCTCTGGTTAGGGGCTCTTTGGAAAAAACAAACATTACTAGCCCTCACCAACAGAACAACACTCCTGCTTATGCACACACAAACACACACACACAGGCCCGGGGTGAACTTCAAAGGGTTTTTTCCTTACTAGGTCTGTGGCTTGTTGGGCTTTGGCAGGGGAAGGATACTGCAAAACCCCCATTCCCTCCCCACTCCTGGGCCCAGCCAGAGGGGGCATTTGGCGGTTCTCCAAACTACAGTGGTGCCTCTACTTAAGAACTTAATTTTTTGTGTGACCAGGTTCTTAAGTAGAAACATTCTTAAATAGAAGCCATTTTTCCCATAGGAATCAATGTAAAAGCAAATAATATGTGCAAACCCATTAGGAAAGAAAGAAAAGCTTGGAATTTGGATGGGAGGAGGAGGAAGAGGAGGAGGACAGTCGTTGCCAAAGGAAGAAGGTGAGGTGAGGGGAATCAAAAAAATCCAAAACTTTAAGGCTTAAAAAAAACAAAAAGAGGGAATCTTAGGCAGCGCCCAAAGAAAGGAAAATGCTCCTTTCACTCAGCGCCCAGAGCAAAGGGGGCATTTCTTTTCTCTGGGCGCTGGCAGAGTTTTATTTTCTCTCCAAGCGTCCAGAGAAAAGAAAATGCTTCATTCGCTCTGGGCTGCCAAAACCTCCTTAAGTGCCACCAAAAGGCTCCTCTTGGCAGCCCAGAAAAGCCCAAAATGACCAGGATTAAAGGAGGAATGGCAGGAAACTGGCCAGGCCTTCGTGCCGCTCTCAAATTTCCTGGGAAATTTTCCCGGACTCAGGTTCTTAAGTAGAAAATGGTTCTTAAGAAGCGGCAAAATTCTTGAACACCCATTTCTTATCTAGAAAAGTTCTTAAGTAGAAGCGTTTTTAAGTAGAGGTACCACTGTACTCCAAATTTCTGCTCATGGTTCTCCAGAACCTGCTGGCTTTCACCCATGCACACAACCAAATGCCATGCAGAAAGATGAACGCTCCGATCAAGATTTGGGTGGGCAATCATCCCGGCACTGGGGGGCTTTTCCCCAGCCTCTATAAGCCACTCCCCCTCCTCGGCTTCAGGGGCTTGTGGAGGAAACCTCCCCGATTTGGAGAAGGGCCTTCCCAGAGCCCATCAGCCCCGGCTCAGCTGGGAAGGGCAGCGTCCGAGCATCACTGAGCCCAGCAATCTCCATCCTGGAGTCTCACTAGTGGTTGATGGTGCTGGTGGCTGAGACTGCGCTGCCGTCCTCAGCCACGACCGAGACGTGGGAAGTCCCTGCATCCTTCGGAGTGTAGTAGTCTGGCTCGTAGTAGCTGATGTTGTGGGTGGCGTTGGTGATTTTGGCCCGCAGGCTGTCAGCAAAGGACTCTGACGTCATGTTTCTGATCACCTGGACGGAGGAATGGAAGAGAGATGCCACAGGGGAAGGCAAGCGATCAGTCACAGGCTTGGGTTTTTCCTGGGGAATTCATGCCATGCCCCTAAGCTCTGGACCCCCAGCAAAAGGCAATAGCAGTCCCTCAGTTCTGTTCAGCCAGGAGGATGGGAAGGGAGGGGCAGAGGGGGAAGGGAGCTACCTCTGTGATGTTGACAAACGCAGGGTCCCCAAGCAAACTCCGCTTGGCGTAGGCAAAACGGAAAGCCTCCAAGATGCGGTGATACGTCCAGCCCTTGTCTTTCGGAGTCCGGGCACTGATCTTTGAGAACTGGAAACCTGCCGGGAGATCACAAACATCAGGCACGCCAGGGTCCATCAGCCACCCAAGCCAAAGCTTAGACCAGCTAAGGGCAGCCACTGGTAGCGCAAACTAGGATGAAGAGAGTAAGTTGGTGCACGTTTCCCATGAGATGGTAGGGTCTTGTCAACCCTGATAAGACGGAGTGGCTGTGGATTTTGCCTCCCAAGGACAATTCCATCTGTCCATCCATTACCCTGGGTATGCAACTTGGATGTCCTCCTCGATCCACAGCTAATATTAGAGCACTATCTTTCGACTGTGGCGACGGAGGCGTTTGCCCAGGTTCGCCTGGTGCATCGGTTGAGGCTCTATTTGGACAGGGAGTCATTGCTCAGTCACTCATGCCCTCATCACCTAGAGGTTTGACTACTGTAACGCTCTCTACATGGGGCTACCTTTGAATAGTGTTCGGAAACTTCAGATCATGCAGAATGCAGCCACGAGAGCAATCATGGGCCTTCCCAGATATGCCCATGTCTCGTCAACACTCCGCAGTCTGCATTGGTTGCCGATCAGTTTCCGGTCACAATTCAATGTGTTGGTTATGACCAATAAAGCCCTACATGGCATTGGACCAGATTACCTTCGGGACCGCCTTCTGCCGCACAAATCCCAGCAACCAATTAGGTCCCACAGAGTTGGCCTTCTCCGGGTCCCGTCAACTAAGCAATGCCGTCTGGCAGGACCCAGGGGAAGAGTCTTCTCTACGGCGGCCCTGTCCACAGAGCGAGGATTATCTGAAGCAAAGCTGGCTGAGAAAGAGGGGAGGGGAGAGGGAGGTGGAAGAGGAGGAGTGTCTCTGTAGTCACTGCGGAAACCTGGGGAAATACTGGGAAGGTTGTGGGAGTGACTTGGGGTTTTCCTGCGGGATTCCTGCGCGTGCGCACACACATACACACAGTAATGAGCAGCCAAAATTTTTACTGCCACACTGTGGATGTGGATTATTTTGTGGGTGTGGCTTAAAGATCATGCGACTGGGTAGGAGAGGCTTGCCGATCATGTGATCAGGTGGGAGTGGCTTGAACGATCAACATCGTTCAAGTGAACTGTTAAATCCTTGACTTACAACCTTACCAGTGTTGCTCGCTGGGGTGACAATTTGCTTCGCGTTTCCCGCGCTCTTCTTCTTGGGTCGCCCCTCTCAGGCTGGGGAGCTAGGTGAACGGGTGCTGCCAGAAGCATAAATGCTGCCAGCACCTCTTCCACCCACATCTTCTGCTTGCACCTCAAGTGGGAGGTGGCCACATGAGGCTGGAGAGGAGCCGGGCAGGAGAGAGGGAAGCTTGTCCAAGGCCAGGAAGGAGGAAAGAGGAAAAAAGCAAGGAGCACAGACGCAGCAAGGAAAAAAGGAGAGCCGAGCCGAGACCAGTAATCCAGGAAGTGACAGCGACCGATCAGCTGGAGCTGCGCACGTATCTTCATTTCCACCGGTGGAACTGCATCCCACCACGTCCTACCTGCTGTCCACCCCTGCACACAAACACGCCCCATTATACTGTTAAAGCCGAGCTAACATTCTAGTTCTGGGAGAAATTTTGCAACCCAAAGTCCCCATGGAACCCCGTCAATCTGAAAGAAGTGGGAAGGATCCTGACCTTTCAGGATGTTGAGGATCAGGGCCAGCACTGGGCCGCTTAAAGGCGCGCTGGGCACGTACATGCTAAACTGGCCGAGCTGCACCTTCAAAGGATTTTCTTCCAGGCTGGGCTGGTAATCCCTCAGGTCCTCCATGGTAAGGATCCCACCTGTAATGGAAGGAAGGCAATCTTGACCCCTGGGCCACTTGGTGATATCTCCAGGACCGCCTTCTGCCACACGAATCCCAGCGACTGGTTAGGTCCCACAGAGTTGGCCTTCTCCGGGGCCCGTCGACTAAACAATGTCATCTGGCAGGACCTAGGGGAAGAGCCTTCTCTGTGGTGGCCCCGACCCTCTGGAACCAACCCCCTCCGGAGATTAGAATTGCCCCCACCCTCCCTGTCTTTGGTAAACTCTTTAAAACCCACCTCTGCCGCCAGGCATGGGGGACCTGAGACATCTCCCCCGGGCCTATACAGTTTATGCATGGTATGTTTGTGTGTATGTTTTCTTTTTAATAAGGGGTTTTTAGTTATTTTTAATTATTAGATTTGTTATACAGTGTTTCCTCGATTTTCGCGGGTTCGAATTTCGCGAAAAGTCTATACCACGGTTTTTCAAAAATATTAATTAAAAAATAAAAATTTCACAGGTTTTTCCCCTATACCATGGTTTTTCCCACCCAATGACGTCATACGTTATCGCCAAACTTCCATCTGCCTTTAATAAATATATATTTTTAATAAACTTTAATAAATAAACATGGTAAGTAATAATCTAATATAATCCCATTTTCCATCTAAGGGAATGGGAAATTGCAATTTAGGGGTTAAAAGTGTTAAGGGAAGGCTTGTGGTACTGTTCATAGCCAAAAATAGTGTATTTACTTCTACATCTCTACTTTGCGGAAATTCGACTTTCACGGGCGGTCTCGGAACGTGTCCCCTGCGAAAATCGTTTTTGTTTATTATATTGTTTTGTTTTTGTTATGAGTTGCACCGAGTCTGCAGAGAGGGGCGGCATACAAATCTAATTAATAATAATAATAATAATAATAATAATAATAATAATAATAATAATAATTGCTTGGGCTGTGGAAAGGCTTCCAAAGCAGAAAACGGCAACTTTTTCTTTGTGGTTTGCTGCTTTGTGGATAGTTTGCTTCTCACCTGCATTTTGGACCTCATCCACCATCTGCTGTGCCAGGCTGCCAGTGTAGAAGGCATCCGCGCCATGGTTGGCGATGATCTCATAAGTCTTGGCCAGTTTGGGCAGGCGGAGGATTTGTTTCTCCTGCAGCACCTTCCCGCTTTTGCAGAAGACCTCGCTGAGGACAAAGGCAATTATTGGAGAGAGAGAGACATGGGCTCTGGCGGAGTTTTTCAACTGCGGCAACTTTGTTGTGAGCTGCCCCGAGTCTACAGAGAGGGGCGGTATACAAATTTAATAAATAAATAAATAAATTTAAGAGGCGTCGACTTCATCTCCCAGAATTCCCCGGCCCGAAGTGTGGAAGCTGAATCCACACTTCTTAATGGTTGAGGAACCTCGTGCATCAACTCAGGAAGCTCAAACTTAGAAAATATGATAATAATAGGTGACTTCAATGCAATCCCAGATAGCCAACTGGACTATATGGGGAAGAAGAAGGAAAAGGAAAAAAAGGTAATCTTACCAACAACATTTTGAAAAATGAGTACAGAACTATTATTAAAAGGTATACGGCGCGAATGCCACCCACAAAATAAACAATACACTTTTTATTCAAACCCCCATAAAATTTGGACTAGGATAGATATGGCCTGGGCACCATCACACATAATGGAAAGGATTAGCGATATTGAGATAGAAACTAATAGTTGGGCAGACCATAACCCATTAGTTATATATTGGAAAGGTAAAGAAAAAAATCAAAAATTGGTCCATGAATAGAAATGTATTACAAGACCCAGAATATAAAGAGTGGATTGGGAAAGAATTAGAACCTTTTTTTAAAAATAAATAAAAACAACGATACAACCACAAACTGCCCAAGGAAATGCTGGTTCAGTTCTACAGAGGAATCATTGAGTATGTCATTTGCACTTCTATGACTGTCTGATTTGCTTTTGATCCTCAACCCAATGAGACCGACACAAACTTCAGAGGATAATCAGAACTGTAATATGTTGCATTACCTGCGAAGTTATGAAATCAATCATAATCAATCTATTACCCTCAACATAGAAACAAACAACCTACTTTCTAACAAACGACTTGGCTTCAGGAAAAATGTATCCTGTAATCTGCAACTCCTACACTGGAAAAACATACGGACTACACAACTCGATCAAGACAAAGCAATAGACGCAATTTACATAGACTTCTGTAAAGCCTTTGATTCAGTGGTGCATGACAAACTACTTCTAAAACTGCAATCATGGCCCCCTGCATAATTGGATAACTGCATCAAACAGTTGTCAAACACGCAACGTGGTCAAAATATTGAGCACTATATCAAATCATGTACCTGTTAACAGAGGTGTCCCCCAAGGCAGTGTTTTAGGGCCAACATTTTTTATACTTTACATAGATGACCTTTGTGATTATATTAAAAGTAATTGCATCCTCTTTGCAGATGATGTAAAACTATTCAACACTACCAACAATGCTGCTACCTTTCAATGCTGCTACCATATTATTATATTTGTATGCCACCCCTCTCCGAAGACTCAGGGCGGCTTACAATACAATATAATACAAATCTAGTATTAAAAGTATACATGTTTATACTTTTACTGTAATCTTATACAAAAGGTTTTTTTAAAGTCAGCTTAAAATTTGCTTCCTGCTGGGCTGCATCAACCACATGGTGGACTCTCTCCTCTCCTGGTCGAAGAGTGTTGAAGGTTTGCAACCTGATCTCCCCACTGGGCCAGCCCACCCCAGAGAGAGAGAGAGAGATCTTTGAAAGCTTTTATTCTGGACAAAAGAAAGATGCTTGCTGGATGAGCCACAAATGAGCGCAACTTCCCTCCCCCCACTCTGAAGTTCATGTGGTGCTTTTCCCAACGCACCCCCCTTCCTAGGGTGGCCCTTTGTGTGGAAAGGAAGAAAACTCCAAGAAAGCAAAGTTATCCCTGAGGTCACGTCAGGTGTGGTGAGGCACCGCCAACCTGCTCCCAAAGCACCTACGGAGGGCTGGAGCTCAGTTCCTTCCTTTCCAGAATGAATTGGTGAACAAACACGGGGGTCCCTGGCCTCAAATTCCAGAGATGCATGGAACCGTGACAGCCTCTCACCTGCCATGTGTCACCTCTGTCACCCTCTCCCGGGGGCCTCTCATTAGCCTCCCTCACCCCAATTAACTCAGCTGAGCGGCTGACGGAGGAACCTTCGTGGCTGCAGGAGAGACAAGGACACCACCCCAGCAGGGGTGGGCAGCAGGCAGGACAGGGTGGAACACAGTTCCATCGACGGAAATGAAGATGTGTGTGCAGCTCCAGCTGATTGGCGGCTGTCACCTCCTGGATTACTGGTCTCTGCTCAGTTCTCCATTTTTTCCCTTCTGCTGCTGCTGCATCTGTGCTCCTTGCTTTTTTCCTCTTTCCTCCTTCCTGGCTTCGAACAAGCTTCCCTCTCTTCTGCTCGGCTCCCCTCCAGCCTCATGTGGCCACCTCCCATCTGAGGTGCAAGCAGAAGATTTGGGTGGAAGCGGCACTAGCAGCATTTATGCTTCTGGCAGCCCCCGTTCGCCTAGCTACCCAGCCTGAGGTGGGGGGTGACCCAGGAAGGAGAGTGCAGGAAATGCGAAGCAAATTGTCACCCCAGCGAGCGACACTGGTAAGGTTGCAAGTCGAGGACTTAACAGTTTATTTGAACGATGATGATAGTTCAAGCCACTCCCACCTGATCACATGGCCGGCAAGCCACTCCTACCCAGTCACATGACCATTAAGCCATGCTCACAAAATAAGCCACACCCACAGTGTGGCAGTAAAAAATTTGGCTGCCCATTACTGCACCCCACCCTCCTGCCGCTCGAGACATCCTTCAAAAGGGATGGGGTTGAGGAGACCCCAAACGTGGCCCCAGTCAGGAAGTTGGATTTTTTACTGTACATTGTTCATGATTGTTGTTAGCCGCCCCGAGTTTTCGGAGAGGGGCGGCATATAAATCCAATAAATGAAATGAATGAAATGAAATGAAAGCTAGCGGCATAAAAATCGAATAAATAAATAAACCTGAAATGCCCAATGCGTTGCAGCAACTTTTTCATGCTGATGCAATCCTTAGGCACCAAATCCTGAGATGCCACCAGGAAGCAGCAGAAGCAGCCAGATGTACCGGAACTGACCATTCCCCTTAACTGCCTAGACAATGAGGAAGGTTTGACCTGCTGATAAATAGCTTGTGGGGCCAAACCTGGGGATGGTTCTATGGGGAAGGCTGGAGGAGATCTTCCCCCAATTGCACAATGGTCTTGAAAGGGCCTTCAGATTTTGGGTTCCACCAACAGGTATTTTTTTACAAGATCTTGACCATCAGTGGTCATGGTTGAGAAGCCTTCTTTCCTTCCTTCCTTCCTTCCTCCTTCCTTTCTTCCTTCCTTCCTTCCTCCTTCCTCCTTCCTTCCTTCCTTCCTTCCTCCTTCCTCCTTCCTTCCTCCTTCCTTCCTCCTTCCTTCCTTCCTTCCTCCTTCCTTCCTTCCTTCCCTCCCTCCCTCCCTCCTTCCCTCCTTCCTTCCTGCCTTCCTTGCCCCCCACCTTCTCATTCATATCTCCCTCCCTCCTCCCCCCTCCCTTCCCTTGCAGCTCGTCCCTGAGTTGACCTAGGTAGCCCCTCTACCCTCGCAACCTCCCTTGGGACCCCCCCCCTTATCTTGAGAAGACCCACCACGTCTCCCCCACCCCCCACCCAGCAGGGTGTTTGCTGCCTTGAGCGGAGCGGCTGCCCTGCTGCCTACCACAAGGATGCGTTGCTTTCAATTTCACTATGCCTGGACTCCAGGGCTCTGGCCAGTCCTTTACCAACCGGGAAGCCTTCTCTGGCTAACCGGATGCTGGGCTGAAAGAGCTCCTTCCAAAGCAGTTTGCCATGCCGGCGGTGGGCCATTTCGTAGCCACGGATTTCTCCTGGAACCGCAATGGACAGTCCACCTGGAGGAGACAAAGAGATCAGGACTTCAGCCAGTCCACTCCATTCACCCGTAACCTATTTTCTCCTTATAAACTGAGCGCCCAGAGTTAATTTGCAAGAGTTATTGACTTAACTCTTGCCTTCATAATAATAATAATAATAATAATAATAATAATAATAATAATAATAATAATAATAATAATTTTTTTAGATTTGTATGCCGCCCATCTCCGAGGACTCGGAGCGGCTCACAACAACAACAATACAATGTACAAATCTAATGTTAAAAAACAATTTAAAACCCTTATTATAAAAAACAATCACACAACCTAACAAACCATATATAAAAAACCATAGTAGCTAAGGGGTGTATCAGTTTCCCCATGCCTGGCGACATAGGTGGGTTTTCAGGAACTTTTGAAAGGCGAGGAGGGTAGGGGCAGTCCTAATCTCCGGGGGGAGTTGATTCCAGAGAGCCGGGGCCGCCACAGAGAAGGCTCTTCCCCTGGGTCCTGCCAGACGGCAATGTTTAGTCGACGGGACCCGGAGAAGGTCAACTCTGTGGGACCTAATTGGTCACTGGGATTCGTGCGGCAGAAGGCAGTCCCGGAGGTAGTCTGGTCCGATGCCATGTAGGGCTTTATAGGTCATAACCAATACTTTGAATTGTGACCGGAAACTGATCGGCATCCAGTGCAAGCTGCGGAGTGTTGACGAGATATGGGCATATCTAGAAAATCCCATGATTGCTCTTGAAGCAACGTTCTGCATGATCTGAAGTTTCCGAACACTTTTCAAAGGTAGCCCCGTGTAGAGCGCTTCTTCCTATTGACCCCTCTTCTCCACTGATTTTTGTGAATGTCCAAGGAAGAAACTCTCATTCTGAGTAGAGTTTAGAGGTGGTCAAACATCTTTGCAACTTTATACAATCAGTAATTATGCCAAGTCTATGGTTTTAGTTCTTAGTATGCATTTTCAAGGGCAGGACTCATAGGGATGGAAGGGACCTTAAGCAGCCCAACCCTTCTGCTTGGTGCAGGACCTGATCGAGACCCTCGGGAGACCACCCAGCTTAGATAACAGCCAGGAAGCTAAAGGTGAATGAGTAGATGCACAAGACCACAGAAGGCGTGAGATGTACTCAGTGAACTTTCCTGCGCACAGTACATGGTTCCCACACATTGCTGAGCCTGGTTCACCTTCAAACCCTCTGGAGGCTCATGGACCCTTGACCCCGAGCTCATGTGTGCAGCCAGCCATCACTGGTGGGTGGCGTGCCTCTTGCCTTACCTTTCTGGGACAGAGCGGTGTCGTTGCCAAACATGTCTCGGGATGCGTTCTTGGGGGCCACTTCCCTGGCGTTAATGATTTCCACTTTCCCTTGGAAGGCAAAGAACAAGATAAACTTCTGCCGTCTCCATCTTGCAAGTTAATGCCTAAACCACTAATGGGCAGCCAAAATTTTTACTGCCACACTGTGGGTGTGGCTTATTCTGTGGGTGTGGCTTAATGGTCATGTGACTGGGTAGGAGTGGTTTGCCAGCCATGTGATCAGGTGGGAGTGGCTTGAACGATTATCATCCTACCCTCAAAACGTCGCTACAGAGCCCTTCACACCAAGACAACTAGACACAAAAACAGTTTATTTCTGAACGCCATCACTCTACTAAACAAATAATTCCCTCAACACTGTCAGACTTTCTACTAAATCTGCACTTCTATTCTACTAGTTTTTCTCATCATTCCTATCACCCATTTCCTCCCATGTTGACTGTATGACTGTAACTTGTTGCTTGTATCCTAAGAGTTTTATTAATATTGCTTCTTCATTGCTTATTTGACCCCTATGACAATCATTAAGTGTTGTACCACATGATTCTTGACAAATGTATATTTTATTTTATGTACGCTGAGAGCATATTCACCAAGACAAATTCCTTGTGTGTCCAATCACACTTGGCCAATAAAAATTCTATTCTATTCTATTCTATTAAGTCCTCGACTTACAACCTTACCAGTGTCGCTCACTGGGGTGACAATTTGCTTCACGTTTCCCGTGCTCTCCTGCCTGAGTTGCCCTCCCAGCTCAGGCTGGGTAGCTACGCGAACGGGTGCTGCCAGAAGCATAAATGCTGCCAGTGCCGCTTCCACCCACGCCTTCTGTTTGCACCTCAGGTGGGAGGTGGCCGCGTGAGGCTGGAGGGGAGCCGGGCAGGAGAGAGGGAAGCTCGTCTGAGGCCAGGAAGGAGGAAAGAGGAAAAAAGCAAGGAGCACAGACGCAGCAGCAGGAGAAAAAAAGGGTGAGCCAAGCCGAGACTGGTAATCCAGGAAGTGACAGCCACCGATCAGCTCGAGCTGCGCACACATCTTTACTTCCGCCGGTGGAACTGCGTTCCACCCCGTCCTGCCTGCTGCCCACCCCTGGCCCAAACCCATCCAGGCTTTCTGTGTGACAGAAAGGCATAACCCAAAGAAAGGTTAACTTCAAGAACAGAAATCATTATGGATGCCGCAACTCTGTGCCGGTTCAGCGGTCAATCACCACCTATTTCTCTGCACATCCTTTGACACTGACCTCACTCCAGTTTTTTGAAACAGAAGCATTTGTTGCTGTGAGCCGCCCCCAGTCTATGGAGAGGGATGACATACAAATCTAATAAATAATAATAATAATTACTTTTCGATAGCTAAATAGTCAACGTTCGGCCCAGCAGACACATCTGAAATATGACAGCATTGTATGGGCAATGTCACCAAACAGGAGATGGGTCAGTCTGTCACCAAACTCTCATTTACCAGAAAAGAAGGGCAGATGGCGCTACTCCTCATGGCCTCAGACCCCCTCTCCCCCCACCTTGTTACCAGAAGTCTACTTCATGTCCCAGGTAACCTTTTGCATGAAGAGGGCTCTGTGAAAAGCCAGACAACTTTCTAAGCTGTGTAGGGGTTGAAGCACCCAAGTCTTCTCCCCGTACCTATGGAAGCAATGTGCATTTCCAGAGCATCCTTGAAAAACAGTGAAACATAATGTAGACTTATCTTGGTGAACATGGGCCCAAGTGAAGAAAGTCATTCAGATATCTGAGGCTGCTTCTGTGAATTCACATGCTGAACTATAAGCTCACAAATCCCTTCCATTTCTAATTACTAGGGGGCTGTACACAGGGGTAGGCAGCAGGCAGGACGGGGTGGAAACGCAGTTCCACTGGCGGAAATGAATATGCGTGCGCAGCTCCATCTGATCGGCAGCTGCCACTTCCTGGATTACTGGCCTTGGCTCGGCTCTCCTTTTCCCCCCTGCTGCTGCTGCCTCTGAGCTCCTTGCTTTTTTCCTCTTTCCTCCTTCCTGGCCTCGGACGAGCTTCCCTCTCTCCTGCCCGGCTCCCCTCCAGCATCATGTGGCCACCTCCCGCCTGAGGTGCAAGCAGAATGTATGGGTGCAAGCGGCGCTGGCAGCATTTATGCTTCTGGAAGCACCCGTTTGCCTAGCTACTACTCCTGAGGCAGGGGGGGACCACCCAGGAAGGAGAGCACGGGAAACGCGAAGCAAATTGTCACCCCAGCGAGCGACACTAGTAAGTTTGTACATCGAGAACTTAACAGTCCACTTGAATGATGATGATCATTCAAGCCACTACCACCTAATCACATGGCCGACAAGCCACTCCTATCCAGTCACATGACCATTAAGCCACACCCACAAATTAAGCCACACCCATAGTGTGGCAGTAAAAATTTTGGCTGCCCTTTACTGGCTGTACACCATGCTGAACAAGCCACCAGGATCTTAACATGTGTGTATATCACTCCCACTTGTATTCACAACACGGTGTTTTATTCTCTACGCCAGAAGCAGACCAAGGCCCTCTGATCAGCAGAGCCGGAAAGACCAGCCGTGTCTTACACACACACATGCACTCCACAACTCCTGCCCTCCTTACCCTCCGCGGAGAGGATGGTGAGGAAAAGGCCTCCTCCGATGCCCATGCTGTGGGGGTTCATCAGGCCCACACACAGAAGGCTGGCAATGGCAGCATCCACAGCGGAGCCTCCTTTCTGAAGGATGTCCCTGCAGGGGGTGAAAGAGAAACATCAGGTGAACCTTCCCACGATAGAGTTCAAGGTCTGGGCAGCAAGGAGGCAGAAGGAGGTCACAGCTGGCCAAAGGAGATCCATAAAACTAGAAGACTCTCTCTTGAAGGCCAAGACCAGCAACCGTGCAGATGATTTTGGAGATGCTTGGAGCCATCGTGGACAATTGCCTATGTATGAGCCAGCCGTGTGCCGCAGCTGCCAAAAAAGCCAGTGCAGTCCTTGGTGGCATAAACAGAGGGACAGAATCAAGATCGCATGAAGTACCATTTTATAAATCCTTAGTGTTGCGGTGGGCTCTGGGCCAGCTCCTGCAGCGGGGAATTTTGATGTTGAATTTTCATGGGAATCCTCAGTTTATCAGAGACCTGTTTTGTTGCCAGCAGAATCAGACAGTGAAGTTGGCTCACAGTCAGAGATAGACAGTGGGGGAGAGGAAACAGACGAGGAGATGGGTGCAGCCAGCCCACCAGTCAGCGCTCCAATTAATGAATCATCATAATCGAAGGAGGAGCCACTTGTGGATGCCCGTGTGCACAGGCTTGCAGCACAAAGGGAACAGTTGCGCAGGCATTTCAGAAGATAAATGAGCACACCTGTTCAAGGGGTAATTATGTTAATGAATTTGTGATAAATACGTGTGTTGGGAAGAGTGGGTGATGGGCATTTATCCGTATGGGAAAGAGATACCTTTGGAAGAAGATTGCTACAGCGTGGAAAGCTCGTAATATTCAAGGACTTTTAGTGAACTTTGGAAATTTCATGGTTAAAGAACTTTTGAGGACTTTTGGCTTGTGTAGCTGTGTGGATTTACAGCTACCTTATCTACTCCTTTGTTTTGGCACACTTCCGCATCTAAGGACTTTTGAGTGAGAGTAATTTGACTCCCCTCAGAGCTTGTGTTTTTAAGACTGTTTTATAAACTTGCTTTGTTATTTTTGACTGTACGTGTTTGAACCTTATTCCGAACTCACTGGGGGCTAATTGCCAATAGCATGGCATAACATTTAGCAAGACCACATCTCAATTAGTGTGTCCAGTTTTGGCGACTACATTACAAATGAGGTTGAGGCTTTGGGAAAGGTGCAGAGAAGACTTCTCTCAAAAATTGAAAGGTACAAATTTCAGAGACACACACACGTTTGAAAATTCAAAACAATGTTCTTTATAATGAAAAGTCACTTAACCTAAGCCCTCTTTTGGTATAGCAAAGAGCACTTGTCTCCAAACAAACTGGTAATTTGTACAAGTCCCTTATCAGTTCTGTGATACTTAGCTTGCAGCTGTGAGGCAATTCACAGTCCTTCTTCTTTCACAAAGTGAAACACACTTTGCTCTGGTTTAGTTTCAAAGTGGGGAAAAATCAGCACACAAAAAGTCAAAGTCAGTAAAGCAGTCACGAAACACAACAATCAGATAATCCTCCACAATGGCCAAACCCACAGACTGCTATTTATAGCAGCCTCACTAATTACCCCAGCCCCACCCAACCAAAGGTGGCCTCATTTTCTTTGATAATAATCTCTCAGTTGTTGCTGCCTATGCATCGCTCTCCGCATGCGTGGCTGTATCATTAACTCTTGTTCTGAATCCAAGGAGGAGCTAGATAATTGATCTCCTTCTGAGCTGTCTGCCACACTCTCCTCCTCCCTGTCACTCATGTCTTCTTGGTCAGAGGAGCCTTCATCAGCAGATTCCACCGGGTGCAAAACAGGCCTGCAGCATGTGGATGTCACCCCCACATCCACAGTCCTTGGGGCAGGAGCTGGGCCAGAGCTAACCACAACAGTGATGATGAGGGGCAGGGGCGGATTGCACGCACTGCTGCTACCAGTGTGCTGCATGCACAGCTTTGGGTCTCTGGCATGTATGTTTCTGTACATGCGCAGGAATCAAACTCTTGCAAGGGGACGTGTCCGTGCGCACATGTTATTTCAGTGACACACATGCGCAGAAGCAAAAAGTTGCCGAAATCTCTCTCGCACATGCATCCCTTCACAACATTTTGCTTCCTGCCCATGCGCAAAAGCAAAAACATGCTGGGATATATGTGCACACATGCCAGGGACCCAAAGCTGCACACGCAGGTCAACTTTTATTACCGGTGTGGTGCCTTTTACTGAACCTACTACTGATTGGGAGGTCTGGAGGCTAAAACATATGAAGAACACTTGCAGGAATGTTATGTTTAGTTAAATGAAGAGAAAGGCTTGGGGGGGGGGGACATGAAAGCAGTGTTTCAATATCTAAGGGGCTGTCACAAAAAAGGGAGTCAGTCTATTTTTCAAAGCACCATAAGGCCAGACAAGGAATAATGGATGGAAACTAAGGAGAGAATTAGAAAAAAGCGGGGTAGATTACAACACATGCGGGGTGGCGCAGCAGGTAGAGTGCTGTACTGCAGGCCACTGAAGCTGACTGTAGATCTGAAGGTCAGCGGTTCAAATCTCATCACCGGCTCAAGGTTGACTCAGCCTTCCATCCTTCCGAGGTGGGTCAAATGAGGACTTGGATTGTGGGGGGGGGGGGGCAATAGGCTGGCTCTGTTAATACAGTGCTATTGCTAACATGTTGTAAGCCGCCCTGAGTCTAAGGAGAAGGGCGGCATAAAAATTGAATAAATAAGTAAGTAAGTAAGTAAGTAGCTGGCTGGCTGGCTGGCTGGCTGGCTGGCTGGCTGGCTGGCTGGCTGGCTGGCTGGATGGATGGATGGATGGATGGATGGATGGATGGATGGATGGATGGATGGATGGATGGATAGATAGATAGATAGATAGATAGATAGATAGATAGATAGATAGATAGATAGATAGATAGATAGATAGATAGATAAGATGGATAAACAGTTGGCTGACCAACTGCACCCAACGAGGGTTCTTTGGTTCCAGGGTTATTATTTGCTTGTTTGTTGAGCCTCCAAGTCTTCTCAGCAAGGTTTTCCAGAGGGGGCTTGCCCTTCCTTCCTTCCTAGGGCTTAGGGAGAGTGGCTGGCCCAACGGGCCTCAATGGGCCTTGTGGCCAAGGTGGGGCTGGACTCACAGCTTCCTGGTTCCTGCCTTGTGGTCTTAAATCATGCCAGGACAGTGATTTTTTAATTTGGCTGCAGACGCAAATTCCTGCGGTGGAGCTTCAGACGTCATTCGGAGGTGGTCTGGATTGCGGCTTTAGAAAAAAAACGAAGGCTTGTGGCTTTTTCCTGCCCAGACCAGATTAGGGGCTCCTGGGAATAGGCAGCTGTGGTTCCAGCAACACCTACCTCCCAACGACCGAACAGGGGCCCGCATCGGTGGCCACAGCTGCCTTGGCGTAGATGTGCTCCTGTGGCTGTGGACGCAACCCAAAGAACAGCCCGAGGCCGATGGCAACAGCCAAGAGCAGCGCTGTCAGGATCCCGATCTTCAAGAGCTTCGTGTTCATGTTTCTGGAGAAAGAACAAGGGCAGGCGGGTCAGCAGAAGGGCCAGAAAGCAGCCCAGGAAGAAACGGGGAGAGTTCAGGCCACAGAGCGACACACAACACCCCACCACCAGTGGCCAGGCACTGATTGGGAGGAGAGGTTGCTGAAGCTCCTTGGAATCAATGGCTTTGGTTGCCGTTTTGGCCTCCAATGCCTCAAGGTTCCCTGTGTTTTTATGGGATTCCTAGAAAGGAGAAGTTGCTCGGGAGCACCAGAAAACAGAAACACCAGCGGCGCTTTCAAACGCAGAAGCCCTGCTACGGATCATGGCTGCAAAGCTCATGTTGTCAGGGGGGACATAATAATAATAATAATAATAATAATAATAATAATAATAATAATAATAATAGCAATAGCAATAATAAGAATAAGACAAAGACTAAACTAAGACTAAGACTAAGACTAAGACTAAGACTAAGAATAAGAATGAGAATGAGAATGAGAATGAGAATGAGAATGAGAATAAGAATAAGAATAAGAATAAGAATATCATCATCATTATTATTATTATTATTATTATTATTATTATTATTATTTATTAGAATTGTATGCCGCCCCTCTCCGCAGACTCGGGGCGGCTCACAGCAACAATAATAACAATATAAAAAATCTAATATTTAAAAACATCTAAGACCCATCATTAAAACCATACAACACAAGCGTACCATATGTAAATTATATAAGTCCAGAGGGGTGGGGTGTTTCTCAATTCCCCTATGCCTGGCGACATAGGTGGGTCTTAAGCAGTTTACGAAAGTCAAGGAGGGTGGGGGCAGTTCTAATTTCTGGGGAGAGTTGATTCCAGAAGGCTGGGGCTGCCACAGAGAAGGCTTTTCCCCTGGGGCCCGCTAGATGACATTGCTTAATTGACGGGACCCGGAGAAGGCCAACTCTGTGGGACCTTATCGGTCGCTGGGATTCGTGCGGCAGAAGACGGTTCTGGAGGTGTTCTGGTCCGATGCCAGTCCGATGACAAACAGCAACGTTGACCCTATTTCATGCTTCCCCCTCCCCTCCCTGATCCAATCATCAGTGGATCCTCCCCCCCCCCCATGGCCCTCATGCACCCCCCTCCAGGCCTCACCAGAGTGGAAGACCTCCCAAAGAGCCAGGATAGCCTCAGGTCATGACCAGAACAGGGGGTATCCTCCTTTGTGTGGTGCCTCCTTAATGAGGTGCAAACCGCCTGGCCTGGCCTCAGTGTGGACCCCCCCCCCCATCTGAAGTCCAGGGCCCGGGGTGGGGGGCTGAAGGTGGGGCTGGAGGAGGGCCGGGAAGTGGGCTCTTGCTCCCCCTTACCTGCTGTTGTGTGAAGCAAAACTCCTTCAGATCCCAAAGCGGTCTATGGGGACGCCTCCCTTGCTTCCCTGGTGGAATCTGCCTGGAAAGAGAAAGGCTGGGAGAAGATCAAAGGCTCCCAGGGGTCTTTCTGCAAGAGGGGGGCAGCCCTGGCAGCCACAGGACAAGCTCAGGGGGGGGGAGAAGCTCCCTGGCAAAGATTCCCTTCCATTGGCTCCCAAAATCTGAGCCCCCCCCCATCATCACCACCAAACTCTCCTGGCTGCAGCACTCCGGGGATTCCAACTTGGGGGGGGGGGGAGAGACAGGATCACTGGGAGAGAACTCCAGCAGCCATGGGGACAAGTCCATTCTGGACAGCCAGGGCTCAATCAAGTCCAGACTTCCTGTTACCAGCTGTTGCTGCTGAAGGCGAGAGCAGCAGGCCTCCACCAGCACCTGGATGTGTGTGGGGGGGGGGGCACTTGGCAAGCCTGCTTTCCACCTTGCAGAGCCTTCAGGTGGGTCCGCACTGGAGGGTCATTGACTTGCTGCCCCATCGGCCAGTCCTTCCCTCCCTGCCAGGCTCCCTCCTGGTCGGCCTGCAGACAGGGGTGGGCAGCTGGCAGGACGGGGTGGAACACAGTTCCACTGGTGGAAATGAAGATGTGTACGCAACTCTAGCTGATCGGCAGCTGTCACTTCCTGGATTACTGGTCTCGGCTCGGCTCTCCTTTTTTCCCCTGCTGCTGCTACTGCATCTGCGCTCCTTGCTTTTTTCCTCTTTCCTCCTTCCTGGCCTCGGACGAGCTTCCCCCTCTCCTGCCCGGCTCCCCTCCAGTCTCATGCGACCACCCCCCGCCTGAGGTGCAAGCAGAAGGCGTGGGTGGAAGCAGCGCTGGCAGCATTTATGTTTATGGCAGCACCCGTTTGCCTAGCTACCCAGCCTAAGGTGACCCAGGAAGGAGAGCGCGGGAAAAACGAAGCAAATTGTCACGCCAGCGAGCGACACTGGTAAGGTTGTAAGTCGAGGACTTAACAGTTCACTTGAACGCTGATGATCGTTCAAGCCACTCCCACCTGGTCACAGAGCCGGCAAGCCACTCCTACCCAGTCACATGACCATCAAGCCACACCCACAAAATAAGCCACACCCACAGTGTGGCAGTAAAGATTTTGGCTGCCCATTACTGCCTGCAGAGGACGAGGGACCAAGTGTCTGACACCTCCCTCCCGGGTGGGCTGGGGAAAGGGCAGCGCAGCCCCTTTTGGGAAAAGCTCCCTTTCTTTTAAAAAAAAAATAATATTTATTGAGTATTTACAAGATATAAAACAATACACTGACATAACAGAATGTCCAAGAGGTGTGAGTACAATCATTGTTTTTAGTTACATCAAACATACACCCATCCTCCCCCCTCCCTCCCCTGGCTGCCAGTTTGCAGCTATGCTTTAAATTTATTTTCCCGGTGTTGTGTAACAGCGATGTTCTCTATCTGTATATTTATACAGTTATTTATCTCAGTTTTTCTTTTCTAAGTATTACATTTTGTATTATTATTATCATAATTATAATTAATTTAATCTCTAAAAAGGAGTCAACGAATGAGTAAAATATTACTTTTCCTCTGTTTGTGATGTTTTTGTGTATTCAAATTTGTTTTATTTTTTGTTCATTTCGGGTTTTTCTTCTCTCTCTCCCTGACGTTAATCCAGTTGTAGAAATTGACCCAAGTATCTATTTCTTGTGTTTTCCTATTGTTTTTCATTTTTTGGGATAAAGAGTCAAATTCAGCGCAGTCTAACATTTTCTTAATCAGATCTCTATCTGTTGGTACTTCTTCTTTTTTTCCAATATTGGGCTATAGTGATTCTACTCGCTGTTATAATATGTTGAATTAAGTAATATTCTTCTTTCTTAAGCTTTACCTCTATTATCCCTAACAGGAAAATCTCTGGTTTGAGTGGAAGATTAATTTTCGTGATTTCGTAGATCCAGCTTCTAATTTTAATCCATAATGTTTTTATTTTTTGACAAGTCCACCACATATGGAAGAAGGTTCCATTCTTGTTTGCGCATCTCCAGCAGTTTGGTTTCGTTTTGGGGGAAATTTGGGCTAATCTTGATGGTGACATATGCCACCTGTAGAACATTTTTATAGAGTTTTCTTTATATGCTACTGATTTGGTAATTTTATAGTTCTTTTTCCAAATTGTTTCCCATTGTTCGATATAGATATTGTATCCAAAATTCCTTGCCCAACTCGTCATTGAAGCTTTTACTATTTCCGTTTCCATTTCATAGTTTATTAGGTAATTATATATTTTTGTTATAAGGTTCTTTTCCCCTCCTAATATTAGATTATCAAAAGTTGTGTCTTTTGTCAGTATTCCTTCGTTTTTTATATCTTTTTGCCATTTAGAATGTATTAACATATATGGCCACCAATCGATGCTTATATTTTGTTCTGTTAGCTCTTCTCTTGTTTTAATGTTACCTACTATATTTAATAATTGATTATAAGTTATCATCTTTTTTAAATCTGTGACATTCGGGTGTGTGAGAGCTTCCAAACTGGAGTACTATCTAGGTATTTTTGTATAGTGATCTTTTTTTATTTTTAGCCATGTAGTTATTAAGGCATCTCTAATCATGTGGGTATGATGGGATTTTTTGATGTTGGTTCCATAAAATGTTGTGCCAGCCAGAAAGCATATCATGACCTTCTAGAGCTAATAATCTTTCGGCTTTGATCTCTATCCAATCTTTAATCCAAAGGAGTTTAGTTGCATGATAATAAATTTTGAAATCGGGTAGACCCAAACCTCCTTGTTTAATCTTATCCTGTAACCATTTCAATCTTATTCTGGGCCTTTTGTTATTCCATATAAATTTGGATATGATTTTATTTAGTTTATTGAAAAAGTGGTTATCTATTTTTATCGGGATGGTTTGGAAGAAGTATAGGAATTTCGGCAAAATTGACATTTTAATCGTCGCTATTCTACCCAATAATGAGATTTGCAATTTATTCTAGTCATTTAATTGTTTTTCCGTTGTTTTCAATAATTTATCGTAATTATTTTCTTTAATGGTACTACATTTTTTTGTTAGTGAAATCCCTAGATATTTCACTGTTTTGGCAATCTTAATTTTTAAAAAATTTCTTCCAGGGTTTTTTCTTGTTCTTTATTCATATTTTTCGTTATAATTTTAGTTTTTTGAGTATTAATATTTAGACCTGCTACTTAGCCGAAATCCTCCACTTCCTCCATTATGTGTTTCCCTGAATCTAACGGGTTTTCAAGAATGAGGACTAAATCGTCTGCATATGCTTGCAGCTTAAACTCCTGACCTTTGATTTTCAGCCCTCTTATTTTTATCATGCTGGAGGGGAAAAGCTCCCTTTCATTTCACTGCAAGATGCTCCAACCGGGACCTGTGGCAGCCCTTGTCTTGGCATCCAGGCCTTTGGCCCCAGTTAGAAGATCTCAAATTATGCTCTTCCTTGATTTCACATTTGGGAAAATGGATCAGGGGTACCTGGAGATGGGCTTTGGAACAAAACAGTTCCAGTTACAGTGGTCCCTCTACATAAGAACTTAATTCTTTCCGTGACCAGGTTCTTAAGTAGAAAAGTTCTTAAGTAGAAGCAATTTTTCCCATAGGAATCAATGTAAAAGGAAATAATACGTGCAAACCCATTAGGAAAGAAATAAAAGCTCGGAATTTGGGTGGGAGGAGGAGGAGGAAGAAGAGGGGGAGGAGAGTCACTGCCGATGGATGAAGGTGAGGTGAGCGGCCCCTTTTGCCTTTCTGCGCCCAGACGCTCAGGGAGGCAACTTCGCGCCGGGTGTATGAGAGGTGGCACAAGGGAGTCATCACAGCAAAGTGGTTTATTCCCTGTCCAAGCGCCCAGAGAATGGTAAATGCCCCGTTCGCTCTGGACTGCCAAAGCCTCCTTAAGCGCCACTGAAAGACTCCTCTGGCAGTCTGGAAAAGCCCATAATGGCCGGGATTAAAGGGGGAATGGCAGGAAACTGGCCGGGCCTTCGTGCCGCTCTCAAATTTCCTGGGAAATTTTTCCGGGCTCGGGTTCTTAAGTAGAAAATGGTTCTTAAGAAGAGGCAAAAAAATCTTGAGCACCCGGTTCTTATCTAGAAAGGTTCTTAAGTAGAGGTTTGATTGTAGTGTGCTTAGGCAAGAATTTGATTTCAACATCAAAGCAAAAGCGACAAGATCTTGCCTTGCGACAGAGAAATAAAGCTAAACTGAGGTCTTTATCAAATTTCGAGACCGCCCATCGTCCTTGCCTCACCCCTGCTCTCAATCAGATGAAAGGCTAAGACTAAAAATATTTTCTTAGGAAACTGCTTGCTATGAATTTCCCTTTTTGTTACTTTAGTCACTTAATATTGGTTTAAGATTAGCCGCTTCAAGCATTAACTTGAAGAACCCATAAAACTTACCAGGAAAGACTTCATGAACTCAATCTGTATAGTCTGCAGGACAGAAGGGAAAGGGGGGAAATGATCGAATCATTGAAATATGTGAAAGGGTTAAATGAGGTTCAGGAGGGAAGTGTTTTTAATAGGAAAGTGAACCCAAGAACAAGGGGACACAATCTGAGGTTAGTTGGGGGAAAGATCAAAAGCAACGTGAGAAAATATTATTTTACTGAAAGAGTAGTAGATACTTGGAAAAAGCTTCCAGCAGACATGGTTGGTAAATCCACAGTCACTTAATTTATTTATTTATTTAAACATGCCTGGGATGAACATAGATCCACCCTAAGATTAGAAGTAACATGAGAAAATATTATTTTACTGAAAGAGTACTAGATGCTTGGAACAAACATCCAGCAGACGTGGTTGGTAAATCCACAGTCACTTAATTTATTTATTTATTTAAACATGCCTGGGATGAACATAAGATAAAATACAGTGGTACCTCAAGATACGAACCCCTCGTCTTACGAACAACTCGAGATACGAACCCAGGGTTCAGAAAAAATTTGCCTCTTCTTACGAACTTTTTTTGTGTTACGAACGCCAAACCCGAACTTCCGGGTTTGGCGTTCGGGAGGCTGCTGGGAAGCCCCTCGGCTGTTTTAAAAGGTGACAGCCAGGCGGCGCGGCTTCCCAGCAGCCTCCGAACGCCGAACCCAGAAGTTCGGGTTTGGCGTTCGTAACACAAAAAAAGTTCGTAAGAAGAGGCACATTTTTTCCGAACCGTTCGGAGGCTGCTGGGAAGCCGCGCGGCTGTTTTAAAAGGTGACAGCCGGGCTGGGGGGGCTTCCCAGCAACCTCCCGAACCCCAAACCCAGAAGTTTGGCAAAAGTTCGGGGTTCGGGAGGTTGCTGGGAAGCCCCCCAGCCCGGCTGTGACCTTTTAAAACAGCCGGGCGGCTTCCCAGCAGCCTCCCGAAGCCGAACGCCAAACCCGAACTTCCGTGTTCGGCGTTCGGAGGCTGCTGGGAAGCCCCGCTGCCCGGCTGTCACCTTTTAAAACAGCCTGGGGGCTTCTCGGCGGCCTCCCGAACGCCGAACCCAGAAGTTCGGGTTTGGTGTTCGGCGTTCGGGAGGTCGCTGAGAAGCCCCCAGGCTGTTTTAAAAGGTGACAGCCGGGCGGCAGCATTTTTTTTGCGGGTTTTTTTTTTGGTTGCACGGATTAATTGACTTTACATTGTTTCCTATGGGAAACAATGTTTCGTCTTACGAACCTCCCCCTGGAACCAATTAGGTTCGTAAGACGAGGTATGACTGTACAAGAAATTGTACAAGGGCAGAGTAGATGGACCAGGAGGTCTTTATCTGCTGTCAATCGTCTATGTTTCTATGTTTCTAAAAACCTTTCTTCAAATGAAGAGCTTATGTAATCATGGAAGGGCTCCTGAAGGTCTTCTAGTCCAGCCCTCCACCCAGGGCAAGAGTCCCCGAGCCTCTATCCACAAACGACCTTCTCGCCTTTGCTGGAAACCCTCCATGACCCCTCTGGCAGCCAAGCCCTCCCGCTCCACCCACCGCCTCTCAGCTCTCTCGGCCAGGCGGAAGCTCTTGAGCCCCAGTCATCTGTGGGGTTTCCCCTCCCTCCTCCACTTCCACCACCAGCTCTTCTGCTGCCCTCAAGAGCTATGGGGGAGAAACCCACACCCTCTTCCTTGTCACAGCCCTTCCCTGCACTGCAAGGTTGCCAGTTTCACAAATAAGCTCTGGAATGAAACCTGTCATTGAATCCGTGAGTCGCATTCTGGGATCTGAGAAGGTGCATGTCTGGGCCTGCGATATGCTTCTCCTCCCACCAAACGTTCCTCCAGAGCGGCTGATTGCATCAGGACCGGAATCTTTATTTATTTTTATTTATTTATTTGTTTTGACCAATACATAATGAAGGTTAATGAGCGAAGCAGTGGAAGTGATGTGTCGGTGCCTGGAGGCTGCTAGAGTGTGGATGGGTGTCAACTCAACCCTGACAAGACGGAGTGGCTGTGGGTTTTGCCTCCCAAGGACAATTCCATCTGGCCGTCCATTACCCTTGGGGGGGAGAATTACTGACCCCATCAGAGAGGGTCCGCAACTTGGGCGTCCTCCTCGATCCACAGGTAACATTAGAGCACCATCTTTCAGCTGTTGTGGCCCTATTTGGACAGGGAGTCACTGCTCATGGTCACTCATGCCCTCATCACCTCAAGGTTCAACTACAGCAACGCTCTCTACATGGGGCTTCCTTTGAATAGTGTTTGGAAACTCCAGTTCGTGCAAAATGCGGCCACGAGAGCAATCATGGGCTTTCCCAGATATGCCCATGTCTCATCAACACTCCGCGGCTTGCACTGGCTGCCGATCAGTTTTCGGTCACAATTCAAAGTGTTGCTTATGACCTATAAAGCCCTACATGGTATCGGACCAGAATATATTCGGGACCACCTTCTGCTGCACGAATCCCAGCAACCGATTAGGTTCCACAGAGTTGGCCTTCTTCAGGTCCTGTCGACAAAACAATGTCGTCTGGCGGGACCCAGGGGAAGAGCCTTCTCTGTGGCGGCCCCGGCCCTCTGGAATCAACTCCCCCTGGAAATTACAATCGCCCCCACGGATTAGGACTTCCCCCACCCTCCTTGCCTTTCGAAAGCTCCTGAAAATCCACCTATGTCGCCAGGCATGGGGTAACTGATATACCCCCTAGCTACTATAGGTTTTTATGTATGGTCTGTTAGGTTGTGTGATTGTTTTTTATAATAAGGGTTTTTAATTTTTCATTTAACATTAGATTTGTACATTGTGTATTGTTGTTGTGAGCCGCTCCGATTCCTCGGAGAGGGGCAGCATACAAATCTAATAATTTATTTATTATTTATTATTTATTATTTATTATTTATTATTTATTATTTATTATTTATTATTTATTATTTATTATTTATTATTTATTATTTATTATTTATTATTTATTATTTATTATTTATTATTTATTATTTATTATTTATTATTTATTATTTATTATTTATTATTTATTATTTATTATTTATTATTTATTATTTATTATTTATTATTTATTATTTATTATTTATTATTTATTATTTATTATTTATTATTTATTATTTATTATTTATTATTTATTATTTATTATTTATTATTTATTATTTATTATTTATTATTTATTATTTATTATTTATTATTTATTATTTATTATTTATTATTTATTATTTATTATTTATTATTTATTATTTATTATTTATTATTTATTATTTATTATTTATTATTTATTATTTATTATTTATTATTTATTATTTATTATTTATTATTTATTATTTATTATTTATTATTTATTATTATTCTCCTCCCACCAAATGTTCCTCCAGAGCGGCTGATTGCATCAGGACCGGAATCCCGGCTAGCCCCTCCCACAAGCCCTCAACTCAATTCCCCCCCTGGCTCTGGGGCAGAGACCGGCTTCCCTTCCCGGCCTTTGGGGCTCAGGAAATCCCTCCGTGCAAAATGGAAGGCAGAAAACTTGAAGCTTTTTCGGTGCCGTGATTTCTTTTGAAATCACAAAGGAAATTTCTTGTCACTTCAAATTCTTAAATTACATCAGCTGGGGAATACTGGATTTGCTGGGTGCTCAATGCTGTGATTTCTATTAAAGGATGGAAATCACAGCGTTGAGCACCCAGGAAATCCAGTATTCCCCAGCTGATGTCATTGGACTTTTTCTTTAATTTAACTTGAAATATTTTGAAAAAAGGATATTTCCCTATCAGTATGGTTTATATTGAACCTATCTTGTAAATTTTGCTCAAAAAAAATAAAGGGAACACTTAAACAACAGAATATAACTCCAAGTAAATCAAACTTCTGTGAAATCAAACTGTCCACTTAGGAAGCAACACTGATTGACAATCAATTACACAGGAATAGTTGTGCAAATGAGAATATTTCATTCAGGTCTAGGATGTGTTCTTTCAGTGTTCCCTTTATTTTGATTGAGCAGTATATATTATCAGTTGGGTTCAGCTTACTGGAAATATGGGAGAAGAGTAGCTAAAAGTTGGTCTTTCAGCCAGAGGCTCTTTGAAGTGTGATCTGGACCCTTTGGGTTCTCCTATAAAGATCTCACTCACAATTCCTGTCCCTCCCACCACCAGCTTTAGTCCAGGTCAAGAACTTCCTTGATGTAAGCATTTCGTAACACCTGTTTTTCAACACCCACAATTGTTTGTTTATTCACCTTCTACCATATTTCCCAGAAAGCCTAACAGGAGGGTTCTCCAGTCTGTCCCGACAGCCCATAATCCATCAGGTTGTCCAACCAGAACTTGGCACCGCATCACCGCCAGAGAAAGGGGGATAGGCAAACCAGGGGAAGAACCATCTGTGCCCATTGAGGGATGCAGCTTGATCTGTTTACCCCCAAGATTTATTGGTAATCTCTCTCTGGCTAAGAGGATTTGTTGATGTGCTCAACCCAAATAATTTTCAACCATAGAAGCAGGAAATGTTCTTGATGTAGAACCGGTTGGATAATTGCACCCAACAAGTTGACATCACTGGTTCCTTCCTTCAAGTACAACGATTCGAATGCTCTGGTTTCACATAGTAAATCAAATAGGATCTAACCAAAGTGGCTGGATTTGTACAACACGTGAAGCCAACGTTTGACCATGGGCAACGTTGACCAAGTTTAGGACATGCAAATGGAGCCACTGGTCTTTAAATGTGGGTTGAGGAAAGACCTCCTCGAAGGACTGGACCAATATAGTGGTACCTCTACTTAAGAATGCCTCTACTTAATAACTTTTCTAGATAAGAACCGGGTGTTCAAGATTTTTTTGCCTCTACTTAAGAACCATTTTCTACTTAACAACCCGAGCCTGGAAAAATTTCCGAGGAAATTTGAGAGCAGCACAAAAGCCCGGCCAGTTTCCTGCTATTCCCCCTTTAATCCCAGCCATCTCGGGCTTTTCTGGGCTGCCAGAGGAGCCTTTTGGTGGTTCTTAAGGAGGCTTTGGCAAGCCAGAGCGAACAAAGCATTTTCCTTCTTCTGGGTGCTTGGAGAGGGAATAAACCTCTGCCAGCGCTCTGAAAAAAACCCCGCTCCCTTCGCTCTGAGCAGCAACTGGCCTCCTCCTCTTCTTCCTCCTCCTCCTCCCACCCAAATTACGAGCTTTTATTTCTTTCCTAATGGGTTTGCACACATTCTTTGCTTTTACATTGATTCCTATGGGAAAAATTGCTTCTACTTACAAGCTTTTCTACTTAAGAATCTGATCACAGAAGGAATTAAGTTCCTAAGTAGAAGTACCATGGTATTAACCTTTCTTCCCCTTCTCTGTCAAGGGGCTTCACAGATGCAAAACCCAATGGAGCAAAGGGGGAAGTCTGCGGACTAGACTAGAAATTATGTTGAGGCAGTAGGAGGCCTTTACCCCACCTTTAAGGAGGGCTCTGGGTTCAAGCTTTGGGGATCTGACTTTGCATCATTCTTAAATAGACACCTTTGCATTGAACAAAATGGTGGCAAAATTGAACAATAGAAACATAGAAGATTGACGGCAGAAAAAGACCTCATGGTCTGTCTAGTCTGCCCTTATACTATTTCCTGTATTTTATCTTAGGATGGATCTATGTTTATCCCAGGCATGTGTAAATTCAGTGACTGTGGATTTACAGTAGTCCCTCGCTATACCGCGCTTCACCTACTGCGGCTTCACTTCATCGCGGGTTTCTGAGGAAGTCGATCGGCAGATTTAAACAGCCCGCCGAACTCGATCGGCAGGTTTTTAAAAAATATATATATATATCTAAAATTGTGAATACTGTATTTAAATACTGTATCTAAAATAAATACTGTGTGGGAAGGGTTTATAAACACTTAAAACAATGAAAACTTACCAAACAATTACAATATAAATACTTAAATAAGTACTATCAGTCGATAAATTCCCCATCGCGGATTTCACCTATCGCGGCCAGGTCTGGAACGTAACACCAGCAATAGGTGAGGGACTACTGTACCAACCACGTCTGCTGGAAGTTTGTTCCAAGGATCTACTACTCTTTCAGTAAAATAATATTTTCTCACGTTGCTTTTGATCTTTCCCCCAATTAACTTCAGATTGTGTCCCCTTGTTCTTGTGTTCACTTTCCTATTAAAAACACTTCCCTCCTGAACCTTATTTAACCCTTTAATGTGGTGCCTCCATTCCAAACTGACGCAAGTTGACTACAACACTGAAAATGATGTTCCAGATTTTCTGCCTAACTCAAAGCATGAACATACCCAATACTCCTTCCACCTCCTATTTTCCTCACAAAAATAACCCTGTGAGGTGGGTCGGGCCAAGAGCGAAGGACTGGCCCAGCCGCCCAGTCAGCTTTCATACCTAAGGTAGGACTAGAACTCATCATCTCCTGACTTGAAGCCTGGTGCCTTAACCAGTAGACCAAAGTGACTCATTTTCTGGAACCAGCTTCCCCCAGGGATCAGGACTGCCCCCACCCTCCTTGCCTTTTGTAAACTTCTTAAAACCCACCTCTGCCATCAGACATGGGGGAACTGAGACATCTCCCCCTTGCCTATGTAGTTTTATGTATGGAATGTTTGTGTGTATGTTTTCATGTAAAGGGGTTTTTTAGGTTTTTTAATGTAAAACTGTTATCTTAGATTTAATATTAGATTTGCCATTGTATACTGTTTTTATCACTGCTGTGAGCCGCCCCGAGTCTGCGGAGAGGGGCGGCATACAAATCTAATAAATAACAAGAAAAGGGGGGACATGATCGAAACATTTAAATATGTTAAAGGGTTAAATAAGGTCCAGGTGGGAAGTGTTTTTAATAGGAAAGTGAACACAAGAACAAGGGGACACAATCTGAAGTTAGTTGGGGGAAAGATCAAAAGCAACGTGAGAAAATATTATTTTAGTGAAAGAGTAGTAGATCCTTGGAACAAACTTCCAGCAGACGTGGTAGATAAATCCACAGTAACTTAATTTAAACATGCCTGGGATAAACATATATCCATCCTAAGATAAAATACAGAAAATAGTATAAGGGCAGACTAGATGGATCATGAGGTCTTTTTCTGCCATCAGTATTCTATGTTTCTATAATAATAATAATAAATAATAATGACTCATCATCATTATCATGATTTCAGTTTTGAAACCAGCACATCTAGCTCAAGAAGCCTGTTTGAAATCAAGGGGGCTTCATTTAACCTCAGGAAATGTTTCAGCAACGGGGCTAGCCAAACTATGCCTCGGTTGAGAAAGTACTTGAGGCAATTGGATGAGCAAAGGACCAAATTTTCCATCTCCTACCACAACTGATCTGACCTCCGACCTATAAAATAAGGGCCATAAATTGCCGCTCCACATCCTCACATGTTGGGTCCTGTAATTTTGTTGCTGGCTATATCCCTCCCATTCCTTGGTGCGCCTGTTTTTAAAAATGAAGATTGCGAAAAGTTGGCTTTCCCCTCCCAATATAAGAGTCTATTTCATATGATAAAATTGTACTTTGCCTATATCCACTTCCTATTCCATGGCACATGCAAAGACTCTTCCATGCTGTTTCCTTCTATTATCTATTTATATCCGTCTATCAAATCTCTCATCTGTCTCTTTCCATATTTCCCTCCGTCCCTTCCTCTCTTCCTTCTGTCTGTCTGTCTGTCTGTCTGTCTGTCTGTCTGTCTGTCTGTCTATCTATCTATTGGTAATAATAATAATAATAATAATAATAATAATTTATTAGATTTGTATGCCGCCCCTCTCTTAAGACTCGGGGCAGCTCACAACAACAATAGCAATACAATACAATACAATATAATATTGAACAAATCTAATATTAAAAAAACCAATTTAAAACCCATTATTACTAAAAACAATCAATGCTACACAATCACACCACACTCAAATGCTACAAGTCAGAAGGGGGGGATTAGTCCCTGATGCTTGGCGACATAAATGGGAAGACGAGGAGGGTGGAGGCAATTTTAATCTCCGGGGGGGAGTTGATTCCAGAGGGCCGGGGCTGCCACAGAGAAGGCTCTTCCCCTAGCTCCCGCCAGATGACATTTCTTAGTCAACGGGACCCGGAGAAGGCCAACTCTGTGGGACCTAATCGGCCGCTGGGATTCGTGTGGCAGAAGGCGGTCCCATAGGTATTCTGGTCCGATGCAATGTAGGGCTTTATATGTCATAATCAACACTTTGAATTGTGTCCGGAAACTACTCGGCAGCCAGTGCAAGCTACGGAGTGTTGGTGAGACATGGGCATATCTAGGAAAGCCCATGATTGCTCGTGCGGCTGCATTTTGCACGATCTGTAGTTTCGAAACACTCTTCAAAGGTAGCCCCATGTAGAGAGCGTTGCAGTAGTCGAACCTCGAGGTGATGAGGGCATGAGTGACTGTGAGCAATGACTCCCTGTCCAAATAGGGCTGCAACTGGTGCACCAGGCGAACCTGGGCAAACGCCCTCCTCGCCACAGCTGAAAGATGATGTTCTAATATTAGTTGTTGATCGAGGAGGATGCCTAAGTTGCGGACCCTCTCCAAGGGGGTCAATAATTCCCCCCACCCAGGGTAATGGACGGACAGATGGAATTGTCCTTGGGAGGCAAAACCCACAGCCACTCTGTCTTGAGTTTGAGCCTGTTGACCCCCATCCAGATCCTAACGCAGTACTGCAGGCTACTTCTGCTGACTGACGGCTGCCAGCAGTTCAACAATTTGATCCTGAGCAGCTCAAGGTTGACTCAGCCTTCCATCCTTCAGAGGTGGGTAAAATGAGGACCCGGATTGCTGGGGGCAAGAGGCTGACTCTGAAAACTGCTTAGAGAGGGCTGAGAAGCACCATGAAGCAGCATATAAGCGCCCTTGCTCTTGCTATCATCTCTCAATAATTTGTTGTCTGACATTCTATCATCTGTCACCAATTTATCATCTCTCTATCCATCTATCATTGTCTATCAATCATCTCTATCATCTGTCTATCATCAATCAATCACCTATCATATATCACCTATCATATCTCCCTCATTCTCGCTCTCTCATCTGTCCAATTTGCAAAGCCATCTGAGTTCCAGTTACAAATCTGTTTCGTTGCCATATCAATTGCCAAATGCTCCCCCCCAAAACAAAGTAGTAAAACATCAGTGTGGTTTGAGGCATTTCCCCCCCCCCCTTTTTTTGTTTAAAGTTCTGGAGAGAAGCCCAGCTGGGCACTGGACTCACGGGAGGGGTCTGGCAGGTGGCGGCACCACCTGGGACCGAAGGGGCTGCCACTGCTCAGCCCGCTCTCTTGCAGGGAAGACCCGGTTGGAGCTTGCCCAGTATCATTTCTCCCAACAGCCATTCTTTCCTGCTACCCTCCCCTTTTTGGATTAGGGGGCCCCTCCTAGGATCCCCAAATTCCAACTGTCCCCACACACAACTCCTCACTTTGGATTGGCCAGTAACTCTTGATGCTTCCTTTCCAAGTTGTTGTGCAAGAGATATTGTGAAAGACTGAGAGAGAGAGATTGAGAGAGAGAGATTGAGAGAGAGAGAGAGAGAGAAAGATTGAGAGAGAAAGAGAAAGAGAGAGAAAGAGAAAGAGAGAGATTGAGAGGGAGAGAAAGAGAGGGGGAGAGATTGAGAGGGAGAGAGATTGAAAGAGAGAGAGAGAGAGAAAGAGAGAGAGAGAAAGATTGAGAGAGAGAGACTGAGAGAGAAAGAGAAAGAGAGATTGAGAGAGAGAGAAAGAGAGGGAGAGAGATTGAGAGCAAGAGAGATTGAAAGAGAGAGAGAGATTGAGAGAAAGAGAGATTGAGAGAGAGAAAGAGAGATTGAGAGAGAGAGAAAGATTGAGAGAGAGATTGAGAAAGAGAGAGAGAGAGATTGAGAGAGAAAAAATTTGAGAAAAAGAGAGAGAGAAACTTTGAGAGAAAGAGAGAGAGAGAAAGATTGAGAGAGAGAGAAAAACTGAAAGAGAGAGGGAGACAAAGTGAGAGAAAGATTGAGAGAGAGAGATTGAGAGAGAAAGAGACTGAAAGTTTGAGAGAAAGAGGGAGAGAGAAAGTTTGAGAGAAAGAGAGAGAGAGATTGAGAAAGATTGAAAGAGAGGGAGAGAAAGTGAGAGAAAGATTGAGATAAAGATTGAGAGAGAGATTGAGAAAGAGACTGAAAATTTGAAAGAAAGATACAGAGAGATTGGGAGAGAAAGAGAGAAAGATTGAGGGAGAGAAAGATTGAGAGAGAGAGAAAGTTTGAGAGAAAGAGAAAGAGAGAGAGATAGAAAGTGAGAGAAAGATTGAGAGAAAGAGAAAGAGAGAGAGATAGAAAGTGAGAGAAAGATTGAGAGAAAGAGAAAGTTTGAGTGAAAGAGATTGAGAGAGAGAAAGAGAGAGATTGAGAGAGAGAGGGAGGGAGAGAGATTGAAAGAGAGAGATTGAGAGAAAGAGAGATTGAGAGAGAGAGAGAGAGAGAGAAAGAGAGAGATTGAGAGAGAGAAAGAGAGATTGAGAGAGAGAGAAAGATTGAGAGAGAGATTGGGAAAGAGAGAGAGAGTGAGAGAGTGAGATTGAGAGAGAGAAAGTATGAGAGAAAGAGAGAGAGAGAAAGAGAGAGAGAGAAAAACTGAGAGAGGGAGAGAAAGTGAGAGAAAGATTGAGAGAGAGAGATTGAGAGAGAAAGAGACTGAAAGTTTGAGAGAAAGAGAGAGAGAGAAAGTTTGAGAGAAAGATTGAGAGAGAAAGATTGAGAGAGAAAGATTGAAAGAGAGGGAGAGAAAGTGAGAGAAAGATTGAGAGAAAGATTGAGAGAGAGAGATTGTGAGAGAAAGAGACTGAAAGTTTGAGAGAAAGAGAGAGAGAGATTGGGAGAGAAAGAGAGAAAGATTGAGGGAGAGAAAGATTGAGAGAGAGAAAGTTTGAGAGTAAGAGAGAGAGAGAGAAAGTGAGAGAAAGATTGAGAGAGAAAAAGAGAGAGAAAGTTTGAGAAAAAGAGAGAGAAAGGGGAGGGAGAGAGAACAAAAGACATAAAGGGACCACCTCGCTTTGCCTGCCTTAGAGTTCAGCATTGTTCTCTGTCCAGAGGGAGGCAAATCCCCCCCCAAGCCAACTGGACCCTCTGCCCGGCCAGGCCGCCCCCTCCCCTCCTCTCCCCCCTCCTACCTGGACTCCGAGGGCCAAGAGGCTCCAACCTGCCGTGGCCTCTCCTGGGGAGGAGCTGTGTCGTCTGTGGTGGCAGTGGTGGTGGCAGCCGCAGGGGAACCTTTGGGAGGGGCAAGGAGGGAGGGAGGGAGTGGGGGAGCCAATGGCCTGGGTAGGAGACGGGCTCAAAGATCTTGGACTCCCTCTGGGCTGCACCTTGCAGGGGAAGGCCAGGAGGGCAAAGCTGGGGGCGGGTCAAAGGCCCCACAACCAGCCCTCCCTGGGGGGGCCTCCTGGCAAGGAAAGCCCTTTTCTTCCACTTTCTGCTAAGGGGGGCTGCTCCCCTCTGGCCTGGCTGTAGAAGAGCAGATCAGCAAAGCCCCTGGGCAGAGGAGGGGGCTCTCCCTGGCCAGAAGGGCTGACCTAGAGTCCTCCCAGCCCCCTCTGAAAGGAGACTTGGGGTGCCAAAGAAAAAGGGGGACCCTGATCCATGCGCCCAGGATGGCAGGAGGCTCCCTGGCCCATTTCTTAGACGGGAATAATAATAATAATAATAATTTAATAATAATTTATTAGATTTGTATGGCGCCCCTCTCCAAAGAAAGTGGCAGAGCTAAGAGTGGTTCCATTTGTTAGACGGGGATCCAAGGGAGATTCTCTTCGGTCAAACGAAGGGTGCTTTCCCTGCCCTGCTAGATCCATTATGATCCACTGGCATTCTAGGGAGTTCAAGCCTTGCGAAGCTGCTGATGCAAATTCAAGTCCCAGGTGGCTCTTGCCCGCCTTCTTCCACTTGTGGAATGAAGGTGCCTCCCTTGGCGGGTGAGTCGGCCCAAGGCACCTGTAGCTGCTGCCTCAGCACTGACTGGGGGCCCCCTCGCAGCCCCCCTCCCACAGGGACCCTCTGCCAGCACTTGAAGGAGAACCACCACCACCACGGCATTCTGCCTCTGCCCCCTGGCAAGGCCTGGCCTGCAGTAGCACCAGCCTCATTCCCTGGCCCTGTTGAGGAGAGGACCAGGGGCGTTCCTACGCTCTCTTCTTCCCCGTCCCTGATCCTTGCCGGCTGCCAGGCAAACATCCACCCATCCGTCTCCTGGGAGTGGCAGGACGGGCATGTCAACTGCTTTGGCACCAGCGTTCTACGTGAGCCGGTCTGGCCCCGGACACAGGAGGCGAGTGGGCCAAATGGGCCAGGAAGAGGGGGCCTGCGGAGCCAGGACTGACCCCGAACCCAGCCACTGACCAGGGCGGTGGCCAAACGACTGGTGGCATGCAGACTGTTTCCACAGCCCAAACCAGAAGAGCGAAGGGGGGAGGCAGGCTGCTCCCGGCGTCGGCTGCACAACAGAGGAAGGGCATCCCAGAGGGTTGCCACACGAGGCGGCAGCTCTGCCCAGCCGTTATGGGCCAGGGAGGAAAGACACATGAAAGCGGCCTCTTCTCCCCTCCTTCCGACAGGTGCTTGGGCAGCCTCATAGGGGGAGAGCTTGGTGGAGGGAAGTCAGCAACCGGGGGGATGACTGGAAAGGGGGCCAGCAGTGGGGCAGTCCAAGGGGGCTTCTTCTGACCAGGTACTGCTCCCCTCAAAGGGGGTGCCCAGGAGGCAGCTGGGGCTGAGATTCCCGGGCTCCAACGGGCGAAGGGGCATCCTTCAATGTCGTCTGGTGGGACCCAGGGGAAGAGCCTTCTCTGTGGCGGCCCCGACCCTCTGGAACCAGATTAGGATGGCCCCCACCCTCCTTGCCTTTCGCAAACTCCTTAAAACCCACCTCTGCTGTCAGACGTGGGGGAATTGAGTCATCTCCCCCAGGCCTATATAGTTTATGCATGGTATGTTTGTGTGTATGTCTTGTTTTTTTAAATAAGGGGTTTTTAGTTAACTTTTAAATATTAGATTTGTTGTACATTGTTTGCTGTGAGCCGCCCCGAGTCTACGGAGAGGGGCGGCATACAAATCTAATAAATAATAATAATAATAATAATAATAATAATAATAATAATAATCCCACAGGAAACATTTGGCGTCATCTACACGGAAAGTTTTAGCATCTAAGCCTGTCTTCATTGATTGATGGCCAAAGAGTAGCTTCGTTCTCGGCTCGGATAAAGTCCAAAGTCAGATCTTCTCCCTCCGGTGGGCCCCTCCCTCCCCTGGGGGGCTGCAACGAGAAGTTTCCAAATGGACCGGCCGTGCCTGAGCGGCTCTGGGATGGACACGGGAGGGAGACGGGGAGCCTGCCATTCGGTGTCGCCAGGAATGAGGAGGTGGCAGCTCCCCGCCTGTCAGGGAAGATCCACTTTCCGCCTACTTTCTACAGCAACCAGAGCTTTGCTATGAGGAAGTTGGCTTTGAGTGGGCGAAGTGTTTGTGCAACATGTGCCAAGCAACCTAATCCGTAAACAAAATACCAGATGGACTCTGCCCAGCGGAAGCAAAACATAGATGGACTTTGTTTGGGCTGTTGTTCCTTTGGGGACCCCTTGTGCCAGTCCCAGCTGAGGTATCCCAACATAACCAGTAAGGTGAGACCCTAATGAACTACGTCCTGCAAATGGGGAGGGTGAACCGGGAAGGGCTTGTTGGCACCTGGTGGGTGAGAGTGGGTGGGTGCAGATCTCCCTGGCCAGAAGTCCCTGCTGGACATCAGTGGGCAGTGGGCACTGCCCTACAGGCTGGGAGTGAAAGGGCTGGAAGGGCAGAAGCCCTTTCATGGGAGGCTTCTGGTGAGCAATAATAATAATAATAATAATAATAATAATAATAATAATAATAATAATAATAATTCCCAGGGGACATCAGAATTGAGGAGAAGCAGCTAGAGAAATTAGTGAAATACGAAGATCTAAAAATCGAGGTGCAACGACTCTGGCATAAGCCCGTGAAAGTGGTCCCAGTGGTACTTGGCACACTGGGCGCAGTGCCAAAGGATCTCAACGGACATTTGAAAACCATCGGAATTTACAAAATCTCCATCTGTCAATTGCAAAAGGCTGCTTTACTGGGATTGGAAGCGCCCGACTGGTGATGAAATACAAAATCCAGCATAGTGATCTCGTTTGCTGTGTTGTATTGACATAATAATAATAATAATAATAATAATAATAATAATAATAATAATAATAATTATTATTATTATTATTATTATTATTTATTAGATTTGTATGCTGCCCCTCTCTGAGGACTCGGAGTGGCTCACAACAAACAATACAATATACAAATCCAATATTAAAAAACAATATTTAAAACCCTTATTAAGAACAATCATGTAATCCAAACAAATCATACATAAAGCAAAACAGCTGAGGGGTATATCAATTTCCCCATGCCTGGCGACATAGGTGGGTTTTCAGGAGTTTACGAAAGGCAAAGAGGGTGGAGGCAGTACTAATTTCCGGGGGTAGTTGATTCCAGAGAGTCAGGGCCGCCACAGAGAAGGCTCTTCCCCTGGGTCCCACCAGACGTCATTGTTTTGTCGACAGGACCCAGAGAAGGCCAACTCTGTGGGACCTAATCGGTCGCTGTGATTCGTGCGGCAGAAGGCGGTCCCGGAGGTATTCTGGTCCGATGCTATGAAGGGCTTTATAGGTCATAACCAACACTTGAATTGTGACCGGAAACTGATCGGCAGCCAGTGCAGCCTGCTGAGTGTTGTCGAGACATCGGCAGATCTAGGAAAGCCCATGATTGCTCTTGCAGCCGCATTCTGCACGATCTGAAGTTTCCGAACACTTTTCAAAGTTGACCCATGTAGAGAGCGTTGGAGTAGTCAACCAAGAGTTGATAGGTAACTCATTTCTCTCCCCATCCACTATGGGGGCAGGGCCTGCCTCTCATGGGGGTAAAAGTCCACTCTGGCCAAATGGCTTCTTTCTTTGATCTCTCCAGGGTGCCACCCGGGTAATGGGCACCCAGCCCAGGGCTCCCAGCTGAAACCGACCATGGGACCCAGCTCTGCTGCAGCCCATCGTCTTCGCTCCAGGACGATGACTGGGAAGAAAGCACGTTCACAATCAGTTCGCAGATTGGGTCAGAAGGACCCTTCAAGCACTTGCCATGGCCCAATGGAATGGCAGCCAGCTCATAGAATCCTGGTCCATCTGCCTCGGCTTCAGTCTCCCCTGGCCTGGGTCAAGGCTCTGCTCCCGACGCCCCCAGCTAGTTCCCCCACTCTCCGGGCAGGGAGAGGGCTCAAGGCAGTCCCAGAACCCCCACCTGATGTAGCATTCACTCTTTGTGGCCTCCAATGATGTCCTCCCACTTTCTTATCTTCAGGCGTTGTCTACTGCCTAGAAAGGCAGATTAGAAATGTTGTGACATTTATACATACCATTCAAATCTATGGTATGGCGCCATTAAGCACACAACTGTTGTGCTCCGCCTGTTAATAATAATAATAATAATAATAATAATAATAATAATAATAATAATAACAACAACAACAACAACAACAACAGAGTTGGAAGGGACCTTGGAAGTCTTCTAGTCCAGCCCCCTGCTTAGGCAGGAAACCCTACACTACTTCAGACAGATGTTACCCAACATCTGCTTAAAAACTTCCAATGTTGGGGAATTCACAATTTCTGGAGGCAAGTTGTTCCACTGATCAACCGTTCTGACTGTTAAAAATTTTCTCCTTAGTTCTAAGTTGCTTCTGTCCTTGTTTAGTTTCCACCCATTGCTTCTTGTTCTACCCTCAGGGGCTTTGGAGAATTTGTGGCAACCCCTGAGAATTTGTTCTTTGTGGCAACCCCTGAGATATTGGAACACAGCTATCATTTCTCCCCTGGTCCTTCTTTTCATTAAACTAGTCATGCCCAGTTCCTGCAACCGTTCTTCATGTTTTAGCCTCCAATCCCCTAGTCCTTTTTGTTGCTCTGCACTCTTTCTAGAGTCTCAATATCCTTTTTGCATTATGGTGACCAAAACTGAACGCAGTATTCTAAGTGTGATCTAACCGAGGCCTCATAAAATGGTATTAACTTTATATGTGATTTTGATTCTTTCCCTCTGTTGATGCAGCCTAGAACTGTGTTGGCTTTTTGGCAGCTGCTGCACACGGCTGGCTCCTATTTAAATGTTGTCCACTCTCACAGTTGCTACTGTTGAGCAATGTACCACCTATATTGTACCTGGGCGTTTTGTTTTTTCTTGCCCAAAGGTAGAGCCTGACTTTTTTCACCACTGAATTTCATTTTGTTCTGATAGAAGACATTGCCTATATGCTACTCAATTGTAAATTATACTCCTCAGTAAGACCTCAGTATTTATAGCCCCTACTTGACAAAATCATACACTGGGACTGTAATAAACAATTATCTTACTTTCTTCAGGGTACAAATATATATGTAGTTTCTAGAACCATTGAGTTTATAGTCAGGGCTGTTCAGATGAGAATACGTTTTGGGGTGGCATGCAAAGATGAATTCACTTAAGAATATTTTATATCAGTACCTTACATTTGTTTAATATAATTTATTATTTATTCATTCATTCATTTATTTATTGGATTTGTATGCCGCCCCTCTCCGGAGACTCGGGGCGGCTAACAGCAACAATAAAGCAGTGTACAATAGTAGTCTGATGTTAGAAACAATTAAAAACCCATTAATATAAAAAACCAAACATACATACATACATACCATGCATAAAATTGTAAAGGCCTAGGGGGAAGAGGATCTCAATTCCCCGATGCCTGACGGCAGAGGTGGGTTTTAAGCAGCTTATGGAAAGCAAGGAGGGTGGGGGCAATTCTAATCTTTGGGAGGAGTTGGTTTCAGAGGGCCTTTGCATGAGTTATATTCTCATGTTTTACTACTCAATTTTAGCATATTATACTGTATTTTAACTTATTTATCCGAATTCCCTTTATTTTATCCAATTTTATTGTATTTTAACCAGTTGCAGTTTTATGACTACCGACCTGTTTTTGCTTTGATATGGTTGATTGACTAATCAAATAAAATTGATTGTTGTTGTTGTCATTTTGTTCTGAGTGGCCAATCTCTAATCCACAGTGGGTAAAACAGAGGGAGCCTCTTTGTCCCGGGAGCTCAGAGACCCAGCACAAGAGACCCTTCGTGGGGCTGAAGATAATAATAATAATAATAATAATAATAATAATAATAATAATAATAATAATTTATTAGATTTGTATGCCGCCCCTCTCCGAAGACTCGGGGCGGCTCACAACAATAATAAACAGTATACAGTAAACAAATCTAATATTTAAAAAAGAGATATCTAAAAGCCCATTATATAAAACCATACAACACAAGCATACCATACATAAAACTATATAAGCCTGGGGGAAATGTTTCAATTGCCCCATGCCTGGCGGTATAGGTAGGTCTTAAGCAATTTACGAAAGACAAGGAGGGTGGGGACAGTTCTAATCTCTGGGGGGAATTGATTCCAGAGGGCCGGGGCCGCCACAGAGAAGGCTCTTCCCCTGGGGCCCACCAGACGACATTGTTTAGTCGACGGGACCCGGAGAAGGCCAACTCTGTGGGACCTAACCGGTCTGTGGGATTCGTGCGGCAGAAGGCAGTCCCGGAGGTATTCTGATCCGATGCCATGTAGGGCTTTATAGCTCATTACCAACACTTTGAATTGTGACCCGAAACCGGGAAGGACATTCGGCCACTCAGCCAGAACAGGTTGCAGCACAGGGGAACCGAGGCCAAGCAAACTGAGCAAAGGTCGTCAATGCATTGAGTGAGGCAGGAGGGACCTTCGAGATCATTGAAGTCCAGCCCTGCCAGAAGCACGAATCCAGCGTCTCCCCCCGTCCCCTTTCAAGGCATTTTTATTAATATTGATAAGATTGATACAATCAATTGATATAAGATTTTTATTAATAATAATTTATAATAATAATTTATTCATCTCCAGAGAGGGGCGGCATGCAAATCTAATAAATTAAATTAGACTTGTATGCCGCCCCTCTCCGAAGACCCTATTGATTGTTTCCTGCTTATTTGACCCCAATGACAATCATGAAGTGTTTTTTACCTCATGACAAATGTTTCTTTTTCTTTTATGTACACTAAAAAGCATCTGCACCAGAGACAAATTCCTTGTGTGTTCTATCACACTTGGCCAATAAAAGAATTCTATTGTAACAAATTTTTCTTGATATCGAACTAAAATCGACTTTTTTTCTTTTTCACACCGGAGACTCTGGGCTACCTCCCTCCCCGCGCCTTCCCCGGGAGCTTCTCGCCCTGCGCTCCAGCCGGGCTCGGCGCCCCCAACCCCGACGCCCCCCCCCCCCGGAAGCTGGGGGGCCTAATTGCCGGCGGTGCGCCCGGGCTCAAGCCCGCCTCGACAGCCTCTGAGGGGCTCCGGACTGCCGCGGGAGGCTCGGCTCGACCTGAGGAGAGGCGGGCGGTGTCGGGCGGCAAGTCGAGCGGCGGGGCAGACCGCCTTCCCCGGGACCAGAGCCTCGGCCGAGGATGGGCTCCTCCCCGGCCGCGCGCCGCGGGCACGTGCCCGGCACCACCGAGCGGCGTCCGGCGGGCCAGAGGGGGGCCTCCGCTGGCTGCATTGCGCCGCCCGAGCCCCGCGGTCTTCCCGGCGCGACGGTCGCGGTGGCGATGGGCTCCCGGCTGAGCCGGCCGGGGGCGACGGGCGTGGCCGGCGGCTCCCTGGGCTCCGTCCGCGGCAGGAGCCGCCCGGAGGAGGAGGAGGAGCCGCCGCGCCGCCTCGGCCCGGACTGCCGGCTGGCCTCGCTGCTGCTGCGCCCGGGAAAGCTGCCGGCGGGGCGGCGGGCTGGGGCGGCGGCGCCCTACGTGCGGCGGGTGCGCTGGCTGCGCGAAATCCAGGCCGCCCTCCGCCAGCGCCAGCACGACCGGGCCCTGCAGCTCCTGCGGCTTCTGCGCAAGGTCAGCCGAGGCTGTGACCGGGGCGGGACGGCGGGACGGGAAGGGCCCCGCGGAAGCCCCAAGTGGGCCGCCCGCTCGCCCAGGGGATGAGGGAAAAAGTGCGGCCGTCGGGGCGCTGGGCTTCTGCTTCGGGCTGCGGTGCGGCGGTAGCGTCTCCCTCTCAGCGGGGGCGGGTGGCCCCCGAAGCCCTCGCAGACAAGGAGGGAGGGAGGGAGGGGAGAAAATGGGGAAGGGAAGAGAAGGCTAGAATAGAAAGAACAGAAAATAGGGAAGCGAAGGGTAGGAGACATGGAATGGAATAATCAGCTGGCTGGGGAATTCTGGGAGTTGAAGTCCAAATATCTTCAAGTTGCCAAGGTTGAGAAACACTGGACTAAACAGTGTCGTCTGGTGGGACCCAGGGGAAGAGCCTTCTCTGTGGCGGCCCCAGCCCTCTGGAATCAACTCCCCCCCCCGGAGATTCAAACCGCCCCCACCCTCCTCGCCTTCCGCAAGACTCTGAAGACCTATTTATGTCGCCAGGCATGGGGGAATTAATATATCCCCTCTCTGACTAGTAAGATTTATGTATAATTTTGTGTAATTTTGATTGTTTTAATCATAGTGGGGTTTTAGGTATAGTTTTTAATTATTAGATTTGTATTGCATTGTTTATTGTTGTTGTGAACCGTCCCGAGTCTTCGGAGAGGGCAGCATACAAGTCTAATTAATAATAATAATAATAATAATAATAATAATAATAATAATAATAATAATAATAATTTATTTTATTAAGGCGGGTGGCATAAGGAACAAAGCTGTTACAGAACCTATTAACCAAGCACACACACTTGCAAGATTTTGTACTCCCTGCTACTTCAGGCCCTCCCCAGCCCAACACTGAAAGAGTCCTCTAACATGGAGGCAGAAAGGGGGCAGATGTGGGGCCTGTTGCAGGAAGCTCTCCTGGGGGGCCCTGGCCTGGGCATTGGGAGGCCCCCAGCAGTGCCAAGCGAAAGAGGCCCATCGGGGGGGGGGTATATTCCATTCAGTCCAGGCCCACTTCCATGGGGCAAACCAGGCTTTCCGTAGTGCCCCAACGCCTGGTCTGGAGAGCAACTGGGTGGTCCACTCAGTTGCTTTGACTCTTGTCAGTTGTTGGGTTCAGTCAGTGTGTCTTTCCGCATAATAATAATAATAATAATAATAATTATTATTATTATTATTATTATTATTATTATTATTATTATTATTATTAATTAGATTTGTATGCCGCCCCTGTCACAACAGTGATAAACAGTGTAACAAATCCAATATTTAAAAAGACATTTAAAACCCATATAATTAAAATAATCAAACAACCCAGTCATACCATACATAAAACATAGCCTGGGGATACCTCAGTTGCCCCATGTCATTTCAGTAACTTATGAAAGGCAAGGAGGGTAATCTCTGGGAGGAGTTGATTCCAGAGGGCCGGGGCCGCCACAGAGAAGGCTCTTCCCCTGGGCCCCTCCTGATGACATTGTTTAGTCGACGGGACCCAGAGAAGGCCGACTATGTGGGACCTTATCGGCTGCTGGGATTCGTGCGGCAGAAGACGGTCCCGAAGGTATTCTGGTCCGATGCCAGAAGTGTTGCCCTGATTCAGAGAGATGCTACGCCAGGCACCAGAGCAGGAAGTAGGGGGGAGGGCAGTGGGACTGGGCAGAGGATAAGACCCCCACTCGCATTCCAGGACTTGAGAAAAGGCAGGAGGGAGGCAGCTGTCTTCAGACCATTTTTCCCATCCGGAAATCTAGTTGGTTCAGCTGGCTGGAGAACTGTAGCTAGGAACTGGGGGAGAAACTGAGAGAGTTTGAAGGGCTGCAGCTGTAAGGATGCCCTCATTGTAGTCCTTGGAGCCACCCCATGCCGAGGTCTGCGCTTCCTTCTCCAGGGACCTCCCTTCCCCGCTGGGCGTGGGCCCCCCTGTCCAGGGCCTCCCCAGGCCTTAGCCGCTTTTCCGTTCTTTGCCCTGCTCAAACTCAACCCTGACAAGACGGAGTGGCTGTGGGTTTTGCCTCCCAAGGACAATTCCATCTGTCCGTCCATTACCCTGGAGGGGGAACTACTGACCCCCTCGGAGAGGGTCCGCAACTCAGACGAGCTCCTCGATCACAACTAACATTAGAGCACCATCTTTCAGCTGTGACGTTTGCCCAGGTTTGCCTGGTGTACCAGTTGCGGCCCTATTTGGACCGGGAGTCACTGCTCACAGTCACTCATGCCCTCATCACCTCGAGGTTCGACTACCGCAACGCTCTCTACATGGGGCTACCTTTGAAAAGTGTTCGGAAACTTCAGATCGTGCAGAATGCAGCCGCGAGAGGAACCATGGGCCTCCCCCGTAATGTCCGTGTCTCATCAACACTCCGCAGCCTGCACTGGCTGCCAATCAGTTTCCGGTCACAATTCAAAGTGTTGATTATGACCTATAAAGCCATTCATAGCATCAGACCAGAATACCTTCGGGACCACCTTCTGCCGCACGAATCCCACTGACCAATTAGGTCCCACAACTGCCCCCAGAGATTAGGACTGCCCCTACCCTCCTTGCCTTTCGTAAACTCCTGAAAACCCCCCTATGTCGCCAGGCATGGGGAAATTGATATACCCCTTTGACTGTTCCGTTTTATGTATGATTTGTTTGGGTAGCATGATTGTTTTTAATAAGGGTTTCAATATTGTTTTTTAATATTGGATTTGTACATTGTGTTGCTTGTTGTGGGCCGCTCCGAGTCCTCGGAGAGGGGCGGGATACAAATCTAATAAATTATTATTATTATTATTATTATTATTATTATTATTATTATTACAGTATTATTATTATTACAGTATTATTATTATTATTATTATTATTATTATTATTATTATTATTATTATTATTATTATTATTATTTAGGACCTTGGCCTGGAGGGCACCTTCCTCAACGACGTACTCTACAAGAAGGCCACCTTCCTCAACCTGGTGGACCCCATCTCCCACGACCTCCTCATGAGCCTGGCCAGAGACCTCCAGTGCCCCAAAAAGGTGAGCACCCCCAGGCCCCTTATCTCCGTGTGTGGAGGGGGACGACACCTACCCTAGGGCAGTGTTTCCCAACCTTGGCAACTTGGAGATTTCTGGACTTCAACTCCCAGAATTCCCCAGCCATACAGAGCCTGATTCTCCCCCCCCCTCCTCCAAGCCTGAAGAGAGAAAGGAGTGGAGGCAGGCCAGAGCGCCCCCTGGCTCCCTCCCACGACACTGCAGCTATCCTTCTTCCAGATTCAAAACATCAGGGAGACATGGAATTTCCCACGTTGCATTTGTGGTGGGGTGGGGAGGAACCAATGGGAAGTCTTTGCAGACTCTGCCAATTGGCTTTCTCCTTCCCAGCTGCTCTTTAGGACTAGAAGCAGGACCTCCTCCAAGGATGGCCCCCTTTCTTTATGTCCTGATGCTGCCTGGAGTGGGGGGGTGAGCAGTCAGGGAAGCAGCTCCATCTCTTGGGATTCTCTTAGCCCTTGCAAGTCCTGTCCTGGCAAAGGTCTTGGACCTCAGAGGGTCCTCCAGAAGGGAGGTTTGGTGTGGTCCCCAACGGTTTGAGTCCCGGCCTTTGGAAAGGCGAAACAGCTGGTGGGGGGGCGTTGGGGCTGAGCTTGCCCTGCCGCCCAGGTAGCCCTCAACAGCAGAGCTCCGGGCGTGAGGACTTGGCAAGGGCGCCAGTGGGAGGCTGAGGGGCCACCTCCCCACGGCTGCCCCTTCCCCGCTTTCAGGAATACGACCCGTGGAAATCCTCCGACCGGATCTGCCGGCAGCTGATCTACCACTTGAGTCCCCATTCCAAACGGCATCGCTATGGGCTGCCCCACCGCAAACCCCACGGCAGGTAAGCGGGAAGGGCGGGCCAAAGAAGGCCCTGCTTGGTGGGGGACCTGCAGGGGGTGGCCAGTCTTAGAGGGAGGGACGTGCGCCCCTCAAGAGCCAAAATCCAAAGCAAGAAAGCGAGCAGCCTTCCCAACAGAATACGGCAGAGTCCGATAGCCCAGTGCACGCAGTGCGATCGGACAGGGCCTGGATTCCCACCCACAACACACAGGGCCAAATTGTGTGAAGGACCCTTGCTCCTTTCAAGCGCTCCTCCACGCACCGGCCTTTGAAGATCCCCTCCCTCCTACTGATGGCTTGCCAAGACAGGCGGTCAGCCGAAGTCGGCACCTCCCCCGTGTCATCCTGCCCCCCTTCGGCCAAGGCCGCCCCCCTCCCCAGGCAGCCAGGACCCAGAGCAAGCCCAGCCCACAGCGCTCTCTCTCCCCTGGGTGGGAGGAGGGGGAACTGGACCCAAAGAGGTGCCTCCCCACCCCACTCCCGTCTTCGTCTGGAAGACTTCTACAAACTCCTTGACCGATGAACATCTGCCCAGGGAGGGTTGGGCGGCTTGGCCAAAACAGCTGGCTCATCCTGTAGCATTCCTGACCGTCTCAAAATGGGTGAACAGTGCAGCCAGACAGTAGGGAAAGCAGGTAGAATGCTTGGCTGCATAGCTAGAGGTATCACAAGCAGGAAGAGGGAGATTGTGATCCTGCTATATAGTGCGCTGGTGAGACCCCATTTGGAATACTGTGTACCGTTCTGGAGACCTCACCTACAAAAAAGATATTGATAAAATTGAACGAGTCCAAACACGGTCTACAAAAACGGTGGGAGGTCTTAAGCATAAAACTTATCAGGAAAGACTTCATGAACTCCATCTGTATAATCTGGAGGACAGAAGGGAAAGCGGGGACATGACCGAAACATTTAAATATGTGAAAGGGTTAAATAAGGTTCAGGAGGAAAGTGTTTTTAATAGGAAAGTGAACCCAAGAATAAGGGGTTAGTTGGGGGAAAGATCAGAAGCAACGTGAGAAAATATTATTTGACTGAAATAGTAGTAGATGCTTGGAACAAACCTCCAGCAGACGTGGTTGGTAAATCCAAAGGAACTGAATTTATACATGCCTGGGATCAACCTAGATCCATCCTAAGATGAAATATGGGAAATAGTATAAGGGCAGACTAGATGGACCATGAGGTCTTTTTCTGCTGTCAATCTTCTGTTTCTAGCAAGCCACAAGGCTGCTGGGCTACAACAGGCTTTGGCAATGCAGCCATGCCAACGCTGGCTGCCTCAGGGCCCTTTGCACCCCAAACCTGATCCCAGTAGTCTGGCGGAAGCCTTTGTGCGATGCGGTTTGTTGTGTATTGTTCCCCTACGCACATACCCTGGGTTTTCTGAAGGGAGCCCCCCTTCCTTGTTTCTCTCTCGCCTCCTCCTCCTCCTCTCTTTAGCCTGAAGAGCCGCCTGCAGAAGAGGCTCAGCCCGGAAGCCCTCCACCTCTCAGGGGTCCCCCTCTCCACGCGGGACCTCCGGCACCTGGCCCGCTACCTGCAGGAGGGTGGCGGAGAATGCCTCCTCTCCATCGACCTGAGCTTCACCGGCCTGAAGGACGAGGGTCTGTGCTTCCTGATGCCTTCCCTACGCTCCCTGCCCAGCCTCATCCACCTCTCGCTCAACGGGAATCACCTGACCCGGGCCACCGCCAAGGACCTCACCGAGGCCATGAAGGACACGGCCATCTTCCCCGCCTTGGCCTGGATCGACCTGGGCAACAACGAGGACGTCTCCTCCATGCCGCAGCCTCTGCTGGTGGGCCTACGGAAGCGGCTCAGCCGGCAGACCACTCTGCCCACCATCTACGAAGCCCTGGACGGCACCCCTGAGGCCCCCAGCGGGCCCCGAACCGGCCTGTTGCTGCAAGAGGGGGTCCCACCACTGGCCAGCCACTGCTTCCACCAGCAGGCCTGTGAAAGGTGACTGAGCGTGGAGGGAAGACTGTGGAAGCTCTGACGTGGAAAAGATGCCGCACCTGCCCACTTGCTTGAGCCCTTCTCAGTCTTTCTGGCCAGCTCCCCTCGCCCCAGCCTTCCTGCCACTCGGGCTTTCTCACATGCACCCAGTCAGGCTGGTCACTTACCGTGATGCCACCAAAGGAGGCCACCCAGAGATGCTGGGCCGTTGTGGGGAGGCGCACGGGGCAAGCCGGCCCTGAGCCCATCCTTTCCCAGGCCGCGTGAGAACAGCGTGGGAAGACTGGACGGGGCCGAGACGGCACTGGGATGGCACAGCTAAGCCTCCTCCCCCTCCCCCCCTCCGAACAAAGGAGGGTGGAATGTGAGGCATGTCGGTGTCTGCAGCCCAAACATGTGACCGATGGCACCGCAGGGACTCAAGGAGAGACAAACGGGGGTTGCGCAGGTGTTTTGTCTTTGGTTTCTAGTGTTTCTGCTCTTTGTGTACGTCTGGCCTTCAAACACCTCTGTGCTTTCTGCTCAGGCTGGGACGGTATCTCTGCCTTATGTCCAGGGATAAACAGTCACCTGGGCAAGCCCAGTTCAGCAGAGATACCTCCTGGTATGTGATTTGTGAGAGTAAACGACTTTCCTGGAGAGAGAATGAAAACACTGCACCGCAAATATTCGGCAGAGTTGCAGAGCCCTCATGCTGTCAGAAAACTCCTGTTGAGCTGTTCATAACCTTTTCCTTCGCAATGGGAATTCCCTTCTTTTGCCTTCCTTTCTCTCAAACTTTCACACTTTCAACTGAGCCTTGGTCCCAGGGAAGCTTTTCTCATCCATCCAGTACAAGGTGGCTTGGATTTAACACCCCTTGCGAGGAAGACCAGCGACAGTCCTTCATGGAGAAAGGAGAAATGGGCACTCCTCCATTTAATAACAGGAAAAGCCTCCCCCTCCAAAAAAAACAAATCAATTTGGGCCATGCAAAATACAGTGGTGACATCTAAGCCACGGCGGGCCAGTTAGACACAAGTGGTTTTGTAGAATGCATTACTCAATTGGGGTTTAACATCTGTGGCTCTGACTATTGAGAGAAAACTGGAGTCCTTTACATAAAAAACTTTCAAGATGCAAATAAATTCTGCCACCCGCACCCCTCAAAATGCAATCCTCTGAGCCTCGGGTAGCCAATCTTAAACACCTGAGGGGGAAAAGCTGCTAATTTAAGAGGATGTTGGATAACCATTTGGCTGAAATTTTATAGGGCAGGGGGGAGGCAAAGTTGACTCTTCCATGACATGTGGACTTCAACTCCCAGAATTCCTGAACTAGCATGACTGGCTCAAGAATTCTGGGAGTTGAAGTCCACAAGTCATAGACGAGCCAACTTTGCTTCCTGCCTGAATAAAGAGCTGTGCTAGAAGACCTCCAAGATCCCTTCCAACTCTGCTATTCTGTTATAGTCAAAGCTAAGACTCCTGCTTGTAAGACTTGCAGCTTCCTGATGTAGAGGCTCTCTGCTTGAGAGGTCTGTAGGCAGCAGAGGCAATGGCCAAAATGGATTCAGCAGGCAGGAGCACCGGCCACCTTCCATCAGAGGGAGGCAAACTTTCTTTTCTCAATATGCAATATGATACTCTCCTTTGCAATGAAATTCCCAATTCTGGTCTAAAAGGTTTTCATAACCTCGGAGACCAAACCAAGCACTTCATCCTCTACTTATCTCGCCAATCCACCATTGCATGCTCAAAGATAATTAAAATTTTAAAAGCGTACGAGTGAACACAAAAATAAGATAAATAAATTGCTAGTTAAACCTTTTAAAGCATTATTCTGCATTTTGCAAAAATTGGAAGAAGAAAAATCAAATTTAAATTAAAGGAAGCACTAATAAGAGGTCTTATACTTTATCATGATTTCGATTTTATGGACATGTCGGTTTTTATTTTATGCATTACCCAAACACGTGGGTTTACTGATTGATTAAATGTACAATAAATTATTCAAAAAATCAAACAGGACATTTTTAAGCTCATGACCATTCTTTTAATACTGTTCACACCTTGTTTACTAAACCTCTCATAAGAAAGCTACCTTCAAAGATTGTCTTATTAATATCACCTAAAAGGTAGATGACTGCTTTCAGTTTCAATTAATTTCAGTTTTTATTTTTTTAAAAACCGCTCCTGAGTCGTGAACCATAGCTACTACAACCAGCCAATCAATGTCACAGTTAAGTCAACAACAGGCAGTTGCTCTCTTCCTATTTTGTAAAAAAAAAATTTATTAAAGTACACACAAGTACAACTAGCACAGTTTCTCTCCAAGCAGGGTTTGATCCCAAGTTACCGCCGCTTCTGGAAAATGTTGCCACGACCCATTCCTCGTCCCCTTCCTCTTGCAGCCACTGAAGAAAAACAGAAACATGGAAGTCAGCAGCAAAGGACAAACACAAAGACACCCAACCCAGTCATGCCGGACTTGGTAAGGAGCCGGTCTGAGGGCACAGATGGTTCAGAGAGCACTAAAGAGATGAGAAAGTGGCAGGTAGTTGCTTGTGCCACTTTAAAGCCAATCAAAATCCCTTCTCCACAAGAGGCAACACACATCTCTTTCTCTCCTCCAGCCAGCGGTGGGCTATGAGGCAGAACATTAAATTGTGCTCGCTGCCGCGGCTCGTATGTTCTTGCGGGGCCAGCGCGATTTTGCTGCTACACCTGTGGAAGTAGTAAAATCACGCATGGAGTCGCATGTGAGCCCGTGTTTTAGCATGCGCGGAAGCAAGAAAAACCTCGCCGAGACACGGGCACACCTGCAGCTCCATGCGCGATTTTGCTACCTTCACAGGTGTAGTAGCAAAATCGCGCTGGCCCCGTAAGAACTTACGAGCTGCTGCAGCAAGCGCAATTTAGCGTTCCGGCTCTTAGCTCACCGCTGCCTTCAGCATTTCACTCTTGCTGGGACCTCTGCACTTTTGGAGTTCCATTCGCAGCCCTCAATGGTGAGGGAGGGGGAGGATGCAAAAGGTGGTCCAGCAGTGGCTGAAGATGCAAAGCCTCCCCATCCTCCTCAGGGCAGCTCTTGAAATCCCTCCACTCAGCCCCTCCTCCTCCGCCCCGAGAAGAAGTGACAGGGGGGGGTCACCCCGAGGGGGACCCTGAACACTAAGGTTTCATGGGGGGCGGTCACCAACGCATCCCCGACTGCTTTTAACGGCAGCCCTGACTCGACCCCCGCCGCTGAGGACTTAAGACGTGCGGTGCCCTTTGTGCCAGACGCCCCCCCCCCCCCAAAAAAAAGAAGAGCTGAGGCGGCGGCAGGTGGGGCGCAAGGGGCATCTGTCCGGTCCCCCGGCCGCCTCCGCCCCTCCCGCCGTCACCCACCCTGGGCCTTGAGGATGGCGGCCTTGCCGCGCCCGGCGCCCGAGCCCTGGTTCTTGTTCTTCATGCTCTTCAGCATCGGTGCGTTCTTCAGCATGTCCGGCAGGATCAGGAAGCGGATCTTGCTGCCGCGGATGTAGACCTGCTCCAGCTGCGCCACGCGGCCGTCCCGGTAGGTCACCGTGATGTTGGACATCTGAGGGGAGGGGGGAGAAGGGAGGGAGCGGCGGTTAGGCCCCAGAGAGAGAGAGAGACACCCGCTCCCCAGGCCCCTCGCCCTCCCTGCCTCCGGCCCTGCCTGGCAGTTCATGTTGTCCTCGGCCTCGATGAGCTTCCCGCGGTAGACCTCGCCCGTGTTGGTCTCGCAGGTGACGATGTGCCCCTCGGCCTCGTGCAGCACCTTGATCGGCACCCCGATGGACATGGCGGCCCGAGAAGTCCGATGGCGGAGGAAGAGGCGGAAGAGAAGAGAAGCGGCGCTCCTGGCTTCCTCCGCGCGCGCGAGTGACGCTCTCTCCCGTCGCCTCTATGGCGTGACGCTACCCCCATGAGAGAAGCGGCGCTTCCGGCTTCCTCCGCGCGCGCACGCGACCCTCGGCACCGCTGCCTCTATGGCGTGATGCTACCCACGGGAGAGAAGCGGCGCTCTTGGCTTCCTCCATGCGAGCGACGCTCTGTCCCGTCGCCTCTATGGCGTGGTGCTCTCCCCGGGGAGAGAAGCGACGCTCCCGGCTTCCTCCGCGCGCGCACGCGACGCTCTGCCCCGCCGCCTCTATGGCGCGGCGCCTCTCGCCGGGAGAGGAGCGGCGCTCCCGGCCTGCCCCGCGCGCGCGCGATGCTCCGCCCAGCCCGGGCCGGGCCCCGCCAGCGCCATGAAGAGCCCGGCCGAGGAGGGGGGTGGCGCCGCCGTCCTCAGGTGGGTGGCCCGGGCCGGGGGCGCCGTCTTGCGCGGCCGGGCGAGGAGGATCGGGGGAGCTCGGGGGCCCTTCGCCGCCCTCGCCCGCCCTTGCCGAGGCGGCCGCCGAGGGCGTCGGGGACCCGGTGCAGCTGAAGGTGCCGGCGCTGCAGCAGCTCTACCACTGGGACTGCGGGCTGGCCTGCTCCAGGATGGCGCTGCGGTGAGTCTCCCGACGGGACTGCGACTCCCGGCATGCCCCGCCCGCGTCAGGCCCCGTCGCCGCCAGCTGCTTGGGGCAGTGTTTCCCGGGGAATTCTGGGAGTTGAAGTCCAAATATCTTCAAGTTGCCACGGTTGGGAAACACTGGCCTGGTGCATGCCGGGAATCGCAGTCCTCCTGGCCTCTTGAACTGGGAGTGGGGCGGAGGTAGTGTGTGGTCCGTGAACTCCATGGATTTTAAGGGTGGTTTGCTTGTTTTTCTCCCCTCCTTTTGCCTCTGATGCCCACCCTGGTCCCATCCACCTGACCTGACCTCAGGTACCTGAACCTGCTGAATGATGAAGACTTCCAGAAAGCAGTCCGGGACCTCCAGTTGACCAAAAGTATCTGGACAATTGACTTGGCGTACCTGATGTGTCACTTTGGGGTGAAGCATCTCTTCTGCACCCAGACGCTGGGCGTGGACAAGGGCTACAAAAACCAGGTAGCTTGTTTGGATGCTGCTGCTCCAGACACCATCCTAGGAGGGACGCTCGCACTCTCTTAAGAGCCATGGCTGTAGACTCGCAGCCGTGGCCATCTGCTGTCCACTAGAAACCCCTGGGTTGGCCCTTTGCTCACAGGCCTTCTGTGGAGTCTTCCAAGATGATCCTCGTTGACAGGCGGCTGCCCCACTTGTATTCTCTCTGGGGAGGCAGAGGGAGGCTCCTCTTAGAGATCCCAGCAGCCCCTCCCTGGGCTTTCCGCCAGGAGAAGGCTTGGTCCTCTGACATGGCTCCTTGTCTTTAGTCTTTTTATAGAAAACACTTTGACACAGAGGAGAACCGTGTAAACCAACTGTTTGCCCAAGCAAGGGCCTGCAAGGTGCTGGTGGAAAAACGGTGAGCTCTCGGTGAATGCTTTGTCTTTCTTCTAGCACAGGGGTGGGCAATTAATTTTGCCATGGGGCTGCATGAGAAATTGGGATGTTTTTAGAGGGCCAGACTAATATAATTAACTCAGTTCTATCCAATACTGTAAAGACCCAGACCCTAGCCTGACCTAAACACCCAGACCCACTCTACAGACCCCTAATTGTTTGCTTTACGGCAACCCGGTACATCACAGTCACTGCGCTGGAGTGTTTGCGTGGTTTCTGTGCTCGGACGCTCTCGGTAGGAGGTTAGTCTACGGAGAGGGGCGGCATACAAATCTAATAAAATAATAATAATAATAATAATAATAATAATAGGGTCTGCTCCAGTGCGAGGAGGAAAGAGCTCACCACGTCTGCCGGAACTCCTCCAGTTCCTGCTTTCCTTGTGATTCATCAGGAAAGCAGGAATCTGAGGATTCCCGGCAGACGCGGTAAGCGCTTTCATCCTCGCACTGGAGCGGACTCCGACCTCCGTGGACCGGTCACAGATAGCGGGCGGGCCACGTCTGTTCTAGCAGGTGATCCAGCTATTTATCTGCAAGATCTGTTATAACCAGGCCACCTAAACAAGCCTGCACCACCTTCCTGTGGCCTTTAGGGTGTAGCCGTGAGAACTGACGGTCCTTTGGATGCAGGGATTGAGTCCTTCCACTGGGGAATAAATCTCCCTGAGATGGATGGGACGTGCTGAGCAAGTGACCGAGGCCACTTTTTTCCTCCCGTTAAAAACGCTAGGTATATTCAAGGATGCTGTTCCGAATCTGCTTCTGCATGGACCAGGAGTGTCAGTGAGCAAAAGACAAAATAATAATAATTATTATTAATTATTATTATTAATAATAATAATTAATAATAAATTAATAATTATTAATAATTTTTTCAATTTGTATGTCGCCCCTCTCTGGAGACTCGGAGCAGCTCACAACAAAAACAGCAATGTGACAAATCCAATATATTAAAAGACATCTAAAAACCCATTATTAAAACACAATCATGCCATACATAAACAATATAAGCCCAGCGGTATCTCAATTTCCCCATGCCTGACGACATAGGTGGGTCTTCAGTAGCCTACGAAAGGCAAGGAAGGTGGGAGCGGTTCTGATCTCCGGGGGGAACTTGATTCTAGAGGACCGGGGCCGCCACAGAGAAGGCTCTTCCCCTGAGGCCTGCCAGACGACATTGTTTAGTTGATGGGACCCGGAGAAAATCCATTTCGGCTTGACCGCTCTCCATGTCACTTGCAATGTCCCCCGCATTCTCATTTCTCACGATTTGTGGCTCCCCTGCACTGGGTGGGAATGTTCCTTGGACATTCCTAGGGAACATCCCAAGGCATAGGGTGGCTGCTTGCTTGGAAGGAAGAGTTGGAGAAGGATGGATGTTGATGGACCCGTTTGTTCCCCATTCCCTCTCCTTGAGGACGCGGAGGGAAGGATGGAGAGCCCACTTACTACTAGTAGGAAAAGGCAAAAGGTTCCACATACAGGCGGTTTCAAATACCTTGAACTCAGATACAGACGTGAACGTCGGATGCTTTGGTGCCTGCCCAGGCTGAAAGGTTGCTCTTTGGTTTTGAGAGGGGTGGAGGGGTTAAGGGCAGGAGGAAGGGTGTCAGTGACACGGGGAAGGGTCGTGCAGGCCACCGGTGAACTGTTGGGACCTCATGGCAGCTCCAGGGGAGGGAGGGAAATGCTGGGGGATTGGAGGGTAGAGAGGCAGGTAGATATTCCACCCCGGGAACTTCTCAGGGGTAGGGTAGAGTGTTGAACCACCACCTGCCTTGTTCTATTTATTTCCCCAATAAATTTCCTCTGACTTTTGTTTTTATTTTTACTTAATTTTATTCCTCTTCATTAATTTTACAAATAAGGTGGCAAGCATGCTTAATGTTTACAGCAGGGGTTCGCAAACTTGGCAACTTTAAGACTTGTGGACTTCAACTCCCAGAATTTTCCAGCCAGCCACAAGTCTTAAAGTTCCCAAGTTTGAAGAACTCTGGTTTACAGAATACAAAACAGAGTTGGAAGGGACCTTATAGGTCATCTAGTCCAACCCCCCTGCCCTGTCTGCCACTTCCTACTCTTATTTGCCCCGTGACGACCCTGTGAGATGTATTGGGCCAAAAAAGAGGGATGGGACCAAACTGACCCAGCTGCTTTCTCTGGCTGACTCAGTACTCGCACCCGTGGCCTCCTGCTTGCTAGCCTGGTGCCTACATCACTGGACCAAACTGATGTTCTTCCATGTGCAGAAACCAGCAAAGCGTTTTGTTCCCCCCACCCCCCAAATCTTACCTTTGGCATAACAGTTGGGAAGAATTTCTGGAGCATGATGGTGTGTCGTAGTTTGAAAATACAGGGTTCCCTTGACTTTCGCGGAATGTGTTCTGAGACCGCCCGCAAAAGTCGAATATCCACAAAGTAGAGATGCGGAAGTAAATACACCATTTTTGGCTATGAACAGTATCACAAGCCTTCCCCTAATACTTTAAACCCCTAAATTACCATTTCCCATTCCCTTAACAACCATTTAGATTATTACTCACAATGATTACTGGTGAATAAGACACTTAATGATCCTGATATTTATAAACATAATTATTTATTAACAATCATTATTAACTTTGTTATTTAATTAGCAGAAATTATTAACATAATTAATGATCTTCAATCACCACTTCAGGCATCTTGGGCATGTCTTATAATAAGTTTTAATAGTTGTAAAAGTACTAATGCACGCCGGGATAACACCGCTGATTGGCTGAGATTTCAGGCCATCGGCAATGACGGGTGAAATTTTTGCGATAACAACACTGATTGGCCGACATTTCGGCCAATCAGCAATGGCGGACAAAAGTTTGGCGATGGTGTATGACGTCATTGGGCAGGAAAAACCGTGATATAGAAAAAAAAACCACGAAGTATTTTTTTAATTAATATTTTTTGAAAAACCGTGCTATAGACTTTTCATGAACTTCGGACCCGCGAAAGTCGAGGGAACACTAAAACCTCCAGGCATTTTCGGATTGGCTTATTTTGATGGTAGCAGTGGGTCCATTTTTTCTGACTAGAAGCAGGAAGGATTTAAGGGGGGGGGGGGCTTCCTTTGCAAGGGGGCAGACTGAGGGGCAGGATTGTCCCTGGTTGCTGTTGGCATTCCACCCCAAGTACGTGGATGACGGTGGTCGAGTAGAAAAGGCGCAAAGAAAGTGGATTGTTCCACTTCATGGAGGACGCCAGAGTGGGGCGCACCAGTTTCATGCAGGGAAGATCCTGATGGTTCTTTAAGTGGTCATCTGCACAGATTCCCCTGGAAGGGCTTCCGGCCTGGATTGACGTTGGAAAGCTCCATCGGGGCCTCGCTTGGCCTTGGGGAAGTGCCCTCCCTCTCCCTCGGGCTTGTGAACTAACACGGTGGTCTTTTACTCGCAGAACTTTCTTGGCAAGGGGATGGCAGATGGCCACTCAAAGAGCCACAGTGACAGGTAAGCCACCTGCTCTTCTGCCTCGTGGTCTCCGCGCCCACAGAGTAGCAGGCTGTGTAGGTCAGGAGTAGGAACTCCTTCGGGTGCAAATGAGAAACCCACCTTGTGCTTAAGGGGACCCAGGAAAGGAGGGTGTGCACGTAGTTGCATTAAATTATTACTATTTATTTATTTATTTATTTATTTATTTATTCATATATATTCTGCCGCACGAATCCCAGCGACCAGTTAGGTCCCACAGAGTTGGCCTTCTCCGTGTCCCGTCAACTAAACAATGTCGTTTGGTGGGACCCAGGGGAAGAGCCTTCTCTGTGGAGGCCCCGGCCCTTTGGAACCAACTCCCCCCAGATATCAGAGTTGCCCCCACCCTCATTTTCCTTAAAACCCACCTCTGTCGTCAGGCATGGGGGAATTGAGACTTTCCCTCCCCCTAGGCTTATAAAATGTATGCATGGTATGTTAGTATGTATGATTGGTTTTTAAATTGGGGTTTTAAATTAACTTAAACTTAAATATTGGATTTGTTTACATTGTATTATTATTGTTGTGGGCCGCCCCGAGTCTGCGGAGAGGGGCGGCATACAAATCTGATTAATAAATAAATAATAAATAAATAAATATATATATTGCCACCCTTCTTCTTAGACTCAGGGTGGCTTGCAACATAATAATAATAATGATTTATTAGATTTGTATGCCGCCCCACTCCAAGGACTCAGCGACCGATTAGGTCCCACACAGTCGGCCTTCTCCGGGTTCCGTCGATAAAACAATGCCGTCTGGTGGGACCCAGGAGAAGAGCCTTCTCTGTGGCGGCCCCGGCCCTCTGGAATCAACTCCCCCCAGAGATTAGGACTGCCTCCACCCTCCTTGCATTTCACAAACTCCTGAAAACCCACCTATGTCGCCAGCATGGGGAAAATGATATACCCCTTGGCTCTTCCGATTTATGTATGGTTCGTTTGGTTGTATGATTGTTTTTTATAAGGGTTTTTAAACTGTTTTTAATATTGGATTTGTATATTATGTATTATTGTTGTGAGCCGCCCCGAGTCCTCCGAGAGGGGCGGCATACGAATCTAATAAATTATTATTAATTATTATAGCAGCTGATCCGTATTGAGCTTTCGGTTATTTGTGGGACAGAATTGCAGAGAAATAAACCACAGGTGGAAACAAAGATTCCGCTCATGTTCTTTGCCTAAATCTCTGCCCATAAGGGGGGCAATTTAGCAGGTTGAGAAGCTGCACTGCCTTAGGGACTGGATACCGTGGAAGCTGGGTCAATCTTGATTACCGAAAACAGCTACGGAGCCGCTTTCCACTGGTCACTTTCTACAGAGGCACAATTGAGAGATGAATCCTGTTTGGCGCCTCCGATAGACAGTCGTAAGAAGAGCCATGCTGAATCGGGCCAAAGCCCATTGAGTCCAGCATTCTGTGTCCCACAGTGGCCCACCAATTGGGGATCTTGAGCAGAAAGAGAAGGCAAGACCCTCCCTTTCCCTTGACCCCCAACAAATGGTACTCAAGGGAATCCTGCCTGCTTCAACCAACATAGAGGCGGCACATGGACATCCGTTTCAATAACTTGGCATCCATGAATCTGTCTAATCCTGCCTTGAAGCTATCAAGGCTGACAACTGTCACGACCTCTTCTGGAAGGGAATTCCATCAACCCAGGACCCTCTGGGTGAAGAAATATTTCCCTTTGTTTGTCCTCGCTTTCTCACCTATGAGCTTTAGGGAGGGCCCCTCGTCTTAGTATTGTGTGATGGAGAAAAGAATTTTTCTCTATCCACCTTTTCCATCCCATGCATGATTTTATACACTTCGATCAAGTCACCCCTTCAACGCTGTCTTTCAAGGCTGAAGAGACCAAGGCGTTGCAACCTGGTATCGTAAGTCCCTACAGAAAGTGATGAAGACAGCAGAGATTATTATAGAAAGCTTGCTTCCTGCTCTTTAGGGCGGTATTTCCTAACCTTGGCAACTTGAATATATCTGGACTTCAACTCCCAGAATTCCCCAGCCAGCATTCGCTGGCTGGGGAATTCTGGGAGTTGAAGTCCAGATATATTCAAGTTGCCAAGGTTGGGAAACACTGCTTTAGGGTACTGCTTATAATTGTTCTGTGCTCAGAGCTCGAAGCATTGTTAAAAGAGAAACCCCCCCACTCCACAATCTGTTTCTGTTGTCCCCTTCTGGGAGGAGGATTTGAATTATTTCTAGCAGGACCTCCATGTTTCGCAAGAGCTTTGTTGACCCTTTAAGAGCTGGAGGCAATGCAACGGACGCCGATTGGCGTGCGTTCCGAGTGACCATAAAGACTTATTCTGCATCCCTCGTCCGGCAGCACAGTGACCATCGGCGACATCCAGGAGCACCTCTCGCAAGGCCACATCGCCATCGTGCTGGTCAACGCCGTCCTGCTGCTGTGCGACCTCTGCTCCAGCCCGGTCAAGTACTGCTGCTTCCTGCCCATTGGTCAGAAGTGTTTCTGCCGTAGCCCCGACTACCAGGGCCACTTCATCGTCCTGTGTGGCTACAACCGAGCCCTGGGGTGCATTTACTACAACAACCCTGCCTACGCCGACCGTGAGTATAACTGCTCCCTTGGCCCACCTCCTGTCTGCAGCTGCCCGGGCTCATTTCTGGGGCTGTGGGAGGGGGGTCATTCCCTTTGCAAGGGGTCTGCACCAGGGGGGGGAGGGTCCTTTGCAGCCTCCCCTGTCTAACTCTCCACCCCCCAGGAACATGCAGCACCAGTGTCCATAATTTTGAGGAAGCCCGGACCAGCTACGGCACAGATGAGGACATCCTCTTCATTTACCAAGACAGCTGACCCTCCGGCTTGGGTTCACCGGCACTGCAGTAGCCACCTCCTCTCCCGGCTCGGAGGCCTCGACTGCCAAACTCTGCCGGGTGGGAAGCAGAGGAGGCAGAAGGGAGGAGAATGTATTATTATTTTTTAACGCCACCTTCAAGCGGAATGTCCATTGCAGTCGCAGCGAATAACCGGACACGTTTTCCAGTCGGGGTCTGTCTGGGGTGACCTTGCTGGGAGGGGGGGGATCCCAACTCCAGCCCCAGATCAAAACTTGGCCAGTGCCCCCTCCCTGAAGAAGACGGACCTCCGAAACCAAAGGAGTCTGCTCTCTTCTGATGCCACAACCGGATCCGTTGTGGTCACTCAGCCCTAAGCCTCCTCCTTCCCTCCCTCCGAGTCTTTCCCAGTTTGGGTCTCTTGAGCTGTTCTGGCCAGGCTGTTGCCTGCTTCACCGCCAGGCTTGGGAATAGGAAATCCAAACCTTTTTGCACATGAGAAGTTTAGAGGCGCGGAAGGTTACCCCCCTGGCATGAAACTCAAAGGAAACCCAGTTTCCCACAGCTCCTCTTTCCTAACTACCATTCACCCAGTTTTATAGTCTGCTGATAAAAACCAAGCCACTGAATCAAGTAACAGAAGGAGGAGGCAGAAAGGAAAGGAAGGACTCAGTCTCTTATAAAGCAGAGTTCAAAAGAGGGGGGGCCCTCTCAGAAGGACTCTCCCCCTCCCCAAAAACCGCAGCCAGTGGCTCCTCCTGAATCCTCATTCCCCCCCACAGGGACTTTTCAGGGGAGACGGAGGTTTGGCAATGTTGGCCGAAGAGGGAGTTCCTTTTTTGGGGAAAAAGGTTTTCTCAGAGGACTTAAAAAATCCTTTTACGTGGATTGCGGATCATTTTTGAACGACGTCCGTGGAATTGATGTTTGGTGATTAGATTACTCGTGAAAAGGCTACTAGTCCAGATCGTGCTTTAATTTCGTCTTTAAAAAAACACGGAAAAGTGTTTCAGAGACTGCAGCTGCCTCTGGGTGCTAGTTTGGGGGTTCCGGTGCGTTGCGTTTTCCTCCTGGCGCTCCTCCAAGGCTCCCGCTCACCCAGAGGCCGCCTGGCTGGGTGCTGCCAGCTCTCCCCCCTGCCCAACTCGGCCGGGAGATGATGCTCGCCTGAGCATTTTGAGCCGTCCTCATCCTCTTGCCACCCGAGTGAAGCCGTGGGCCTGCTTTCCCCATCCCTTGGCCCCCACTTAGCTGCCCAGGTAACGGCCACGCTGGGCCTCAAGCTTGCCCTGCCAGCTTTGGAGTGGCCCCAGCAAGGCCAAATAGGACTTGCCGTTTTGAAGGGCCGAAAGCATCCAGGACAAGGGCAGGGAGACGGGAAATCCACCAGGGACTCCCAGCTGCTCGGTGTCGCCCCTCTGGGAGGCCCAGGTTTCTACCTCAACACCCCACTTGCTCCCAGCTGAGGGGGGGACGGGACGGGGGCAGCTTCCCTGATGGCTTGAAATGACCGCTCTATGGTCCGATTCTTGCAAGTGCCTCTTCATGGCAAGAGAATTCTGGGGAACCTCCTTGAAGTGGTCCAAGGGAAGCTTCGAGCCCAAAGAAAGGGAGTCGGGGGGGTGAGCCGATGAAGTGGGTAAGGCCAGTGACCTGTTGTTGGTTTTTTTTTGGGGGGGGGGGGGCTCTTGTTCCCATCTGGATTGTCTCTCTTGGGACTTTCTGCAGCCGTTGCCCAGGGAGAGGAGTCCAGCTTTCAAACCCTTCAGTATGGTCGAGGCTCCCGTGCTCTTCCCACCTCGCCTGCTCGTCGTAACGGTCGTGTTCATCAGTAGTGAAGGCTTAAGACGCTGCTGCTTCGCCTTCGAGCCTCCAGTTTTAGGGTGCTGCTTCTCAGGGGTTCCCCCTAGACTGAGCCCAGCGGAAGCACAGCAGGGTGAGGATGGCGCTCCACCCGCCGGAAGCATCGCTTGGTGACGAGGCGGGCACGTTCACAAAGGAAACCTTCCCGCAGCTGAGGTGGGCCCTTTGAGACGGGATGGTGGGCCAACCGCCCTGGGGGGAGAAGGAGGGGCTCCCCAATCTTGGTGCTGAAGGGGCTTTGCGTTCTGCCTTCCTGGCTGAGCTGTTGGGGCAAAGGAAGGCACAGGGGGAGCAGTCAAAACACGCTTCCTCCTTCAGGTGCTCTGAACAAGTAAATGTTTATGCAAACTTCATGATCACATGGCAGCAAAAGGGAAGAAAAACTGCAAAATAAGTTTTATACGCGAAAGTATATTTGTTTGTAAATCATTCAATAAAGCCTGCTTTCTTGAGCACGCTTAGGCTATTTTTTTTTTCATTTTAAAGATGGAATGGGCCAAGTGATCCCAGCCCACCCGCAGCCTCAAGGAGAGCCCCATCTGGGCCCCTTCCCTTCCCTCGGGGAGCTGGGCTGGGCTGCGGACCACCAGGCTTGTTCGGTGGACAAAAAAATGGAAACACCTTGAAAATCCAGATTTGTGAAGCTCCCTTCAAAGTTTTTGTGGAAACTGGGTTCTGTACGTGTCTATTGAGCTCTGCAGTGGTTTTAGGAGCTGCGGTCTTGCGATCCGCTCTAACAATTCGCTTCAGAGTCCGACGGTCTCTCTCTCAGACAACTTCGACTTTCGACCAGACCTGTGCTTGGCTGAGGACGTTTTCCCTTCTCTTTCAAAAGCAGTCATGACTTTTGAGACATGACCTCTTGAAACGCCAAACATTCGGGCACTTTCTGTTACACTAGCGCCTGCCATTCGAGCACCAACAATTTGGCCTCTTTGAAAGTCTGAGAGGTCTGCCATTTATAGAAGGTTATAACCCATTTCCTTAAATTTCTGTAAAAAAAAAAAGGTAGTTTAAAAAAACATCAAATAACAGAATTTTAAAAAAAACATTAAAAATATGTCAAGTTTTGATTGATTGGAACATGTTCAAACATTTTTTTGTCCACCCCCTGTATTTTCCTTCTCATTTCCCTAGCCCTTGTATTGTTTAGTTTTCCTTATGCTTGTCCACATTCACAACACCTTTTGCAACTGAGATATTATCAGGGCAGCTTTTAATATAAGACAGGAGACCCGTCGGGAGGAGACGGTTCAGGAAGAAGAGGCCATTCCTGAACAGATGGAAATATCTGGAGAAGAGCCGTCACTGTGGGCAGAGACGTCACTCCCGTACGACATTGGGCACAAAATCGGGTTGGACAAAGGCAGCAAGTTCCTCTGCGTACATCTCATACCGTCCAGTCATCTGGAAAAGGGGGGGGGGGGGGACAAGTCATTTTCAGCTGTTGCTGCAAATAATAATAATAATAATTTATTAGATTTGTATGCCGCCCCACTCCGAAGACTCGGGGCGGCTCAACAATAATAGCAATGTTACAATGAAACAAATCTAATATTAAAAACATCTGCAAAGCCCCATCGTTTAAAAACCATGCAACACACACATACCATACATAAAATATAAAAAACCTGGGGGAGGTGTCTCATTTCCCCATGCCTGGCGATACAGGTAATTTGCAAAAGACAAGGAGGGTGGGGGCGGTTCTAATCTCTGGGGGGAGTTGATTCCAGAGGGCCGGGGCCGCCACAGGGAAGGCTCTTCCCCTGGGGCCCACCAGACGACATTGTTTAGTCGACGGGACCTGAAGAAGGCCAACTCTGTGGGACCTAACTTTTTAAAAATTGGTGGGAAGCAGACACGTTTTGGTAAATCACTGAATATTGAATGATGGAATTAGAAGGGACCTTATCTAGTCCTGCCCTCAAGCAGGAGACCCTACACCATTTCTGACAGATGGCAGTCCAGCATCTTCTTGAAATTGATGAAGCTCCCATAACCTCCGAAGGAGACTTCTGTTCCATCAGTTGATTGTTCTATCAGAAAATTCCTCCTTATTTTCAGGTTGAATCTCTTCTTTCCATCCATTATTCCTTGTCTGGCCTTCGGGTGCCTTGGAAAATAGCTTGACTTCTGTAGCTGCCCCTCAAATATTGGAAGACTGCTATCATGTCCCCCCTGGTCCTCCTCTTCACTAGACTAGCCAGGCCCAGTTCCTGCAACAACAGTTCATCACATAGCCTTCAGTCCCCTCATCATCTTGGTTGCTCTTCTCTAGAGTCTCAACTATATTTTTTATAGTGGATGCAGTATTTTGGTGTGGTCTTACTGAGGCTTTATAGCAGCAGTAGGCAAAGTTGGCTCTTCTATGACATGTGGACTTCATCTCCCAGAATTCCTGAGCTAGCATGATTGGCTCAGGAATGCTGGGAATCGAAGTCCACAAGTCATAGAAGAGCCAACTTTGCCTACCCCTGCTTTATAGAGTGGTGTTAATACCGCACTTGATCTTGATTGTATCCCTCTGCTAATGCAATTTAGGATTGCATTGCCTTTTTTGGCTGCTGTCGCACATCCTGCCATCGCCCTTATCATCTCAGGCCAGGCGAGGGAGGGTGAGGGGTTGGGGCAGCCAGTGATGGGACAGGGAGCCATCGCAGAGGACCCAAAGAGCTGCATGCGTCTCGGGAGCCACAGGTTGCTGACATCTGTTTTAGGTAATCCCTTAGAGCAGTGTTTCTCAACCTTGGCAACTTGAAGATATTTGGACTTCAACTCCCAGAATTCTGGGAGTTGAAATCCAGATATCTTCAAGTTGCCAAGGTTGGGAAACACTGCCTTAGAGGAATACCAAATGTTCCACCATTGTGATGGAATTATTCGTGTTTAAATTAGAGCACTTTTTTTCAAAAGAAAAGTTTTAAAACTTTTCAGAACAAGGATCATGAATGTGTTTTTCGTAACTTGTGGACTGCAACTCCTAGAATTTTAGATTGTATGGCAAATATCCTTTAACAGTCTGGTTCCCTTTGGTCACTTAGATTGAAGACAACAACAACAACAACAACAATAATAATAATAATAATAATTAGATTTGTATGCCGCCCCTCTCTGAGGACTCGGGACGGCTCACAACAAATAAACATAATCAATCAAACCATACACCAGCCTTGACAATTGGGGTGTGTGTTAGTTTCCCCATGCCTGGCAGCAAAGATGAGTTTTTAATAACTTACGAAAGGCGAGGAGGGTGGGGGCAGTCCTAATCTCCGGGGGGAGTTGGTTCCAAAGGGCCGGGGCCGCCACAGAAAAGGCTCTTCCCCTGGGGCCGGCCAAACGACATTGTTTAGTCGACGGGATCCGGAGAAGGCCAACTCTGTGGGACCTAATCAGCCGCTGGGATTCGTGCGGCAGAAGGCGATCTTAGAGTTATTCTGATTCGATGCCATGTAGGGCTTTGTAGGTCATAACCAACACTTTGAATTGTGACCGGAAATTGATTGGCAGCCAGTGCAGGCCGCGGAGTGTTGTTGAGACATGGGCATATCTTGGGGAGGCCCACAATTGCTCTCGCGGCTGCATTCTGCACGATCTGAAGTTTCCGAACACTCTTCAAAGGTGTTATCTTCAATATTCAAAGACAATATTCTTTTCCAATTGTCGATGATAATTTTTTGCAGAACCTTCCCAGGACAGATGTGTTTCTCCAGAACACACATAAAAAAGATGACATTGAGAAGAATAAAAGGCAGCAGAGTCCCAAATTCTCACATCAGACATACACAGTGGAGAGCTTAGAGGTGGGAAAAGTCTTACCCTGAAATTCCATTCATCATTAACTTGTCTGCAAAGATTCAGGTCCATCTCGGCCACCAACAGCCCATCGCGGGTTCTCGACAATCCTGGGCTCCGACTTCCATTTGGAGCAGCTATGTAGCTTGAGCCATAAAAATAGCCCAAGTCATGATGGGCTTCATAAGTTAATTAAAAACAATGGGATTTTTTTAATAGTCCATAAAGAGATCCAGCACCACAGAATGTGACAATTATATTGTTCTCCCGTTGCAGATCTTTTAATCCATCCCTTGCCCCTTAATCCATCCCGTGTCCATCAGGTTCCAAATTTAAGCACACGCACACAATGAAATATGAAGAGAGACTCCAGCTTTCCAATGGCTCCTTTTTAAAGGCTTTTTATTACCCTACATGGGAATCTGCTTTCCTGTCTCTTAAATCCCTTAATCTTGCCCTCTGGCAAGAGAGGGATATCTGGACTCTTGCTGGTGTGGCCTTTTTCCAGCTGCAATCTTCTCTTCAGGAATCTTTCCTCAAAGTTCTTTGCCCATCTACCTTGTTAGGAGTCTGTCCATAACTGTTGAGTTGGCAATATATTGGCTGCAGGTGTTGCAGACTGCCACAAGAGGGAGCAAGAGTTCACAGCTTTTTTCTTTGGACTCTCTGTTTCTCTTTGTCTGGCTACTCACTGTAGGTAAACTCTGCAATGTCTCTGTATTGTAGTTATATATTGTAGCTAAAATGTGTTTAAGCTTGATATCTTTGCTGATTATGACAAAGACAACTGGTACAAAAGACTATGTATTTCACAATACAGTGTTCCCTCTATTTTCGCGGGGGATGCGTTCCGAGACCGCCCGCGAAAGTCGAATTTCCGCAAAGTAGATGCGGAAGTAAATACAGTATTTTTGGCTATGAACAGTATCACAAGCCTTCCCTTAACACTTTAAACCCCTAAAGTGCAATTTCCCATTCCCTTAGCAACCATTTAGATTATTACTCACCATGTTTATTTATTAAAGTTTATTTTAAAAAATATTTATTAAAGGTGGACGAATGTTTGGCGATGACATATGATGTCATCAGGCAGGAAAAACCGTGGTATAGGGGGAAAAACCTCAAAGTATTTTTTAATTAATATTTTTGAAAAACCGTGGTATAGACTTTTCACGAAGTTTGAACCCACAAAAATCGAGGGAACACTGTATTTGGATTGTTATTCTGACTCATGTCAGAATAAATGTATGGTTTTAGACTGTTATTTTTCAAAGTAAACTTTAATTCAAGTTAACATATCTGTGTGTGGCTGAGTAGTTACTCACAACTAATCTCAATCTAAACCTTTCTGTGTGCACAACCTTGGTAAACAAGGACTATTCTGCTATACATTAACATACCTAACTCCCACTAAACTTATAGGGTGCCTTTTCTTCAGCTCGAGGGATATAAGTAGCCCCCTCCCTCCAAAGTCTCCTACAATGTCCTTACAAGGCAGGTTGGGTTTCACAGAGAGGGGGGGAGGAAGGGGGAGAGGGAGGAGGAGAGAGAAAGAGGGAGGGAGAGAGCTTAGCAATCAACTGAGCTTCTACAGTTGAAGATGGGCTTCAACCTGCTCTTCCCAGCCTGAGTCCTTCACCCCAACTTTGCCCCAATCTGCTCTCCTCTTCTCAACCCATTTCTTGGTTGTCTATCCATCATCACTGTCCTTCCCGGAAGCCTTTCCAATTTGTCTGAATTCTTTCCAGAAGCCCCATGTTCAGCACTGGGCATAGTTCATGGAGAGCAGCAGGAAATTTTGTTCTTCTTCCGGGTCATGATCAGGTTGTGACCCATTGCAATCCTAGACTCTTTGCATGCACTGTTAGCACATGGTACACACCGATATTTGGGGTTGCTATGTATGTTAAACTATCTATTGTAGTTTGTATTTTTATAGTTGCAATATCTCTTTAAGGATTTTGTGCTGGTTAGCCACAAGAGGGCGCCAGCACTCTCTCCTGTCGATGAGGCTGGATAGCTCATTCACCTTTTTGCCTTTACTTGAGGGGAAGTATATTCTGTTTCGTGCTGCTATGTGCAGTTTGCTATTTCTGCTTTGTGCTTGTAAATATATATATATGTAAATAATATTTGTTTAGTATACTAAGTCTGGCTGTATCACACATCCAAATTTAATAAATAATAATAATAATTATTATTATTATTAATAATAATAATAATAATAATCCACACTCTTCCTTAACTCTGCTCTGCGTATGTCGAAGATCCCGCAGCCCAGCTGCACCAAGACATATCAACACTCACTTTCCCAAGCAAATGTGTCTGACTTTTCCCCCCCTCGGTGCAGTATTTCATGACCTCATCTATTTCCATTAATATTTCCCAGCTACTCTGAACACCACTTTCTTAGGGAGGAAAAGACAGCTGGGTGGAGGCAATAGCCAAGCTGGCATCCTCTTTGGGGAGATCAGTGGGGAAGAGCTCCCGCAGGTGCCAGCCAGCGCATCCTCACCCAAAGGAAAAAGCCATATACGCACCTGGTTTCCCATCTCCAGATGTAAAGGGGTGCGGGAAAAGTTCCTGCGAGAAGCCAAGAGGTACAAACTGAGACCCCTCTTACTCTAAAGCACGGGTGGGGCACTAAGGCCCTATTATGACTTGTGGACTTCAACCCCCAGAATTCCTGAGTGAGGCATGTTGGCTCAGGAATTCTGGGAGTTGTAGTCCCCAAGTTACAAAGGGGCCACAGTTCCCCACTTCTG